>NC_132912.1:24132676-24437235 GCF_047675955.1 Chlorocebus sabaeus
AATTTTAAAATACATAAAGTATTGTTCACATTCTTTTGTAATTTTGTTTACATTCAACATTATTTGGGGCATGTATTTATATTGCTACCTATATATAGGTCCATTTATTGTAATTGCAGGATAGTATCATGTTGCATAAATAATCCAAGGTTGATTTATCCATTTTTCTACTGAGGGAAGTGTGGGTTGTCCCTGCAGTTCGGCCATTACGACCATGCTGCAGTGTTCCTTGTACATGTCTTTCATGCTATGTGCTAGAATTTCTTGAGGGAAATTTCCTAGAAGTTGATCACAGGGGGACACATATCTTTGCTTTACTAGATGTTGTTAAATGGCTCTACAAACTGTACTGGTTTATTTGATTCTTGAGCAGAAGTTCTGAACTCTAGCTGCCGATGACAGTCACCTAAGGAGCTTTTATTTTATTTTATTTTTTTTTTTGAGACGGAGTCTTGCTCTGTAGCCCGGGCTGGAGTGCAGTGGCCGGATCTCAGCTCACTGCAAGCTCCGCCTCCCGGGTTTATGCCATTCTCCTGCCTCAGCCTCCGGAGTAGCTGGGACTACAGGCGCCCGCCACCTCGCCCGGCTAGTTTTTTGTATTTTTAGTAGAGACGGGGTTTCACCGTGTTAGCCAGGATGGTCTCGATCTCCTGACCTCGTGATCCGCCCGTCTCGGGCTCCCAAAGTGCTGGGATTACAGGCTTGAGCCACCGCGCCCGGCCTAGGAGCTTTTAAAAATTACCAGTGCTTAAGTCCCACCCCAGACCAATTAAGTCAGAATCTCTGGAGACTCGAAGATGGTATTTGTGTAAAGCTCCCCACGTGACTGTAACATACAATTAGGGTTAAGATCCACTGGTTATGTATTTATTTCTCCATATCTTCTCCAACACTTGGAATTATCAGACATTCTTCTTTGCTAATCTCTTAGGTGTAAGGACTTTCTGATTACTGGTGAAGTTGAGTATATTTATATAACGTTACTGAGCCTTCCATTGAGAACTATGTTATATATTAGTATTCTGGGCAGTAATTTTGAAGGGGGTAATATATGAATTGCAAATGTCTACCCCCAGTTAATGACTTTTTCCTCACTTTATTTAGGCTTTTATCATATAGAAGTTAGAAGTTTTAATACAATTAAATGTCAATATTTTATTTTATGGATAAAAAATACTTTGTACTTTGGAGAATCTTAAGAAACATTTCTCCACATAGTTTAATGAAGTTCTTTTTCTATGCTTTCTTTTAAGTGTTTTGCTTTTTCTAAATGAGATCTTTATCTAGGATTTGTATTTCTATATGATGGCATGTATTATCCTGATTTTTATCTCTTTTGGTATGAATAAGCAATTGCCCCAGTACAATTTATTAGTTTATTGTGTTTCCAACCATGTTGGACAGCTTACTTGTTTTAGAAGTTTGTAAATTATTTTCTATTTGTAAATTAATCATTATATATGCAAATAATGGCAATTCTGTTCATTCTTTAGTAATATTTATGTATTTTTATTATTTCTTTTTCTCTTGTTGATATCATGATTAGAAACTCTTGTCCAATGTTGAATAGAAATGTTGATAACAGGCATGCTATCTTTTTCTAGATTTAATATGAGATGCCTCTGACTTTAACCATTAAGGATGGTATTGCCTTGGAATTTTAGCATACAATATATTTTATCGGATTAATAAAAAGCTTACCTCTATTCCTTGCTTGCTCAATGTTCTTACTAAGAAACTGTTTTTCATGTTATCAAATATTTTCTGTATTTATTGAGATGAACTTGTTTTTTCTCTTTTAATGCATTAATTGGTAAATTATACTAATAAATTTTCTAAAATTAAATAATTCTTCTATTCTGGGAAAAACTCTACTTGATCCCAGTTTTTTAAAATATCCATTCTAAATTTAGTTTGCTAACATTTCTTAGAATTTTTATATTCATAAATGAGACTTACTCATTTTATATTAACTTTATCCTGCCTCATAAAATGAGTCAGGAAAGATTATCTGGTTTATTCTATTCTATGGTACTGTTTTTACAACGTTAGATTTACCTCTCCTTAGAAAGTTGGTAAAGATTTGTTGGCTGGGTACGGTGGCTCATGTTTGTAACCCCAGCACTTTGGGAGGCTGAGGCGGGCGGATCACCTGAGGTCAGGAATTTGAGACAAGCCTGGCCAATATGGTGAAACCCCGTCTCCACTAAAAATACAAAAATTAGCCGATGTGGTGGCACACACCTGTAGTCCCAGTTACTTGGGAGGCTAAGGAAGGATAATTGCTTGAACCCAGGAGACGGAGGTTGCAGTGAGCTGAGATCGTGCCACTGCACTCCAGCTGGGCGACAGAGCGAGACTGTGTCAAGAAAGAAAGAAAGAGAGAAAGAGAGAAAGAGAGAGAGAGAGAGACAGACAGAGAGAGAGAGAGAGAGAGAGAAAGAAAGAAAGAAAGAAAGAAAGAAAGAAAGAAAGAGAAAGAGAGAGAAAGAGAAAGCAAGAAAGAAAGAAAGAAAGAAAGAAAGAAAGAAAGAAAGAAAGAAAGAAAGAAAGAAAGAAAGAAAAGAAAGAAAGAAAGAAGAGAAGAAAAAAAGGGAAAGAAAAGAAAAGAAAGTTAGTTGGTAAAGATTCGTCTGAAAGAATCCTATGCCTTGTGGGTGTGTGTGTGTGTGTGTGTGTGTGTGTGAATAGAGTTTAACTATCAATTCACTTCCTCTTATTATTGCTTAATTAAGACTTTGTATTGCTTCTCATGTAATTGTAAGCTACATTTATAATGAATTGACTATTTTGGTTAGATCTTCAAATGTACTGATATAAAGTTGTTTTTGATATTTTCTTTTAAAAACTCTCTACTTTTTCTGTGGTCATGTCACTTTTTCATACTAATACAAATAGTCATTTCTGATTTCCCGTTCTCTCTATTTTCAAATTAGTCTAGTGAGAATTTAGTCCATTAGGCTTATTTTTTCCAAAGAAACAGTTTTCAGTTTTGAAGGATATGAATTTAAAAATACCCCCCATAGTCAGACATTAATTTAGTTGGATATATTCTTCTAGATTGGCAGTTATTTTCCTTCATCCTTTTGGAAACATTTTGCTGATTACTGTCGTTTAGTTTTGCTTTTGCAGAGTCTACTATTGCCTACTTGTTACCTCTTGGTAGCTAACTTGTGTTTTCTCTCTGCCTGCTTTTAAGGTCTCTTTTGTCTTTGTTGTTCTGCAGTTTCTGCCACAGTGTAGCTCATTGTGGATCTGTACTAATCTTCATTTCTCCTTATCTCAAAGTAATCACATATTTAATGAATTCTGGGAAATGTATAGGCATATATCATTGAATATTGCCAATTTATAATTCTATTCTCTTTCAGAAATTTATATTAAACATGTTGAATTTTTTGTTTGTTTTATGCTGTTTCTTAACTTTATAGTTATCCTCTTATAAAATTGCATTCTAAATTGTTTCCTTAAACCTGTCTTTCAGATCATTGATTATGTCTTTAACTTTGTCTGAACAGCTGTTTCACCTATCCATTGAGTTTTTCATTCAGTTGCTATAGTTTTTATTTCTAGATGATGTATTGTTTTAATACCATTTATTTTTCTTTTCATATAGTATATATGCCTTTAGTCTTAGTCACTTAAAACATGTTAGATAATCTGTTCTTTTGTTCATTTATCCAAACTTCTTAGGATCCAAAGTCCCATATTTATTGTTTCTGGTGATGCAGTTCTTCTCATGGCAGATTGTTTCTTCATGTAATTTGTAATTTGGTATTATGAGCTCATCTTCAGTGGGGAATACTGTATACAGATATGTAGCCAGAGTAGATATAGCTAGCCCTTCAGAGACGTTTTGCATTTGTTTTTAATTCATGTCCTAAGTGAATCCTTAGGCTAATTTCTTAATTCAGTTATTCCTGAACTACCCACATAGCCCTGGTTATAAATTCTGAGTGATACTGTCTCTTCCCTTCTCTTGGCATCTATATAGAAACAGATAGGCATCATTATGGTGCCCATTTATTTGAACACTTTCACTATCCTCTTATGTCCACTACATAAGAATCTAAACCTAAGCTTCGAGGTCACTGAGACCCATTAAGTCCCCTCAATGCAGATCAATATCAGTTTGTATCTTACCACACTGCTCTTAGATCTCTGTACCTTACACCTGGGTCTCTTTTTGTTTGCTCTCTCTCTCTCTCTCTCCTTTTACAAGTCCAATAAAACACTTGAAAAAAATATCTTTTTGTCAGTTATTTCTAAGTGTTTATAGTAGGAAAGTTCTCAGGTTTTTTAAGAAAAAGAAAAAGCAGAACAAAAAGTTCTACTTTGACCTTTTGACCTAAAACAAATCATATTCGCCACACAAAACACTTTCCTGCTATCTTCTGTCCAAATGTAGACTGTCCAAAAACCAGCTTGAAAAGTATTAAACTAATGTAACCCTAAGTGCCTTACTATATAACCTTTGGGGAGTTGAGTTCCTTTGAACTTTTAAAATAAATGCAGCTACAGTCTGCTGTGTTGAGAAAAGATAGGGTGGGGTTGGGGAGGGTTTATATCCTACCTTGAAAACATTTTCAGGGCGTATATTCCAGAGAAACACAGAATAGTTTCTGAAATCATGCAAACGTCTTTTGCTTTTCCTTACTGAGAGACTAGAGACTTTTTAAAAGTTATAATAAAAATCCAAAGCCCTTTCTATCCCTGGAATCCTATGATTTTTCTACTGCCTTGAGACATGTTCCTGACAAATCTTTTTACAGCCTGTGTATAGCTTTGTAATCAAATTCTGAGTACCAAAGTAGTCCAAGATTCTCACAGTGCACTCCAGTTCTTTCTTTCTGCTACTCACCATAGGACCCCAGCAGCTTTACAGATATAAGGGGGACTCTATTCTCTGCTGTAAACATTTCTCAGATCTCATTGTCCACATAATTGTTATGATGTGACAAAGAGTACATTCGCAAACGAAATAATTAGTTGATTAAAAATAACATAAGTTGTCGAATATTGTATAACATGACATATTTCACAATACCCACTGTTGGAAATTTTTATTACTTCCTTTGAACATCCTGTAATTTTGAAATATGTTGCCCTAAAATTCTCTTTGGAGGCAACAAGTTAGTAATAAGTCAGCAATAAGACACAGTTGGAATAAAAACAAAGAATTCACACACATACAAAGAGAACAATATTGCAAATATTCTTTTCACACTCAGTACCCAAAGTTATTTCTGAAGCCTCACCAAATTATTTTAGATTAAGTATCTAAAACAAATTATTTTTTTAAATCCATCCTTTGCTGAATTTTATTCTGTGTTTGGATTGAGGTGGAGTCTGTCGTTAGCTGCATGATGAGAACGGAAATGCTGAATCTTTTTATTTTCTTAATTAAGAATTACCATCTCAGGTCCTGGTCAGTGGTTTACAATGGCAATAGTCTCTTCCAAAACAGTTGTTAGTCTGGATCCTAAGGGGTTTGCCAGAACATTAGCCTCAACTTGACCCCTCATGGTTGCAGGAGGAGGATGCAAGGGTCAATAATCATTTTTAGAAAATTATCAAGCCTGAGTTGCACCCTAGATTATGTAACTTGCTTTAAAAATAATGATAATGTGTTTGTCATTTTAAATGACTGGGATCAGCAAAGCTAATGAAAATGTTTAAATCCTTATCAGTTGGAATGAATAGGGCTGGCTCCAGAAAGTGCTGACTTCAACATTTTTGCTCTGCTTTTGTTGATCCTGTCTGCTGATGCACACGACCTATTGATGTGCAGCTTCGCATGCCGTGGGGACTCATTCATCCATGTTAGAAGTGAAAGGGGCTTCCGGGCCTCTACATGTGCTGCGGCACATTCCTCTGGTTCTCTAACAAAGCTTTTAATTGGCGTCTGTGACTAATGAGCATGAAGTCCCAGGAGAAATGGAGCACAGTCTTCTACCACCCATTAAGACGAGCTGCAAGTTCAGAGTTTATCAAGCTTGAACTGGGAGCAGGCAGGGCCAAAGACTTGAGATAAATAAGAATGAATAGTTTCATTTTCTACTTTCATAAACTGGCATTAATAATTCTTAACTAAAGTACATTGCACTTTTAGTGTTATTACCTAAGCTCTCATAGCCAAGGCCCTCAGTGGCCCTGTTAAAGGCCGCATACCTCTTTTCAAGAGAATCGGAATTAACCCTACTTCAGCTAAAGTTTAGTCGGAATGCATTCTCTAACAAAGAAACATTTTCCCTCTTTGTATAGGGTAGTAATCCTTTCTCACCTGAAGTCATGTGAGATGAAGTAAACGCTGGAGGTGGGCCATATCGAGCTAGGGAGAAAGGTACTAACCACCTTCTATGTACAGAAAATGCTGATGCAGATAGTTCCACCTGAAGGTTTTTGTTATCTTTGTCTTTTAATTTATACTTTCAATTATGTGCCTTAGTGCAGTGTAACAGAGTCATTATGTGGATTAGAGGAGAGCCAGGATGAAAAACTTACAGTTATTACCTGTTATTTATTGTATCTACTCAAGGGCGTCAAATAAATAACATCATTAGAATTAGTACATTGCTGAAATCAGGGGTAGGAGTTATACTTACTCCCTGAGATCTTAACATTAATGTTTGAAAGAACACTTGTAGGTCTCATTTGGTCATTGGTATATTATAGACTTCATACTTCTAAGTGACGTAAGTGAGTATAAATACATATTCAATAAATACTTCAAATGTCTTTAAAGTATATAATCATTAATTTTTTAACTCTAAAACGGTTATACTTCATAACCAATAGGACTCCTGCCACTCTCATGGTTAATCTTGATTTTAAATAGCCTATCGTATGACTCTGCTACTGTATGACACCTCCCTACCATGTGACAATGTTATCTCTTGTCCTATATCTCTGTATCTGATCATTTCAACTAATCTATTTCAGTTACTTTATAATTTCCTCTTACCCATCCCTAGAACTTAATTTGAATTTCCTTTCCTCCGGTCCAGATGGACCATCCAGTTCTCAGTTTTTCACAGAGCTCTTTTTTCTTTACTCTTTTTACACCGTTCCACTGGCTTATTATTATTTTGATTAAGATTCATGATCTTAGGCCTCATGTGTCTCTCATGATCAAGGGCCAGATTCATGATCATAGGCTGCATGTGTCTCTGCCCACATCCCCCATCCCACATTACTTTTGACTTCCTGTGTCCCCTTCCTCCTTTCCTAATAAGACCTTTATCCTTAGTATCTTCAGATTCTTCAGAAACTTGTTGATCATTCACTTCTGCCATCTCTCACAGAAAAACCTTTTTACTCACATCCCTTCCTCCTTCAGTGTACAAGTTATAACTCAACCTTTCAATGAAAACTTCCTAGATTGGGCTATGGGGTTATTATTATTATTATTAACTTAGAGACAGAGTCTCTTTCTGTCTTCCAGGCTGGAGTGCAGTGGTACAATCATAGTTCACTGCAACCTTAAGCTCCTGGGCTATTGGGTTATTTGAAGTGCTACTAACTTCAAAGGTATTATAATAACTTGAGCATCACTGATTTCCTACATAAAAGCATGTGTGATTGGCATGCGTTGGGCATGCCATGTTTTATTATTTTCCCGGAACCAGATTATAGGCTATTTGAAGGCAGTTATGAAGTTCCATGTCCTGTAGCATCTTGTTGCATCAATGAATCCCTACTTTGCAAAATCCATATCAAAGCAGTTAATGATGATGGTAGTATCCAATTCCATGTGTAAAATGAACTTCTAGCAAATGTATGCCTGGAATACAGAGTTGATAGGGTACTATGGAGTTCCTGCATTCTTTTTTAAGAATTGAAAAATGTCAAGAAATAAATATCCAGGAATTATCCAAAAAAGATGTATTATTCAGCTGCTCATAAAAATCAGAATAATGCCGACTGGAATTACCTTTTCATGCACCTCATGACTCCCATATACTAAGTTCTCAGTAACTATTAAATTTACTGCGATTGGAATTGTGTTCAGTACCATATAATTCATCACCATCGTTAACTTTTCCAGCAACTTCTCTATAAAATCTCTGGCTACCTTATGGTTACCTCTAGATTTCAAAGGCCAATTGGTAGACATGACTTTAAACTGAGGCCTTTTAATCTATGGACCCAAGCCTCTATCTTTCCTTCGTATACTTAAAAGATAAAAATTTAAAGTTTGTCAAGTTTGGTGAGATAGTGACTACAGTTCTTCCTCAAGGAGGAATAAAAATACGTATCTTTAGATTATTGCATAAATGATTTAGTTAAAACAAAGAATTATTACAGCTCAGTGTTATTGAATATTGAAACATACTTGTTGAAGATATGAAATTGCTTTCCTTATATTTTATTAAAAATAGCATTAACATACTGAGATCCAAGGTGGATTTGAAGTTTATTTTAAACTCTTCAGACCTAGGATTTTACATTCATCCATAATAGCTCTGCTGTTCTTCGATTACGTAGTGTTTCTTTCAGGGTATTTTTAACCTGGGAACACTGAAGCAAAGATGTTCAAATTCAACCTTGGAGCTTCATCTCTTTCACCAACAACATTTACCCATCCTGTGTTATTTAAAGGCCAAATGGAACCGTTATGGTGAAAATCTGAAAAGAATGTCGGAATGAACACAATATGGAGAATACATTTTCACAAAAATAGTGATTCCAAGTCTTGTAATTTAATATGCATGGTTGAATGAACTTATCTTTCTCCTACTCCAAAAATACAGCCTACCACATCCTGAACTGCAGCCCTTTGGAAAAGAGACAAGTCTGTAAGTTAGCATCCCATAGTTATGCCCACTGTACATCTTTATACCCCATAACAATTTTCTAATTAAAAATGAATTATTTGCCTACAGGCCCGAGAAAATGATAAAAAGAAGGAAATAATTGTTCTATGTTTCTTTGAACTAAAAATGAAATCATTTAATCCAAAAAGAATGATGAAATGCATGTTAGTGGGGGCATGGAAACTATCATAGAAAGGAATAGATTGTGTACCTGGAGGTTATGGAAATATACTTTTAGCATGTTCTCTGGGAGTTAATAAAAAGTTCCTCAAAGAATTTCCTTAGCTTGATTTTAGAAGTATATTATTAGAATCTAGCCCTTTGTGTTATTAGACATAACCACAATAAACAATCTCCACATTTCAGTGGCTTCTCACTATAAAAGTGTGGTTATTACTCACAGCATAGTTCAATGATGGGCAGATGAATACAGCATGAGGCTCTGCTCCATGCACTCATTCAGGGACCCAAGCCACTTATAACATGTGGCTTTGCTATTTTGAGGGACCCCACCTTCTCTGCTTGCAGTCCACCCATGGTAGAAAATCACAAAGGACTGCCTAGGAGGTCTTCTGTCCAGTCCTGACAGTGATGTAACTCACTTCTGCCTTCATCTCGTTGGCTAGAACTCAGTCAGACAGTCCCACCTAACTGCAAGGGAGGCTGGAAAATGTAACCCAGCTGGCTGAAAGACAAAAAGAAGATAGGATTTGATGAACACAGAGCAGTCTGTCACATCATCAGTAATTTTGAGTTGGAGTTAATAAGGTGTGTGAAAAAATAGCCCTGTGGTTGGTCCTGAATGCTAGCTGCTATAAGAAAATACAAGACCAAGTGTTTCCATTTCAGAGAGCTATAGCTACATATTGCCTATGAGGGAACATGCTTAATTTTAGAGGCTACGAGGAATATAAGATGAATTGGATATTGACTCTGCCCTCAGGTATTACCCAGTCTCCTAAAGGACCAGGTTCTCTGTAAACTGTTTTCTAGCTGTGCACCGAGATGTTAAACTGGAAATTTCTGCTGAGGCCTCCAGTTCTAATAGATATGAAATTCCAAAGTGAGGTACCAGATCAAGGTGCCAATTTCCAACAGAATATCAAGAACGGGTTCTACACGTGAAACATTTCTCAGCATAAAGAGGATATGTGGCCCCCAAGAGTGAAGGTTAAGAGAGGATTTCATGAGGATAATTTCTATTTTGAAAAAGACACCGGATGAGGCTGGGGGGTGTCTGCCGCCTCACCTAAATGCTAGGAAGACTGACTTCAACAGTACCATTTTGAGAACTTGACACATACCTCCTGGAGCTGGAAGAGGGTAGATGTGGATTGATGACTCAAACCTGAGAAATCTGGAGGAAGTTACACCCTAACTGGCTAGTAATTCAGATGGCAAGAGCAAAGGAAAGTTGTTGCTGGGTTGAAATCAGCCAGCAGGAGCTTGTTTCTTAGAAGAACGAGAATGCATCTAATATGGCCACTGAGAGAAAAAAAAAAAAATGGAACCTCAGGAGAGAAAACCTTCAAGTGGAGCCTAGATCCCTAGGGGCTGAGAAAGAAGCAACCAGCTGAATTCAGACTGCTTGCTTAACAAGAATGAAAAGAATAGGAGAATCTCTGAGGAACCCGCAAAAAGTAGTCTTAGAGAAAGGATCAGTGTTAAATATTGGTTAAGCTGTCATTATTCTATTAGTCAGAAAAGGTCTTGGCCAGGCACGGTGGCTCACGCTATAATCCCAGCATCTTGGGAGGCCGAGATGGGTGAATTGCTTGAAGTCAAGAGTTCGAGACCAACCTGGACAACATGGTGAAACCCTGTCTCTATTAAAAATACAAAAATTAGTCAAGCATGGTTGAGTGCACCTGCAATCCCAGCTACTAGGGAGGGTGAGGCAGGAGAATCATTTGAGCCCAGGAGGCAGAGGTTGCAGTGAACCGAGACTGCACTACTACACTCCAGCCTGGTCAACAGAGTGACACTCTGTCTCAAAAAAAAAAAAAAAAAAAAAAAAAAAGAAGTCTTGCCTCTTCCTCTTATCTCTCTTTTTTACTTCAACCCTGGCGATGGAGGCTGATCAGAACAGCAGCTAGTGAGTGAAGGAGAATGGACATGAGACAGATAAAGGCAGCCAAACATATTCTTCGTCTTGAAGACACCCATTTGCTTGTGAGCAGCCATGTCTGTAAAATGATGAAATGTTAGCTTTCAGTGATGATTCAGGTACTAATGAATATTGGGCTGGACATCCATCCTAATTTCTGAATTCAGACTGCGTTTTGTAACCTACTGTGAAAATAGCACTTTTTCTTAACTACGAGTGGTCAGAAAATAGTGGTTTTCATCAGGGGCAGGAGAAAGAGCTAACCAACCCCTTGGATCAGGCTTAGAGGAACAATGACAGGCAAAAACAACATTCTTTTATGACTCTTGCTGACACAGCCAATTTGTACAATATGATGTTTGCCTTTGAATTCTAGGGAAGTGCCCCAGGAGAAGTACAAATAAAGTACTCTGGGAGGTGAAATAGACATCACTAGCTTCTAGCTGGAGTACGAGTGTGTTTAAGGAAGGGCTTCATGGAGATGAAGGTATATGCAACAGACCTTAAAGATAAAGGGAGTTAGATGTGCAGAGATTTGGGATGGGATGGGTGAGGAGAGGTGGCTGATGGTGCCTTGTTAAGGGCACTTTAGCAGAGCAAACCTAAAAAGGCAAGGAGACAGAAAAACATAGCAGATACAGGTAGAAGAGCAATTAGTTCTATTTGGCTGAAACCAAGCATGGGGCAATAATTAAAATTAAGGTAGAATGTGTTGGCTTCCAGCTTGAGCAAAAGCATAAGATATGCTTGAAACCTCAGCAGGTTGTCTGGGACTGAAAAGGCAAGGTATCTGGGACTAGGCAATGAGGGCAAAAGGAGAACCTTGTAGTTGGGCTGACCTTCACAGTAGGTAGTCAGATGTCTAGTTTACAGTATCCATGGTGTCCATGGAGGTATTGGGCATTAATTAATTTATTTTTTAGAGGCAAAATCTCACTCTGTTGTCCAAGCTGGAATGCAGTAGCATGATCAGAGTTCACTGCAGCCTCGAACCCCTGGGCTCAAGTAATCCTCCTATCTTAGCCTCCCAAGTAGCTGGGACTATAGGCACAAGCCACCACACCTAGCTAATCTTTTTATATATATTTAGTAGAGACAGGGTCTCACTGTGTTGCCCAAGCTGATCTTGAACTCCTAACCCCAAGCAATCCTCTGGCTTCAGCCTCCCAAAGCACTAGGGTTACAGGTGTGAGCCACCATGCCCAGCTGAGGCATTAATTTTTACCTAGACCAGGTCGATATCCAAGCGGACTAATGTGATAGGTTAGGTGTGAAAACAAGGAAGTGTAAGCAGTGGGATGATAAATTCAGTAGGTTGTGCTTGAAGGTAGTACCCTCAGCTTGGAGTAAGTTTGGGAGTCAAATTTCTATAGATAGGAGAAGTTTCCTTTCTGACAGGCAACTCCTAGGTTCTGTGACCTCCAACATGTAATTTGACTTCTCTAAACCCCTGTTTCGTGATCTGTAAAGTGGTAATCATAACATATAATAAAACAATCCACACACTCCTTTCTCTTTCCTCCAAGAGGAGAAGGAGGATGGAGATTCCAAGCATCAGGTTGCCACACAAGTGATGATCCCCGTCTCAGCAAGGGATCTGGAGGAAAAATCAGGAAGATGAGACAGATGTTCTGTTTCATGAACAGAATGAGTGGAAGTTGGGGGAAGACTTTAAGTCAGTGAGTTTTAGCTCCTGTAAATACCAAGCTTACAGCCAGAAGCACCCACCCTCTGCCAGTTCCATCTCTGCTTGCCTTGGCTGGGATCGGCGTGGGGACTGGGCGGGGCTGAGTTTGCAGGTTCCAAGTCCTCTGTGTCTAAAGTGCTCAGGGAGGCAGAAATAAAATGAATAATGGGGAGGAGACATGCCAGGCAAAAGGGTCTGAATGTTATTCCAGTGTGACCACAGGATTTTAAGGAGGACAGAGCTAGAGGAGGGGAGAGAGCTGACACCTGACATATCGGTCCATGCAGCGTGGAGAGGAGATGGCAAGGTGAGCAAGGGGCGGGACATTCAAGATAGAGGAAACAGAGCAGACCTAGGCCTGAAGGCAGAGAGGATTGGCAAGATGAAGGAGACAGAGACTGTAGTCCAGCCCTGCTGCAAAGCTTTCTGAGCTGTGGTTTCTCCGTGTATCAAATAGGTTCTAAGTGACACCTCACTTACTTAAAGGGTACAGTTTGAAATCTCATCTATCCAAAATGCAGACAGACGTGAAAGTAAGTAAAAACTGTCTCTGGGCATTCTATGTAAGTATTATTACAACTTTCACGCTGAAAACAGAAGACAAAATTTCTCTCCAGCTTCTTCTTCAATAATTACATACCTAGTTTGGAGACAATTTTAACATATTTGACATTCTAATTACTCTTTCCAGAGAAGTGAAGATTTTGCAAATAAAGAGGGGTATGAGAGTATGAGATTCAGGCATGTGAGCAGGAACAAGCCGGAGTGAAGGGCCCACTCTAAGGAGGAGATAAAAGGAAGCACACAAATTATTTTCAAAATAGCAGTATGGATCCATTCAGCATAGGGACAAAGAAGATCCACATCTCTGTATGCTATGGAGGTCTATGCATATTTATGCTATAGTTTCTGGAATCTTCAAGCATAATAAGTAATTGATGCTTGCAAAGATACTTCTGAGGCATCAAAAAATGGATAAATTTTATCCAGAAGTCTAGATTTCTAAAGAGGAAGGGGAGGGGAGTGGAATTTTTTAAGTTCTAGCTGAGATTATAAAAGTTTTAAAACTAGGGATTTTTGAGAGGATAAATTTTCATTAAGTGAACATTTATTTATTCAATGCTTATCTTTCATAAGTAATGTTATTCTTACTATGATAATGGGACTATAAAATATGAAGACTGCTTTTTTAAAAAAAAAAAAAAAAACAAAAAAGAGAGAGAGATATCAGAACACGGTCAAATGACTAGTCATCTTCGAGGGTAGAAACTTACACTGATGATCCCACCTTTGCTGAAAATAGTTTTATGATTTGTATTCATTGTCTATGTAATCTTTTTCATGAGTTTATAGTCATGCAAAGCAACAGCTTCCTTACTGCAGAATCTCACCTGGATATTTACAAGGAAAACCTCCATCTCCAATAACAACATGTTTTGAGTCTGGTTCTTTGAGGAGACACTGACTGAGCATTTAACTAGCCCTTTGCAGTAAGAGGGAGGTTCTGCACGGTCCTTGAAATTCACTCAGAGTGTAGCTGAATTGTCCACGTTATTCACAAGGCTTGTTCTTTTTAGCTGTTTGCAAAAGCATTAAGCCTGCCCTGAAGGTCAAGATGTTGCTAACATTGAGAAGATTTGTGTTTAATATACAATATACGCTGTCATCAGGGTCCAAAGTAGCGAATCAAAGGTGGCTTGAAAGATGACAGTGTCATTAAAATAAGGTAACTCCTTTGAAGGGACAGTACTCATTTAATATGTAAATTCTGACATATTCATGTAAAAACATGCATCGTATGGAATCACATGTGAGAGGACATTGGCAACTATTAATCCCCGTACAAAAGTAAAAGAATTGTTGACATCATCATCATACTGGAGGCTACCTACATGTCAGAAGGCTGCAGAAAGGCAGGTTTGCCTTCACTGCTGTTGGCAAGATCCATAGTTCTCCGCGCCTCAGGCAGCCACGTGTGGTGATGACTGAATCCTGCAGAAACCCAGTGACTGCAAGTAGGCGTGCTCTCACCTGCTTCGAGCCAAATGCCAGGTTTGCAGCAGGGCATCCCTAGGCCCCCAGGAGAGTGCTCTCTTTTTGGTGATCAGAGCACAGATTGACACTTTGCAGGCATTTTCTGCTGCCGCAGCAGCACTCTTTGGAAGTTCTCACATTTGAGCAAAACTGCTATTCTTGAGATGTCTAGCACCACTAATGTGGGCCAAGAATCAAAACGTTTGCCCAGACTTTGTTTTAAATTGTTGACCTGAGTTCAATTTTTAAGCATGGAGTTTTTAAAATAGAGTCGAATCATATTATTACATAAAATATGACATGCCATTTATAACTCTACCAGGGTATACCAAGCCTGAACTTGAAAACAATAAAGATGCTGTGTTTTATTTGGAAGGTTTTATTATCAAAAATATCCTATTCCTTTGAAAAAGTATGACATGCTAATGCTTAGGTATCTGTTTATTCCCTTATTAAGCTGATGTCATGACATCTTAGTAAAAACACTTCTTTTCTATGCATGCTCTTAAAAAACAAGAGTTTAGGTGGACATGTCAGTTCGTAGTTAGTTCTTCCAAAAGCACAAAAGAATCTTGTTGGGATATTTTCTGTTGCAAAGAATGATTGTTTTTCTTTAAATAACTTATTTTAAAACATAAAAATAATGTATTTTTAATGTAAATTTGAAAAATGCAGAAAAATAGAAATTAAGAAAAATGAAAGATAAACATTATGAACGTATAGTAGCATAAGGTTCTTTCCAACCTTAGTATTATGTGTAGTTTTCTTCCAGGCTTTTGGTTTACAGTATTTGGTTGAATTTGGGAGGTTTTTGCTTCTTGGTTTTGTTTTAGAGATAGGGTCTTTCGCCATCACCCAGGCTGGAGTGGTATAATCATGGCTCACTGCAACCTCAAACCGCCAGGCTCAAGAGCTCCCCCTTACCTCAGCCTCCCAAGTAACTGGGACTAGGTGCACACCACTACACCTGGGTAACTTTTTATTTATTTATTTTTTAGAGATGGAGTCTGACTATGTTTCCCAGTCTGGTCTTGAACTCCTGGACTCAGCAATCCTCCTGTTTCAGCCTCCCACAGTGCTGTGATTACAAGCATGAGCCACTGGACTGGCCTATATATATTTTTTCACATACTTGCAATTATTATGCAAGTACTTTTAGACTTTTTTCATTAGATTATATGTTTTTATGTTATTGTAAGCTATTTGTAGACACAGTTTTATTGATGACACAGTTTTCTATAAAATGGATATTACATAATCGACTTAGCTAATTTCCTGTGGTTTTAAATTTAGATTTCTTCAATTTATTAACCAAAAACAAAACAAAACAAAACACTCCAATGAACATTTATATATTGCCACTTCCCCATATCTGGAATTAATTTTTTGACATACAGTCTTAGAAATGTTACTGATCAAAATTGTAATTACATTTTTAAGAATCTTCACACACATCCTGAACCCAGTGTCTAAAACATTTTTTTTTAATTTGTAACCATTTTACAGTTTTATATCAAAGACTTCAGTGTCATGAGATTTTATCACTTTTTAAAGCTCATGTCACGTCATGGTGTAGATTCAATGTGCTTTTTAAAATGTTGAAGTTTTGTGTCTAATTTTTTAATAAGGAAAGAAGTATATGTATGTCCTTTACATAGGGTCTGAATGTTTTCTTAAAATTGATGTGATCACTGTATTAATAATAGTAAACTTTGTCATATTTGTGTGAACATTTTTCCCAAAAGATTTTGGCTTTTTCATTTTATTTTAGTTGTCTGTATAATTATTTGTATTTTTTAAACAACAAAATATATTGATTGCTGTTGTCACTTTTAAGCTTAGGAAATCCTTTATTTAATATTTACTTCTACTTGTCTAGTTTATTGAGTGTTCCCATTTTTAATATATATATATTTGGAATATAGTTTAGGTATATGCTATAACATATAATTATACCTACTCTAACTAGCTAAATAATTATTCCAAAACAATTTACTTTTGTCCATATTGGTGTGTGGTACTTTTTTGAGTATATGTTGATTTCTCATATATTATAGATTCTGTTTTGAAATTATCTGTGTTGTCTCGATCATCTATATGTCTTTCTGTATCAGTGCCAAAATATTCTAATTATTATACCTTTCTATTATATCTCAATATTTGTTAGGGTTTGCCTGCTTCATTCTTATTCTTTTCAATCATGTTTTCAATTGATCATCTTTGAGTAAGGGCACAAGTTTGACAGTCTACCCAGTCTAATATACTGGGTCTTCCACAAATCGACTATGTGATATTGAACAACTTACATAATTTATTTTGGCCTTAATTTTTCTATCTGTAAAATGGAGATGGTCATAATAATATCCATTTTATAGGTTTATTATGAAGATCATCTGATTTAATGTATTCAGTAGTCCCCGCTTATCCATGGGAAATACATTCTGAGACCCCCAGTGAATGCCTGAAACCACAGATAGTACCAAGCCCTATATATACTATGTTTTCTCCTATGTTATCTTTTTATACCTATGATAAAGTTTAAGTTTTAAATTTGGCACAGTAAGTGATTAATAACAATAACTAGTAGTAAAATCAAGCAAATATAACAATATACTGTTCACAATTTTATGAATAGATTTGTTCTTCTCATAGATCTTGGCAACCTCAGCATACTTTTTTTTTCTTTATCAAATTGAGAACTTTCACCTTTTCACCTAAAGAAATCACTTTATGGCTTCTTTTTGGCATATCCAAATTGTCAGCAACATTTTTCTTGCCCTTTGGGGCCAGTATGAAGTAAAATAAGCTTGAACCCAAGCACTATGATACCTGTACCATGACAGTCGATCTGATAACCCAGACAGCTTCTAAGTGACTGTGGGTGGGTAGCTTAGACAGGGTAGATCCTCTGGACAAAGGGATGATTCTTGTCTTGTGTGGAGTGAAGCAGGACTGCATGAGATTTCATCACACCACTCAGAATGGCATGTACTTTAAAACTTAGGAATTGTTTATTTCTGGAATTTTCCATTTAATATTTTTGAACTGAGGTTAATTGAAGTGTCAGAAAGCAAAATTGCAGATAAGGAGGGGCTGCTGTATGTAAATTATCTAAAGGCCGTGCTTAACATACCTTTAGTAGTTGCTGAACGCTACCTCTTACCAGAATTTGGAAATAGTGATCCTGTTGTCTCCTTTCCAATCATTATATCTCATTTCTGTGTCATGTCTTACTGCATTGTCAACAATGTCTAAAACAATATTAAATAATAATTATGGTACAAGTCCTGTTCTGGATAAGAGTAAAGTCACCATGTCTCTCCCATTGAATGCAACTGAAAAACCTGGATAGAATGTATGAAACAACTTTTCGAAGACTGAAAAGTCTTTTGGGGTAGAAGACTAGAACTCAAACTACCATCAAAATGGCAAAGAGTTTACTTTCTTTCCTCCAGCATCTCCCAGACTCAGCTCAAAAGGACATTGGTGCCAACAGAGACACCCTAAGGAGAATCCCCTTATTTCTGACTCAAAGAGCAAAAAGGAGTCTCTTAATGCTCAGAGAAAGAATAAAACCCACCATTTCTCTCTTTTTTCCTTTTCTCTGTTCTTTGAAGAAGGAGAACGTTCCCCTCCAATCCTTCAATCAAAGGAACTGTGCTTCTAAGAACCTGGGGCAAGTACCTGATGGTTTCATTTTCTTTCTCTCTCTCCATTTTCCTACCACTTGGACACAGACCCAGTGTAATCACAAGAAATATGCCATAGCAGCAGAATAAATAAAGTCTCAGATTATTTGAAAGCCTCAGGGAACGAAAAAGGACTATGTTGCAGAGATATTGCAGAAAAGGAGCATAGGAAGGCAATCACTTAAAGTTGTGTATGAACTCCTGGGCCCACCCCCAAATTGTGTGTGCATAGTTCTGACCCTAAGCATCATTCATGCATCAGTCCTTGAGAACTGAACTATGAGAACGACCACTGGATGAAGATCACACTGGACACAGGAAGGTGCAAATGCAAGACAGATGTAAACAGCACTCCAAAAGCTTTGAAATCGTAAACAATTAAATTCACATTGGAATCACAACCCATAGATAAGGTTGGTCAGAACCAGCAGCCTGAACCCAACCAGGGTTCAGGTTGAACCCAGGTGTGAACACCTGCTGGCACCTTGATCTTGGACTTCCCAACCTCCAGAACTGTGAGACATAAATTTCATTTTTTTTTTTTAGTGTTTTTAATTTGTTTTGTGTTTTAAATTTATTTTTCAGTCTCAATATATTACCACATTGTAAATTTTTGTTGTTTATAAGCTACCCAGTCTATGGAATTTGGTTATAGCAGCCCAAACAGGGAAAGACACCAATATATCCAAAATATTAGTTCAGCATATAATCAATATTTTTAAATGTTAATGAGATTTTTTTGTTTTTTGTTTTTTGTTTTTTTTTTTGCTTTCTATTAAGTCTTCAAAATCCAGTGTGCATTTTGTACTTACAGCACAGTTCAATTCAGGCATTAGATTTTCATCACAAATACCTGATATATATTTAGATTTCATAAAATTTACAATTGAAAAAAGTGGTTTCACATACTCAAGTTGTTCCAAACATACCTACAAGTTTTCCAGTCAGTGAATCAAGTATCAATTTAAGTTCATAAATTGAGGGGCCTAGGTGATGTGTTCCTGGTCTAATCATTTGTGGCTCTACTTTTTGTTAAATTATATGATTCATTGTTCTTAAGCATTATCTTCCTATAGGTAAGATAGTGTGAAGGCAGTGTCTTGGTGTAGATAAGATGGTTTCCTTGTGTCTACAAAGATGAGAAGAGAACCCAATGGGATGCAGAATAGCTGGAGAAAGAAGGAAGATGGACCTATTGGGTCCAATCCACACTATTCGAGTGATGAGTGCACTAAAATCCCAGACTTCACCACTATGCAATACATCCACGTAACAAAGCTGTACTTATACCCCTTGAATGTATTTAAAAAAAAAAAAAAAAAAAAACTTTTAATTTAAAAAAGGATAAAGATAGAAGATGCTAAGAACTGTTTTTAGAAAGACAGATAAGAGGGAAGAGAGTTGCTGTCAACCTTGAACACTGTCAAGAATTTGAGAAGGATAAACCAGCCTGGCCTCCCTCGGTGTCATGTGACCAAGAACTGTTACTGAGAAACATCACTGCTGTCCCTGTAGGTTTAATATAAAAAGTGACTGAAAGACCAGATCTGAGTACTGTTCTTGATACTAAAAGGCAGATATATCAGGAAGAGGAAAGGAATTTATTACCAGTGTCAAAGACCAAGACTGCAATAATCCACAGCAGGGGGAAAAACATTAATCCATACCATGCTGAAATTGTTTTCTTATGCCCTTAAAAAGCAGAAGGGCAGAGCGGACAAATAGCAGTGAGCAATTTACTAGTTGTCTCAGGTAGATTCTTTAAGGTTACAAGGAGCAGAGAGATGTGTAGTTTACCTTAGTTGAAGAAAGTTTAAAGTTAAATAGAGAAAAGAGGAGGGACATGTCCCCATTTCTGCATAGAAATCTCATGGAACAGGAAAGCCATTGAGGATGCAGCTGTAATTTCAGAGACCCTCTGGACACACAGGTGCAGTCATCCACTCAAGTTGTTATCCACTCATCAAGCTGTATCCATTTCTTCTTCTATTTTTTTTTTTTTTTTTTTGATACAGAGTCTTGCTCCATTGTCCAGGCTAGAGTGGCAAGATCTCGGCTCACTGTAACCTCTGCCTCCCAGGTTCAAGCGATTCTCCTGCCTCAGTCTCCTGAGTAGCTAGGATTACAGGCATGTGCCACCACACCCAGCTAATCTTTGTGTTTTTAGTAAAGACGGGGTTTCACCATGTTGGCCAGGCTGGTCTTGAACTCCTGACCTCAGGTGATCTGCCCACCTCGGCCTCCCAAAGTGCTGGGATTACAGGCATGAGCCACAAGGCCCGGCCTAGTATCCATTTTTTCTGAACCTGTGCTCCACCATTTTGGGGCTAAGCTACATTCTGCTTCTGCTTCTACTTATTTGTGCTACTATAACTTACTATCTAGCTAATCTGCCCAGTGTGTCCCATATTCAGTCTCACTAAAAACCAGGGTGTGATTGGTTTTACTGGTCACCACTGAGACAGGGCAGCCTTACTGACATATCTGGCCTCCCCCTCTGCTAGCAGCAAACCTTTTGATTGGGAGCTCATTCCTGATAAAAAACAAAACAAAACAACAGTTCCGACCAGGACAGCAGGATCATATGGTGCCAGGCATCTGACCTAGAGATCCATCAGTTTTATCAGAAGGGAGTTGTGGGCATGGCAGACACTCAATGAATCATGGACTTCTCAGCTGATTTAGGGTCAAGTCTGTAACTCAACTCTGTAAAAATGAATGTGCATGTTTATTATCTACAGTGTTAGACTGGACTTAAATCTACCTAATCTAGATAAAAACGTGAGAGGAAAAAAAAAAACCCAGTAATAAATAGGATAAATAGAATTAAGTTGATCAAAAAGTTTTCTTACAAGAAGGATTTTGTGTTTATTCATATGTTCATTCCAATCTTAAAAGCGTTTTTCAATATTCAATGAGGGGCTACCTTTTCAATGTTTGATTCTCATTTTAAATTATCTAAAACACATTAGCAATTCAGAAGCTTTTCATTGATTAACATTTGGAAACTGAGCAAAAGAATATTTAGATATTATCTTGTAGAGCAAAGGGCAGAGGGAAATAGAAGAGCAGATATTGAGCAAAAATTAATGTAGAGTGAACTCTGCTAACGGAAGAAGGGATGCACGTTTTAAAATGTGTTTATAAGGCACACACATCTGCTTTGCCCTCGTGCTTTCATGGTTGATTGCAAAGACAAGAGGGGTAACTATTATTGACTTAATTTCGTGATTCCTGCAAATTCCCAAAGGGAAAGCAATCTAACATGACTAATTTTTTAAAGAAATTAGAGAATCCTGCTATAAGGACCACCGACTTGAAGCAGGATACGCAATCAGTACCTTTGCTGAACAGATAGGAAGGAGATGATACATTTTTAAAACATGCCTTTTTATAGATCTGAACTTGAAATGGCAGGATCTGGAGTACAATGGCAGATCAAATATCTTTGGGACAATTTCCTATGCTCCTGCTATTTTTAGGTGTTTTACCCTGGCTTCTTCCTTAAGTCCCCCTAGTCTGCTTTTTATTGTTCTCCAAGTTACTCAGTATCTCTGCTTTTCTCCTGTTAGCCCCACCTCTATCCCTCCCCTCACATTCTTGATAATTTGTATATCCTGCTTCTCTGTCCAGTTTTCCAATCCTAGACAAAGAGTTATTTACAACTGCCAAATGGTCACAATGGTTTTGTAAACAGGGCATTTATTTGAGTTAATGATTATCATCTTATTTGGGTTTTCATTATAGATCAAAGAACACTTTGGAATTTGATTTATGATGAGATTGAAATTCTTAGAGGTCCTGTTTGGGGGTTGCACAGAGAGAAGAATGCAAACAAAGTCTTCCTAGACAGGGGCCGGCTCTTATAAGACACCTCCTCTGTGGTTCATACTTGTTATACCTCTGACCCGTTTCCCGCGGTCACATAAATAGGTCTTGAATTGCTCGAAAATCGGGATAACAATTTTAAGCAATCTGGTCAAGGACAACTTGTTCTTTTCCTTCTTGTCTGTTTCACTCTGACTTGGAGACGCTGCTCACAAACACATCCAGGTGTTGCTTATTGGAGATTAGTCAGAAGCTTAAATTATAACTAAGCATTGTATGCACCTGTGCATTTGGACCTCTTACAAGAGCTAGTCTGATAGTTAATTGTTATCAAAGAATCATATAAATCAAACTTCAAGAAAGTCAAAGCCAGAAAATGAGTGTTTACTGAGCGTATCAGTCAGGGTTCTCTAAAGGGACAGAACTAATAGGATAGATGTATATCTGAAGGGAAGTTTGTTACAGAGTATTGATGCACCGGATCACAAGGTGAAGTCCCACAACAGGCCATCTCCAAGCTGAGGAGCAGAGAAGCCAGTCTGAGTCCCAAAACCTGAAAAGTAGGGAAGCTGACAGTGCAGCCTTCATTCGGTGGCCGAAGACCCAAGAGCCCCTGGAAAACCACTGGTGTTAAGTCCAAGAGTCCAAAAGCTGAAAAACTTGGAGTCTGATGTTTGAGGGCAAGAAGCATTGAGCATGGAAGAAAGATGAAGGCCAGAAGACTCAACAATCAAGTCCTTCTATGCTCTTCTGCCTGCTTTATTCTAGCCATGCTGCTAGCTGATTAGATGGTGCCCATCCAGGTTGAGGGTGGGTCTGCCTCTCCCAAGTCCACTGACTCAAATGTTAATCTCCTTTGGCAACACTCTCACAGACATACCCAGGAACAATACTTTTCATCCTTCAATCCAGTCAAGTTGACACTCAATATTAACCGTCACACTGAGTAACCAGCCAAATAATTTCTTTTTTGGCTTTGTAAGAAACTTCACATGTACCTGATAAAAGGGAAAAAAGAACCTACTTGTAGTAAGGATCAACCGCTTCATATTGAATTAATCACATTTGCTCAGAAAGATACAAAAGGGTTACATAAATAATCTCCTTGCATGCTTTTCTTTGTATTTTTTTAGTTTCCCTCAAAGCATTTGGTCACCTGAAGAACCTTCAGAAGTTGCCATTCTAAGTTTTTAAGTCATATGAAGTATATGAAGAAATATTCTCTTGATAAAGTTATTTTTGTTATTTAATATCTGGAAGAGAATCCAGGCACCAGAGCCATCAACTTGATCTGTAGAGAAACTGAGTCCTTAATTGGACACAATTTAATTATCATCAAGCATTCGTTAAGACCCTGATTGAAATGTCCAACAAGCCAGCCTGGGTAACATGGTGAAACCCTAGCTCTACAAAAAACACCAAAATTAGCCAGGTATGGTGGAACGCGCCTGTAGTCCCAGCTCAGGAGACGGAGGTAGGAGGTTCACTTGAGCCCAGAAGGTCAAGGCTGCAGTGAGCGGTGATCGCACCACCGCACACAAGCCGAAACGACACAGAGAGACCTTGTCTTGAAAAGATAAAAGAAATGTCCAAGAAGAATGCAATAGGCTCACCCGTTGTCTGCTGTACTGATGGAAGGAGACAGGCTAGGACAATCCACCTTTCCACCTCCCAAATGTCCCTCTAT
The DNA here is from genome assembly GCF_047675955.1 of Chlorocebus sabaeus. Lineage (NCBI taxonomy): Eukaryota > Metazoa > Chordata > Mammalia > Primates > Cercopithecidae > Chlorocebus > Chlorocebus sabaeus. Next base: position 24,156,525 of record NC_132912.1, read on the forward strand.
CCCATCTCCCAAAAATGGAGAGACAAAGTAGTCACAAAACCAAAGAGAAAAGGAAAGTCAAAAAGAAAGTCAAAGAGAAAGTGTCTTGGAAAATATTTGGTGCTTCCAGAGGGATTTGAGCGTTGCTCCTATCTTCAACATCATGCTCTGTTACTCGCACATTTCAGTGTTCCTAAGAATCACTTAGGGAACATGTTTTTGTTTTTGTTAAAAAGAAAAAAAAAAAAAAAAAAAAAAAAAAAAAAAGGGCCGGGCGCGGTGGCTCACACCTGTAATCCCAGTGATTTGGGAGGCCAAGGCAGGCGGATCACGAGGTCAGGAGATCGAGACCATCCTGGGGAACACGGTGAAACCCCGTCTCTACTGAAAATACAAAAAAATTAGCCGGGCGTGGTGACGGGCACCTGTAGTCCCAGCTTCTAGGGAGGCTGAGGCAGGAGAATGGCGTTAACCCGGGAGGCGGCGGAGCTTGCAGTGGGCGGAGCTTGCAGTGAGTGGAGATCGTGCCACTGCACTCCAGCCTGGGCGACAGAGAGAGACTCCGTCTCAAAAAAAAAAAAAAAAAAAAAAGTTCCCAGAGATTCTGATTCCAATTCAAAATTCAAATGATTTGGTGAGGCCCCAGGATTTGCAGTTTTAATTACCCTTTCTCTGTGAATCTGGAATGCTGTGGCTAATAGCTTCTGCTGGTTGATAAATACAGAACACATTGTTCTTTTCTACCATGTTTTCATTGCAGACATCAAAGAAGTCCTCTTATTTTCTTTTGACAGTTTGAAAATGTAATATTTTTATTTTTGCAGTTCAGTGGGGACAAGGGAGAGTGAAGAGCAGATTCTCTTTATTTCCCTAAACACATTTTGTTTCATAGGAAAAGAAAAACTCTTTAAAGTGATCTATATTGTCAGTGCTTAGAGAGCCTCTCCTAACCTTGAAAGCACCACTTTGAGAATTCTTTGAAGAAGCCAGTTAATATATCTGAGTTTTAGAGAGTAGATTGTCCAACAGATGTGCTATGTCTAAATTGTGGTAAAATAGCCACAATGTCAGAAATGTTTGCTGAGTAAAATCATTTAGTAATTTGAAAAATGAACTTTTGGCCAGGCACGGTGGCTCATGCCTGTAATCCCAACACTTTGGGAGGCTGAGGCGGGCGAATCATCTGAGGTCAGGAGTTTGAGACCAGCCTGGTCAACATGACGAAACCCCATCTCCACTAAATATACAAAATTTAGCCAGGCGTGATGGCACGTGCTTGTAATCCCAGCTACTCAGGAGGCTGAGGCAGGAGAATGGCTTCAACCTGGGAGGCAGAGGTTGCAGTGAGCTAAGATCATTCCACTGCACTCCAGCCTGGGCAACAAAGTGATATTCTGTCTCCAAAAAAAAGAAAAGAAAAAAAAAGAAAAGCAAAAGAAAAGAAAAGAAAAATGAACTTTCTACTTTGTACCTAGATTCACATTTTCAATTATGTACTTCAGAAAATTCAAAATAAAAGCTATTATACTTAGTGCATGTATTACCAGACCACTGCTTTTTAAAATATAAGGTTAGAATTTTAAGTATGGTCACTTTTGAGCATACAAGTCCAAAAGAGGCAAAAGGTTTTTTTCTCCTGTTTTCTAAAAATAAGTTGCCTTTGAATAAAAGCCATATATGGATATTTATCCCTAAAGGAGACTTTTTTTTTCTTGGTTTTAAATTACTGAAACTATTTTGCATTCTTAAGTACTGCATTCATTACTATGAATAGATTTAAAATTTTTCTTGCACAAATTGAACTGAGTTTTATAGAACACTTATGTAGTATTATGTAGAAGAATTGCTACTTCTGATGCTCATCTTTTACATGTAAATAGAAAGATACAGTTTTGTAAAGCTAAAAAAAAAAAAAAAAAAAAAAAAAACCTAAAGTTAAGCTTAGTGGTTTTTTTCCATTTACTTATTATTGATATGGTTTGAATGTTTGTTCCCTCCAAATCTCATGTTGAAATGTAGCCCCCAATGTTGGAGGTGGAGCCTGGTGTTTGGGTCATGAGGGTGGATCCCTCATGAATGGTTTGGCGCTATTTCCATGGCAATGATTGATTGAGTTCTCACTGTAAGTTCCTGCAGGAGTTGGTTGTTCAAGGGAGCTTGACACTGCCCCCTCACTCTCTTCTTGCTCCCTCTCTCGTCATGTGATATGCTGGCTTCCCCTGTGCCTTCCACCTTGATTGTAAGCTTCCTGAGGCCTCACAAGAAGCTGGACAGATACTGGTGCCATGCTTGTACAGTTTGCAGAACCATGACCCAAATAAGCCCTCTGTTTTTTTTTCAAATTACCCAGTCTCAAATATTCCTTTATAGCAATGCAAAATGGACTAACACACATCTTTAATTGTTTTGGGGAAAGATAGATGTATATTATTTTTTAATCTGAATATATGTTTCTGTTTCTATACAGATCTTAATCCATGTTATATATCTGAGCCTCAGATCTTAATCCATGTTACATATCTTAAAATGATATGGAAACTTCTGTAAGTTTTTCACTCTTTGTTGACAACAGATAAGCTCATTCTGTGTTGAGATGAGAATCTTGGTGTTGGCCTGGCCTCTGCTTACTGCCCGACATCCCATTCCCTATGGAATCATAGTTAAAGTTTCCTGAATTTTACAGAAATATGATATGAATTATTTGATAGAACTGACAGTTTATAAAAGAATATAATATTAACAATTTTTTTTCTACCTCAAGAACAGTATTTTTTTTTTTTTAAGGCAGAATCTCACTCTGTCACCCAGGCCGAAAATGCAGTGGCACGATCTCTGCTCCCTGTAACCTCTGCCTCCTGGGTTTAAGCAATTCTCCTGCCTCAGCCTCCCAAGTAGCTGGGATTACAGGTGTTTGCCACCATGCCTGGCTAATTTTTTTTGTACTTTTAGTAGAGACGGGTTTCACCCATGTTGACCAGGCTGGTCTTGAACTCCTGACCTCAAGGGATTCACCCACCTCAGCCTCCCAAAGTGTTGGGATTACAGGCTTGAGTTTCCATGCCTGGCCCTATTTTATTTTTTAATGTAAGAAAATAGAGGCAGCTTGTTCATAAACAAACACTGAATGTTGTTTGTGTGCATCTGAAGTGTCTAGAAATAAGAAAAAAATTTTAGACAAATTTTTATTTTTAATAAAACTAAAAATGGGAGAAGGATGAAGAGAAGTTAAGGGGTGCACAAATACAGTTAGCTAGAAGGAATAAGATCTAGTAATAGTACAAAAGAGAAGTTATAGTAAATAATTTATATATATTTCAAAATAGCTAGAAGAAATATTTGTGATGTTCCCAACACAAAAGAGATAAATATTTGAGGTGATGTATATCCCAGTTACCCTGACTTAGTCCTTACACATTGTATACGTATATCAAAATATCACAATACCCCCAAAATAAGTGCAACTATTATATAGCAAGTTTTTTTCTTTTAAAAAAGAAGCAGTAAGAACCAGAAGACAATAAAATGATATAAAATTGTGCCAGATGTGAAAGGAAAAACAATAAAGCTTAAAACAGAACTAAAAGATGCTCTGTATTTTTTTTTTTTTCTTTTTCTTTTTTTGAGACGGAGTTAAACTTTTGTTGCCCAGGCTGGAGTGCAATGGTGTGATCTCAGCTTACTGCAACCTCTGCCTCCTGGGTTCAAGTGATTCTCCTGCCTCAGCCTCCCGAGTAGCTGGAAATACAGGTGCATGCCACCATGCCTGCATAATTTTGTATTTTTAGTAGAGATGGGGTTTCACCATGTTGGCCAGGCTGGTCTTGAACTCCTGACCTCATGATCCGCCCACCTCCGCCTCCTAAAGTGCTGGGATTACTGGTGTGAGCCACTGTACCTGGCTTGTTAGAAGGCAGTAAGACCTTGTCACCAGTGCGTCCATATTTAAAAAGACGCCCATCATTGAGAATCCGTTTAAGAGAATGATCATCTTACCTTCATACCTCCAGAGACTGGTCTGATTCTGTCTCACTGTGGAGTGTTGGCCGTACCAGAGAAAGTCTGCAGGAGCAGAAGAGTTTGTTTTGAAGCCATCGTGGAGGAGTCCTAATTTCCAAGCCTACCATTCCCTCCCTCCCTTCTATTATTTCAATTGTCCCGATAGAGTTTAAGTATTAGAGCTCTCACTTGTCAGGCCAGAAATCAAAATAAATTGGCTTGGAGAAGCAGGTTATAGATAATCCATTCGATATGCAGTAAAATAGCCAAGGACACATCAGCATCAGGCATGGCTGTTTCCGGGATCCCTGAAGTCCTCATTAGGAATCTCCCCTCCTCCCGCCATCTCTAGCTTCTGTGTGGCTTCATTCTCAGTAGCTGAATTATCTGACAGAGCTGAAGTTCATTAAAGAGCATGATTTTCCCATGACAGTCTCGATCACTAGAACTGAAGAGGGTTAGTTATCCTTCTCCAGGGGGTACTGAGGCAACATGCTCCTGGATGTCATCCTTGAAAATTCCAGTTCACACCTGAAATGGAAGGGCATGTTATCCAAAGTGGCCAGGAGTAGGACACGCCTGAGAGTGAGACTTAGGGGGCTAGAGAAGCTGAAATCTGACTCGCGTTCTGGGAGACAAAGCTGGAGGAACAGAGGCCAGGTGTGCTAGGAGCTGAGCAGGGAAGGATGGTAGAGTCAGGGGCGGGAGGCACATCTGAGCCAATTGCTGCGAGTTAAGTATAGGAATGTGCGCTTCTCCTATTGTTCATTTGCATTTTGGTTGTGGAAGGTTGGGGAAGAACTTATTAAACCCAGATATCACATGCTTCATTTCATAGTAGTTGGGCTGCTTGGACTGTATTTCACATATTTTATCTTATTGAATCTTTATTTTAAAGATTTAGAGTTAGCCACTGTCGTGATTAAGGATAAGGAGACTGAGGCGTTAAGAGACTAAGAAACTAACCCACGGGCTCTTATGCTGGGCAGGCAAAGAATCTGACCAGAGGAGAGATTTTCCTGGAGTTCATTCATTGAATATCTATCATGCATCGGGCATGGTTCAAGGTTCTATGATAGGTGCTGGAAGAAGGATGTTCCAGCCACACCACACACGGTGTTGTAGTCTAGGTGTGTGTGCTTCAGAGTTGATTTGTAAGAATTCAGAAGAACTTGAGGTCTCTCTGGAGAAAGAATGCTCTCTGAGCTCAAGAAAGAGTTGGCCATCTTCCTCCCTGCTGAAATCCCTCCCCGAATTGTGCTGAGTGTTAACATGGAAGTCCCCTTGCTAGATGCACCGCTGGCTCTTCATGTTACTTTATTAGAGAATCGTAGCCTTTTACAGCTACATAGACTTAGGGGGAGGATTTAACCAATCCCCTCATTTTACAGTTTAGAGAACTGAGGGCCAGATGGGATGAGTGGTTTACCCAAAATCACACAGCTGGTTAGGATAGAGCTATGATATTAATCTCATCTAATTCCAAATCCTATCTATGCTCTATCCACACTCTTCCCAGCCATTTAGGTTTCATGTTTGAATATCCAAAGGTAAGTTTCTTGCTGTTAACCAGAGTAGTTAAGTTTTGTGACCATAGGTCAGACCTAACTAACATTCTAGTTTTCCTTCCTCACTTCCCTCCTCCCTCCCTGCATGGCTCTCCTTCTTTTTAGCCTCCACTATCTTAAGAATGCTTTGGTTCTTAGATATGGGCAATAACCTCTCTCTTTTTCTGTAGCTCAGCATTTAGTATTCATGCAGCGAGCGTATGATTTTTTCCTGATGTGGTTTTATGTATTTTAAACTCTGGTTTGACTAGTCTACATTTGCTGTAAATGCCCAGATTGCAAATGGTAGCAACGTGCTATAAAAATAAAATGTTCTTATTGTAGTAAATATCCACAGATACAGAATGAGCGCCTGTTTCATCTCCATTTCCTTTCCTTCTCATTTACTGGCTAAGTACTTAGCCTTTTAAAAACCTTTCCATGCGAATCAGTATGTAAAATATTTGTTATATGTCCAAACTGAAAGTTAATGAATTACAAAATATTCTTACTTTGTGAAATAGCATTTTATCTCTTTATGCATGAAGTACACAGAAAGAGGCAGTGGCTTTAAGTGTGATGATGGTCTTGACAAAGCAGAGATTATGCTACTTCTGTGAGATTTCTAAATCTCCCTCTATATCCAGTAATTCTCTCTTTGGACTAAACAGGGCAGAACATATTACATCTTTTCTATCCGTTGTCTAACACTTAAACAAACTTTACTATCTTGTACTTTCTGTTCCCTTAAAAAAAATAAAATTCTTTGTAAAGAAAGATTGTGCTGATTTATTTTAAAAGCAACACTAAATCTTTCACTATAAAGGGAAAACTCTAAGGTTGAATTTTTTTCTTACTAAAAACAATCTGCTCCTAGATATGGTGGAATGCTTGCTTTAATAAGGAATACATAAGTCTCAAATGACTAATATAGAAGAGCAACAAAATCCACTCATTCTGAAGTTAAGAATAAATGTAATAACAGTCTTGTATGCAACAAAATCCTAGAAAGTCTACAAGAAGAACCTATTCAGAACAGTGCCTGCTGGGTGCAAATCCTCTGTTCTCCAGCTTTAGAACCTACTGTCAAATTCATGAACTACTAGCCTTAGGTCAGTTTGCCCATCACAGGACTTCTATCCTTTTTACCATAAAGTCTGACTGTGGGGTTGTCTGTTTTGCTCCTGGGTTGATTGGCTACAGCTGGTCTTGGAAGCAAACATCCCTTCCTATAACATTAAGGGTTGCAAATTCCTACACCCTAGGATTCACCAACAGCTGAGATAGCAGCCGGGAAGGGTTAGTTTATACTTTTGAGGGTAAGAACACCACTTGTGGTTATGTCTGTCTGGAATCTTATTCTGTGTTTTCGAGAGACATTTAACTCTAAACATTGGAAGTAATAAAAACATGTTCTGTGGTTACATGGTACCATATGTCTTTCAGAAGGCACTTGGAGCTTTACACATTTGATCTAACTCATTTTTATTTCACCTTGGTTTTCAGAAGGTACCTTGTGTAACTTCGATCTTAATAACGTACACATACACATAATTTATAGAGAGCCGGAGACTGAGCCACTAAGGTTTTAAGTAGCCTATTATAATCCAGTCAAGGCTGAGAGTTGAATGAATTCCACTGACCTGTATATTGTTCTGAAACTTCTGTTATCTCTTTGCTAGATCACTGCCTTCTCATTAAATGCATTGTTATTGAATTACAGTAATAGAAGTTTCAGGACTTTGAAAGCAGTTAGCCTATGTGTCACTGCTGGGCCAGTGACTTCTTAGTTTATGATATATGGCTTCTCATCAAAGCCTTAGTTTGTTCATCTTTTTGGTATTTTTTAAAAAGATAATTCCCCCGGGTTTATGCCTGTAATCTCAGCACTTTGGGAGGGTGAGGCAGGAGGATCACTTGAGCCCAGGAGTTCAAGACCAATCTGGTCAACAGAGTAAGACTCTGTCGCTACAAAAAATAATTAAAAAAAAAATTAGCCAGACATGGTGACACATGCCTGTGTCCCAGCTTCTCAGGAGGCTGAGGTATGAGGGTGGCTTGAGCGTAGGATTTCAAGGCTGCAGTGAGCTGTGATCATGCTGCTGCACTCCAGCCTAGCTGACAGAGTAAGACTCTGTCTAAAAGAAAATACAAATAATAGGCCGGGCGTGGTGGCTCATGCCTGTAATCCCAGCACTTTGGGAGGCTGAGACAGGTGGATCACGAGGTCAAGAAATCAAGACCATCCTGGCTAACATGGTGAAACCCCGTCTCTACTAAAAATACAAAAAATTAGCCGAGCGTGTTGGTGGGCACCTGTAGTCCCAGCTACTCAGGAGGCTGAGGCAGGGAATGGCGTGAACCCAGGAGGCAGAGCTTGCAGTGAGCCGAGATTGTGCCACTGCACTCCAGCCTGGGGGACAGTGCGAGACTCCTTTTAAAAATAAAAAAATAAAATATAAAAATAATAATAATAATGAAGAGAATAATTTCTACTTCCTGACTTATTGGAAGGATTAAATAAGATAATATAAAAGCACTTACTGTACTGTGTGATGCCGCGTACATGAAGTACCTGGAGTAGCCAGATTCATACAGATAGAAAGTAGAGGGGAGAGGCCGGGCATGATGACTCACACCTGTAATCCCAGCACTTTGGGAGGCCGAGGCAAGTGGATCACCTGAGGTCAGGAGTTTGAGACCATCCTGGTCAATATGGTGAAATCCCGTTTCTACTAAAAAAATACAAAAATGAGCTGGGCATGGTTGTGTGTGCCTGTAGTCCCAGCTACTTGGGAGGCTGAGGCAGGAGAATTCCTTTAACCTGGGAGGCAGAGGTTGCAGTGAGCTGAGATTGTGCCATTGCACTCCAGCCTGGGCAACAGAGTGAGACTCCACGTCAAAAAAAAAGGAAAGTAGAGGGGTGGTAGCCAGGTGGCTGGGGAAAAGGGAATGGGGAGTTAGTGTTTAAAGCATACGGAGTTCCAGTGTTGCAAGATAAAAAGAGTTCTGGAGATGGGTGATGGTGATGGTTGCAGATCAGGGTGAAAGTACTTAATGCCACTGCACTGTACGCTTAAAAATGATTACGATGATAAATGTTATGGTACGTGTATTTTACCACAATAATTTTTTTAAAACACTTAGTGCACTCCCAAACAATTCCTGTTAACCTGCTCCTGCCTCCCTTCCTAATCTTCCTTTTTGCCCTTGACAAATGGCTGTGAGTAATTGGAGATAGGATCAGGGGTTATCTGAAACTCTCTGAGCTGGGCAACTTGGATAGATCCACAGAACCCTAGTTAGTGGTGCTGGATCCACAGTTTCAAAATGACAAGTACTTAGAGAACATCTAAGTTCCACATATTCATATTATACACAAGAAAACTGAGGTCTGGAGGAATTGAATGATTTGCCTAAAATGACACAGCAAATCAATGGCAGAGCTGGAACCAAGACCCAAGATTACTAATTTTGAGTCCAATTTGCTTCTCAAAAAATGTTGGGGGCTAGGCGCAGTGGCTCACGCCTATAATCCCAGCACTTTGGGAGGCCAAGGTGGGTGGATCACCTGAGGTCAGGAGTTCAAGACCAGCCTGGCTAACATGACGAAACCCTGTCTCTACTAAAAAATACAAAAATTAGCTGGGCTCGGTGGTGGGCACCTGTAATCCCAGCTACTCGGGAGGCTGAGTCAGGGAGAATTGCTTGAACATGGGAGGTGGAAGTTGCAGTGAGCCAAGATCAAGCCACTACAAGCTAGCCTGGGCGATACAGTGAGACTCTATCTTGGAAAAAAAAAAAAAATGTTGGGTTTGCAACTATCTCTGGGCAACATTTGGGCCACTCTGTGACCTAAAGTTGAGCTAAGAGTTTTCGTTATTCTGATTAGATAACTTTAGAGACTGGGAAATAAAATATTCCCTTGACAAGCAGTTGTTTGAAATAGCTTATTTGAAGTATAAATGCACATATTTATACCTTTAGTAACTGCACACATTTAAATTTTCCTGTGTGATAAACCTCAACATATGTATATACCGTGAAACTATCACCACAGTCAAAATAATGACAAATCCATCACCAATTTGTAATGTTTTTCTCCATTATACCTCATCACCAGGCCATCAGCCAATCTGTGTTCTGTCACTAGAAATTAGCTTGCATTTTCTAGAGTAAATGGTATCATACATACTCCATTTTTGTCTCCCTTTTTCAACCAGCGTAATTATTTTGAGATTCATCTATATTTTTGTGTGTATCAATAATTCATTTCTTATTTACTGTTGAGTGGTAGCCTATTATTTGGATATGCCATGATCTGTTTATCCATTTAACTGTTGATGTATATTTGGTTTGCTTCCAGTTTGGGGCTATTGCAAATAAAGTCAACATGAACATTCACATAAAGTTTCTGTATGGAGATAGAATTCTATATTAACCATGCGTTTCTAATATTTTGACATTTGAAACCTTACTGATCTTAGAGACACTGCCTCTCCCAGGGTAAACTAGTTCCTAAAGGTAATAAGACTTACCTGCCAACATCACTTGTATTTGTAAACTAACCAATCCAGAGTCCGGAATCCCTCACTGCTCTTTGATCAGACTCTTACACTCTGGGCCACTATCCACCTGCCCTATCATCCCAGGGCTGAGTACCAGAAAACTAGGGGCAATCTGTACATCCTGGAGCTGGTTGAAACTATTCAAACTAGCCAGTCCTAAGCTCATTTATTCTTCTTATCCTGCCTCACACATTCCTTCCTGCAGAAACCACATAAAGGCTCATGTTTTCCCCTGGCTCTCTTTACCCGGGACTGACCTTGTGCTTGCTCATATGGCCTCTTTGTGTGCCATGCCTCCCATTTCTAGGGAACTGTGAGTAAAATGACTTCCTTCACAGGTATCTCTTAATGTACCTGATTAAAGCACATCTCAAGTACACTTTTAAGTACTCATTTTTCTTGAATAAATCCTAGGAGTGGAATTGCTGGATCATATAGTAAGTATGTGTTTCAGTTTTTAAGAAACTACCAAACTGTTGTCCAAAGTGCTTGTCCATTTCACATTCTTAGCAATAGCATATGAAAGTACCAGTTGTTCCACTTCCTTACCACCCTTTGGTATGACTGGTCTTTTTAATTTTAGCCATTCTAAGAGCTACAGTCTCATTAATTTGCATGTCCCTGATGAACAATTTTGTTGAATATATTTTGTGTGCTAATTTGCCATCCTTTTATCTTTCAGATGTATCCATAGAAATCCCTTGTATACTTCTTTATTGGGTTGTTTGTTTTCTTATTGTTGAAATTCAGAAGTTCTTTCTGTATTCTAGATACAAGTCCTTTATCAGATGTGTGTTTTGCAAAGAATTTTCCCCAGTCTCTGGCTTGTCTTCTTGTTCTCTTAACAGTGTCTTTTGGAGAGCAGAAGTTTTACATTTTGATGAAGCCAATTTGTTCTTTTATGGATTTTGGTTTTGGCATCATATCTAGGAAATCTTTCCTTGACCCAAGGTCACAAAGATTTTCCCCCCTGTTTTCTTCTAGTATACCTGGGATTTATACAGATACATCTGAAAGAAGATACAAGGATGGCAAATTAGCACACGAAAAAATGTTCAACATAATTGTTTTTTAAGGGAATGCAAATTAATGAGATTATAACTCTTAGTATGGCTAAAATTAAAAAGACTGATTGTACCAAGTGTTGGTGAGGAAGTAGAGCAACTGGTACTCTCATATTCTATTTCTAAGAATATAAAATAGAAGTTGCTGACACAATGGCAGCCTTTGCCATGAAACTCCAGGTGCCCATGTTAGGATCTGAACCAATGGTGCTGGCTTCATCTCCAAAGCCAGGAGTTAATGCCCAGTTCTTACCTGGATTTTGAATGTGCTATTTGCCAGCTCTGGTGACTCCACAACCTCAATCAATTAGTGGCCCTTCGGTAGGAGTAGTGTAATTGAGATCACCTTTACTTGCATGTGGGTGACCACCACAACCAGTTGTACCAGCTCATAAAGATCAAAGTGGTGCTCCACCAGTTAGAAGTATGTATGATGACATTTCTAGCCCAGGACTTGGATCAACACCTTTAACTTCAATAAGACAGCCAAACATTTCATAATGCAGAGTCCTCTTGCTGGAGTTACATCTACTCCTGGAACAGGGCAAAGTATGTTTAGTCCAGCAAATATCAGTAAGCCATGAAAGATGACATTATCTCCTGCCCAGTTGGATCTTTTTTATACTCAAGGAGATCTTTGACTTCAGAAGATCACCTTGATGACACTTGGGTGACTGTGTTTGGGTTTCCTCAAGCCTCTGCTTCCTACATATTATTATCATTTGCACAGTATGGGAATATCTGAAAAAGTGTGATGTCTAACACAGGAAATTGAATGTATATTCATTATCAGTCTAAACTGCGGGCTCGGAAAGCCTTAACCAAAGATGGGAGGATTTTTGGAGAATCCATCATGATTGGTGTAAAACCATGTATTGACCAAAGTGTAATGGGAAGCAGTGATAGACGTGCTTTATCATCTCCATCTTTAGCCTTTACACCACCAATCAAAACTCTAGGTACACCAACACAACCTGGAAGAACTCCTAGATTTCTGCCATAAGACCTCTTGCTACAGCATACAAAGCTTCTACTAGTGATTATCAGGTCATTTCTGACAGATGAAAATCTTGTATCCAAAGCAATGGAGTACATGTTTGGCTGGTAGTAGAAGACCAAGAAGGAGGTTACTACACTAAAACAGAGTTAGTAGAATGCTGCTGGTTCCTTCGGTTAGTTATATAACCGTTTTTGCAGTATTGGATAGTTATCTCATACTTCTTTTATATAAAAGCCTTTTTCATTAAGGATACAGCCTATTTGTAGCTCGCACTTTAAAAGATGCTTCAGATACATTTTGAAGAAAACTAAAAATCCCTGTAAATAGGATTTCGTGCTTTCTGTAACAGTGCATGCTTCAACACAGAAAACTCAGCATTGATTATTGTAAATTAAATAACTGAAATTGTGGTGAGACTTCACAGTCTTCATGAGAAGGTGGGGATGAATTTCATGAAGGAGGACTATAGTTATTTCTACCAAGACGCAAAGATTGTAATTAGCAATTTGAATTATGGTGTTCTAATTTGGATAGTATTTAATATTTTCATTATCCTTGTTTGTGTATGTCCTGTCACAGAGTGTCCTCTTGGTGTATTCTAAAACCAACATTCTTTTAAAAAACCTACTACTAAAGTTTTTTGATAGTAAACATTGTCAATGATTTTAAAAAGAACATAAAATAGGACACTTTGCACAATAGTTTGGTAGTTTCTTAAAAATTTAAAGACATATGATCCAGCAATTCCACTCCTAGGATTCACTTAAGAAAAATGAGTATATAAAAATATACCTGGGATTTGTTTTAATAGTTTTGAAGTTTTAGGTTTTACATTTAGGTCTATGATATATATATAGTATTAAGGTTTTTAATCTGGTACAAGATACCCATTGAAGTTTGTTTCCTTCTTTGATATCTAACTGTTCTAGAACCACTTGTTGAAATGCTTATTTTTTCCCCATAGAATTACCTTTGTATCTCTGTCAAAAATCAGTTGTCTATATAATATTAGTGTGGGTATGTTTCTGGATTCTCTAGTCTGTCCCATTGATCTATTTGCCCATCTTTTCTCTGTTAATTCCATACGGTCTAGATTACTATAAAAGCATAAGGCATGATATCAGATAGTGTTAGTTCTCTAACTTTGCTCTTCTTTTTCAAAATTGTTGTGGCTATTCTAGGTTCTCTCCAATTAATGAGCATTTTAATATCATTTAACAAGCATTTAGTAATATCTTGTCAATTTCTACCCAAAAAAGCCTTCTGGAAAGTTTATAGGAATACATTAATTTAGGCAAAAATGATATTTTAGCAATATTAACTTTTCCAACCTAAGAATGTGGCATATATCTCCCCATTTATTTAGGACTTCTTTAACTTTTTAAGCCATGTTTTATACCGTCGGTGTACCTATAGTACACATCTTTTGTGAAATTTATCCGTAAGTATTTCAAGTTTTGGGTGCTATATGAATGGTATTTTTTTCTTAATTTCAATTTTTAATTGGAAAAAAACCTTGTTACTTCAAACTTGAGTGCTGTGTTTCCATAGAGAACAGTAAAACAATAGTTTCCCTGTTCTGTTTTGGCTCCTATCTCTCTAAAAAGTTCTACAAATGGATTTTCCTCTCAGCCTTTCAAACTAAATGCCAAGAGTCCTATAATGAGGATGAAAGTGTGACCATATCACCCAGAAGGAGCTCACTGTATTGTCCTCTTTTGCAAAAGCAGCTGAATAAATTGAGTATATTAGAGACACAAATTTCTAGGACTTGTAAGGATTCTGTCAAAAATGTGTAACAGGGATGAATTACTCTTGCCCTGAGAACTTCAACTTTTGCACTTCCTGACTTTGCTATGGCTAAAATTGAAATACCAAAGTGGTATTCCCCCAAGTGTTTGAATTTAATAGCATTAATGACTAGGCTCCTACAAGTCTAAAAATTCTTGTTTGAAAATTCAGCTATTCTATTTGTACTTTCTGGGAGTGCTTAACTTTTAGTTTCCTACCTGTAAACTTTTCAAAAAGCAAATAACCTCACCTCAGACATCAAGTCCTTGTAAGGAGTGAGTGAGCAGCCCTACCTCCCTAAAGAAGTAGCTGTACTCAGGAGAGGTCTTGTGGTTTAAATTTAGCTGGATCTTATCTCCTTCTATTCCGTTTAACTATTATGCTCTCAGAGCCTTGAGGAAACATGTTCTGGTAAACTCCTTCACCATAAAATGTTAAGAACAGAGGGCAAGTTAACACTTCTAAGACTATCCACATTTCAAAAGACAGTAATTCTAATGTACAGGCATTCATGGTAATGGTGGGTTTCAGGCATTGTGGGAAGGAGAGACAGAACAGCAAGAGAGCCTTTCGGCATCCCCTGTAATCTCATTGTTAGTCATGCCTTTTGGATAATCTGGCCCAACCTTCACCCCTGACTTTGTGAACACTGGGCTCTACCTCCTGAAATACACCATTAATGCACATAAGACTTTTCTGTCCCTGTGTCTCCAACTGTGTGACAATGGATCATGGATTTTGTTTTGTTTTGTTTTACTTTCCACATAGGAAAGTTGAGAAGATACAACACAATACTCAAAGTCACAATAAAGAAAGTTCAAGTCTAGGCTGAGTTGACGTTGTTACCATTATTCAACTCCTTCCTTACCACCCCAGCCTCTCTGGCATTATTTGGTGACATTGATTAAGCCTCTACTGTTAAAACTTTGAATGTCCCTTACCTTTGAGACTCAATGTTGGGAACCAGGAAGGATACCCAGAGAGACAAAAGGAATGTAGAACCAAGCTCAGCTCTTCTCCTGAATGAGGCATAATGGTTCAAAGTAGATGGATAAGAAATGATACGAGCTAGAATCACTTTAGAAAAACTTTATGAATCTGATGAGCTCAAACCTAACAATGAAGAAGGAAACAGATGCAGCCTACCAGGAAAACAAAGGAGGTATATCTGAGGTGCTCAGTGATGCTTTCTAGACCCAAAGCACACCAGCACAAATAAATCCCACTCCCTAAACTGCAAGTATTTTGAAGTGTCCACAGCCCTGGAACTGGTAAAGAAAATATCAAATTTAGGTTCAAAAGTACCTTCAAAAATCCTTTCTACAGAATCCAGTATAAACTTGTAACAGCGCAGGGAAAGAACAGCCTCTGGAAATTTCCAGTCCTCCGAACGGGTAAGAGAGCAGCAGGAGACTGTGCATGTTTAAAGGAAGTCTGCCTAAAGCCATGCTTTGTGTTCACTCTTCTCTGTGAACATCAAACTGCTGCCATGCCTTTGTTGCAGTTTTGCCAAGGGAAGTTGAGCACAGGCTAACACCCTTCATGAATTGTCCTTGAGGAGGCGTTGTTGGCATTTGGCAGAAATATTCTCCAACTTCTTCATCCCTGTGGCAGAGCCTGAGTTCAGGCAGGCCCTGGAGCACGCAGGTGACTGTGTCTCCCCTGTGCAACGAATGAGAAGGTGAGATTGTCATTAAGTAATGTAGCCCAGCACATGGTACCTAGGATGATTTCAAGGAACTAAAGCACAATGCCTATATTAGTTATCTGTTCTGCACAAAAAATTGCCCACCAGAATAGCAACGTGAATCATAAACTTTTATTATCTCACAGTTTCTGGGTGTTAGGAATCTGGGAGCAGACTAGCTGGGTGGTTCAAGCTCAGGATCTCTTGTGAGACTGCAGTCAAGCTCTTGGCTAGGGCTATAGGTGTGTGAGGCTCAAAGATCTATTTCCAAGCTCTCTTGTGTGATTGTGGGCAAGACTCAGTTTCTTGCTGGCTGTTGGCTGAGTGTCTCACTTCCTTGCTATGTGGGCCTTTCCAAAGGCTGCCTGAGCAATCTCATGACATAGCAGCTGGCTTTCCCCCGAGGACATGATCCAAGAGAAAAAGACCAATATGGCAGCCACAGTCTTTTACAACCCATCTTGGAAACGACACAGAAATAATCACTTCTGTTATATTCTATTGGTCATACAGACCAACTAGAACAATGTAGAAGCGGAGTGTCAGGAAACAGGCATCACTGGGCACCCTCTTGGAGGCTGCCTACCACACCTCTCATCTAATTGTGCTGAGAACACAGTTGGCCCTGGCCTTTGATATAATGTATACCAGGTAACACTTTTTAGAGGTACTGCAATACAGTGGCAAGACTAGTAGACTGCTAGTAAAGAGATTCGGATTCAAGTTCAGTTCTGACAATTACAAATGTTCTGTGTCTTTGGAATGCTGCTTAACCTTTTTGCACATCTGTTATCTCATCTGTAAAATGAGAGTATTGTCATTAATGGCCTCAAGGATGTCTCTCAACTCTTAAATTCCATCTCTTCATTCATATTTCTTAATTGCCATTAAGAACTATGCCATTTCAGGCATGAAAGTTATGAAGGTGATTTTGTTTTACAAAATGGGCAATTTTCCAGTGAGTTTCCCTTATTTTAAAGAAATAAACCAGCTGGAGAAATGGCACCCTAGAGTTTTCTTGGAGCTTATTTCTTTTCCATTCATTACTCATATTTTAGTAAGTAAGCCTCACAATAACATACTGTTGTTTGTATAATGCTTTAAAGTGTAGTACACATATTTTATATATGCAAGTGAATTCATCTGTAAACCACATTAGGAAGGTATTAGGCTTGGAAAGCCTTCGAGCTTCATTCTCCCATTACCTAGTGGCTGATGTTTACATGGGTGGCAATTTGGCTGGAACTACAATAGCCTTCTAATAAAGACACTTCCAGGCACATGGCCCAAATAGATGGGTGAAAAAGGCTCCATCCTGTCTAAAAGCTCTAAGTCTAAGCAAGGCACAGTGACGCGTACCTGTAGTCCCAGCTACTTGGGCGCCTGAGGTAGAAGGATCACTCACTATGTTGCCCAGAAGTTTGAGTCCAGCCGGGGCAACATAGTGAGACCTTGTCTCTAAAATTAATTAGTTTAATTAAATAAAAAATAAATGTCTAAGTCTAAAGAGACAGCTGCAGTGGCCTACCATTATGTAGAGTGGACTAGCAGTGGAATGAACAGTGAACTCTTCATCTCCTGTACTAGCCTAGAGTGAGCTAAGGACAGGGGACAACCTCTTGGGAGATTGAACTTCTAAGATGAGAATAGGAAAGCCATCTAGTTGCTTATTGTTTAAGTCCCTGAACAAGATGAACAGGCTCCCGCCCCAGAGCCTTTGTACTTGCCCTGCCTGGGAATCACTTAGGTTCAGTTCAAGGATCACCTTTTCAGATTAGCTTTCTCTAGCCACCAATCTTAAGTGACATCCTCTCCCGTACAGGCATTCTCTACCACACGCTATTTTACTATCTTGGTAGCCCTATCTAAAATCATTTTACTAGTGTACTTGTTTGAAGAGTTCACCACCAATAGAGTGTAAGCTGTCTGAGAGAGGTAACCCACTCTGTCCTGGTCACTGCCACATCTCCAGTGCCCAGAATAGTTCTTGGTGTAGAGTGGTCACTCAATAAATATTTGTTAAATGGATGAATGAATTGAGTCTGAAAAAGTTTGTGGTTTGATGGATGTGTTTTAGGAGACACTTAGATAGTAGTAGAAAAGAATATTAAATGGACCTATTTCTGTTTCATTGGAATGGACAAGTAGGCATGAAATCTGAGAATAAAGAGGCTTGTGTATCCCACATAATTAAGATAACCCCCAACAATTGGGAGCAGATACCTCCTTCAGGGATTCTAGGAGGAAAGGTCCTGCTGTCAGAACCAGTTGTGCCCCAGGAAGAAAAGAAGAAGAGAGAATAATATTTCTGGACTATCTGAGATCAATCAATGGATGCCATGCTCATTGTGACAGGGGATACTCTCCCCTGAAGACAGGAAGGGTGCCTACCCCTTCTTGAAGCCAATGGAAGATTGCATTGAAGAGAAGAGTGCTGGCGAGAATGGAAGACTGGTACCTCTTTGGCTGGGCGGATGTCTGCTTAGGGAGCAAACTAACAGTTCAGTTCCTGAGCTTTGTTAACTTGGGGAAAAGGGAGTAAGAGAAAAATGGCAGAGTAAAGCAGAGAGAAGTGGCCAGGAAGCCAACTGTACTTACACTGCATGGAATGCAAGGATGGCGGTGATTCCCACATAGACCATAGACAGGCTGGTGCCATCTTGAGAGTTCTCCACCAGCTAACAAGGCTCCCAAGTTTCTCGGAGGATGCACATGTATGTGTAAGGTTGGAAGAGTACTGCTGGGAATGGAAGAAGTTGAATAGGAGCCTGAGTTCTCACCTCTAGGAACTGTCCGCACCCTGGTCTGGCACCCAAGATCTACATGTGGATGCCCGTCACAGAAGAGATACTAAGAATGTATCAGCGTTAGTGCAAGATGCAAAAAACAGAAAATGGAAACTACCCAGAAAGGATTCACCTAATCCCTCTCCACTGACCCAGACCCACCAAGGAGCAAGATTTTGAATGGAGGTAGAGGTGGAGGTACCCAGAAGCAGAACGTTTTCTGTACCCATGGGATATACCCTGAGCCATTGCTTAGCCTGCACCAGAGAAAATAAAGAGATTAGATTTAAGTTGGATACAAAATTTGAGTTTTAAACTGGCCCAGACTTTTTGTAACTCCAAGTGACCAGAAGTTTGTAGGATCTTGCTCAAGTATCATCAAGGAATGGGAAAATGGTATTTGACAGGACATGATTGAAGGCCATAACTGGAAACATTGAACAAATGAAACCATTTCATGTTTTCAACACTGAGTTCAAACTATCCAATCTCCTAGCTAGAGCAGAAAAAAGGCAGTTTACTGAACTTTTAGCAAGAGAGTTCTTCAGGCATTTGATTTATCTTTGGGTGAACTTTGCTGGTTTTTGTCAGAGGCCGAGGTGACAAGACAGTTTATAAAAAGCAAGACTCAAGACGCACCCTTGGTACTGTAGACTCAGTTGCCTTTCTTCTGCCGCGTTCCATCCTCCTCACCACCTCTGAGTTTGTAAGAGTCCAGAGAGAAAAGCACTAAAAACTTATTTTTTGAAAGCCATTTTTCTGCAGCTTCAAAGGAATTTTGAGACCTTTGGACAAATCATTTTTAAAATTTCAAGGATGTTTTTTAATAAAACTGAGTGATTAGAAAGAAAAACACCACCCTCATATCCTCCTTCCTTGATAAATAAATCACTTTAATAAAGAAATCACCTGTGAGATTGTTTCTGAGTAGGTGCACAACCTAGATGTATTTCCTGTGGCTGCTGAAAACTAGATTAAAAGACAATGCATTGAAATTCATGTTAAGAATAACCTTGGTTATTGATTAACGGGTACAAATATACACTTAGATTAAAAAAATAAGATCTGGCGTTCAATAGATCAGTAGGGTGACTATAGTCAACATCATCAACTGTATATTTCAAAATAGGGGCCAGGCACGGTGGCTTACTCCTGTAATCCTAGCACTTTGGCAGGCCAAGGTGGGCAGATCACTTGAGGTCAGGAGTTTGAGACAAGCCTGGGCAACAAGGTGAAACCCCATCTCTACTAAAAATACAAAAATTAGCTGGGCGTGATGGTGCATACCTGTAATCCCAGCTACTTGGGAGACTGAGGCACAAGGATCACTTGAGCCTGGGAAGTGGAGATTGCAGTGAACTGAGATCATAGCCTGGGAAGTGGAGATTGCAGTGAACTGAGATCATGCCACTTCACTTCCAACCTGACTCAATCTCAAATAAAAAAATAAAAAAACTTTTAAAAGCTAGAAGGGCATAATTCAGATGTTCCTAGCATATAGAAAACATAAGTATTTAAGGTAATGAACATTCCAATTACCCTGATTTGATTATATGGATGTATCAGATTATCACATGTACTACAAAACTATGTACAGCTATTATGTATCAACAAAAAATAAATTAATTCATTTTTTAAAAAAAGAATAATTTTGATCAGAATAAACACATTTCAGGTGCGGAGAGCTGGAGAAGAAAGCTATTTTGGAAAGGGATGACAGTGAATAAGTTAAAAGTTAAGCATATAGCTTTGGGTTTCACATCATCTCTTTTTAAAAGGAAAATGCATTTCCTGAATGATTAAAAACAGGAAACACACTTACTTTTTTTGAAAAGATATTGAATGACAGTCAACTGGTAAGATTTCTTTCTGCTTGGACTTCTCTAGTCTTTGTTTTAGGTTGTCTCTCCTTTTACAAATTCCTTTCATCTTTCTGATAAAAAGCACTGAATAACAAAATAACAGTTACTTAGAAATATTAGAAAGGTTTGGTGTGTTTGTATGTGTCTGTGTGTGTTACTTTAGATGTTACAAAAATATGAAGCAAACCAATGCCCTATATTTGTCCTCTCAGAATATTGTAGGATTCAAAAATGTTATGGCATTGGTGAAGTCATTTGTTGGTAACAGCGCAAACTCAGGATGTCTTTATCTTTCCTGTAGTTCTCTACAACACGTGCAAAGTAGAGCCCAAGATGTAAAGACCTCCTGTCCCTCTCTAACAGTCAAGGCGTGATTATCTTGTAGAGGGACAGACCCAAGCCCTCTCACTTCTGAGAACTAAGTGTTTTTCCACCTTTGCCCAACTTGGACAACTGTGAAGAGCTCAGTGGCCTTCCATTATTATGTTTATATTCATCAACAAAACTCTTTCCTCACTGACACTACTCCCCTGCCTCACACAAACCCAGTGTTTTCTAGTGATCATTTAGAAAAATATAGGCATGTCTTAGTCTGTTTTGTGCTGCCGTAATGGTATGCCACAGAGAAATGTATTGGCTCATGATTCTAGAGACTGGGAAGTCCAAGATCAAGGGTTTGGCATCTGGCAAGGGCCTTCATGTTATGTCATCCAGTGGTGGAAGGAGCAAGTGAGTGCAAGAAAGTCCAAGATGGGGGCCAAACTCACTTTCATAACAAACCCAATCCTGAGATAACATTACCCATTCATGAGAGCAGAGCCCTCATGAAAATATCTCTCACTAGGCCCCACCACCCAACACTATTGCACTGGGGGTTAGGTTTCCAACATATGAACCATGACCTCTGTTAATGGATAGAACATAAGGATTCTAATTCTGGCAGATTCTTCCCTCTCCAGATATTACTGAACTTGAATCCTGGGGATTGCTAGGGGTATGTGACACAAGGACCTAAAAATTATAAGATTTGAATTATTCATCACAATGACAAAAATTATGACCATCAATTCAGTTCCTACTAGATGTCAGGTCATAGAGGTATAGGCATATAATTTTTAATCCTAAAGCTTACTTATAAGGAGGGATTTTTTTTTTTTCACACAAGAAAAACTGAGGCTCCATGAAAGTAGTAACTTGTCTAAGCATGCACAACTAGAAAATAGATGAACTGGGATTCAGTCCTGAGTTTGACTACAGCATGGCCTCTTTCCAAAGGAAACTCTTAAGCAGAAGCTGAAATGTGGCAGGACATTTCCTCTGTGCTATGGAGACCTTTTGTGAAACAGTGGGGGTGTGGATCTTTCTCTCCCTACATGGGACACCTACATTTTTCTTAAAAGAAATGTGACCAGCTGAATGGCTGATTATTTAAAAATTGGATCCTTTTCTATATGATAAAGTGAGGTGGGAGGAAAAAGCAGACCGGCCAATATATCAAAGGATTTCCTGACACTCCCCAGAAGCAGAAGACAGGCTGTCCCTGTTTCCTCTGTTCACTGAAGCCAGCCTCGGTTCTCTCCAGCCACTGTCTGACATTATCAGTGTTCACACATATTAGCCTCAAAGGCTGTCCTACATAACAGAGCACCTTACCTCTCACTTCCTGGATAAATTATTTTTCTTTTCTTAAGCAAAGGAAACTCCATAATCTAAAGAGGCCATTTTTCATCTGGATCATCAAGCAGTGGCTCTGAAGGTGTGTTTAAGTTCAGTCTCAGGTGTGCTTGCCAAGCACACGATCTAGGTGCTGGCAGAGCACAGGGTCATTCAAGTGAGTAATTCACAAGACTCCAGCTGCCAGCCAGTGGAGAACCAGACAGGAAGCTCAATTGATATAATGAGCATAGTTAACCCTTGAGAAACATGAGATGCAACAACATTTTTAAAAGTCTTCGACATGTCAAATTTTTGTGCTATGCCCAATGTTGATCTTCATTTATTATTTATCTACTATCTTTAAATTGCCCGGAGCATTAAAGCTCAGAACTTTAAGGATGTCAGTAAATGTACCATTGCTTCTCATCACACTTGGCATAAAAGTTTATGAGACCTCAATGGTTTGGCCTATGCCTGTTCTTCCTGACCCATGCTCCATCACTCAATTCTCATTCTCTCCATTCTAGTCCCAGTGGCTTTCTTACCCCCAATCACCTTCCCTGCCCACCCTCTGAATAACACCACCCTCAGTCTCTAGCATATATTCTGCTTTATCTTTCCTCACTGCATTGACCACTCATTGTTTACCATTGTCTGCACCACCAGAAGGCTATCTCTGCGAGGACAGGGAATTCGTTTTGTTCCCTGCCATAACTGAATACCTAATAATTATCCAATAAATTAAAAATTCATGATGAATGAATGAATGAAGTGTAGATCTAGAAAAGATGGTTGTATTCAATCAGCAAGTCCATCAAATTCTACAGGGTATTTAACTTGTCCCATGTTTGCTGTGCCAGGGTCTGCACAGCCCTCAGGCATCCTAGGTTGCCAGGACCCTTCCAAGGAGAAGGGTGCTTCTCTTAGACAAAGATGAGCTCCTCTCCCAGTCTGGGTCATCGTCTGGTTTCCATGGCAACCAATATAAAGTGCCTCTGACCCTGAGCAATTTATAGGACATAAAGTATTCCACACTCATAAAACAGTAAACAAACAAACAACAACAAAAAAACAGAACAAACACCTAAGCTCCCTAAATTACTATTTTGGAAGATAATTTATTAGTACTCAGAAAGCTTTAAGGGATATTTTTTCATAAACAGGCTATATCTGATAGCAGTAGTTGATTGTGTTATGTAAGTGCAGCTCTCTGCTAGCCATGGAAAATGTAGATTTTATGCTAGTAAAGAGACTATTGGTTGTGATTATCTACATACATCCATGCTTTATACAAAAACCCAAATTAAATTAAGAGTAACATTTTCCAATGATAGTTTGTTTCTGTCCTAAATCCAGCAGCATTGAAAAGACTTTATTCTACATTCAGTATTTTGCAGCACTGGTTGCTCTTTGCCGAGTGGTAAGTTGGGGCTTCAGAACAGGGAAATAAATAGACTCACTCCTGAAAGGAGGAGAGGAAGGTGGGACTCCCAGGGGAAGCTGGCCTTTGTGTCTGATGAATGAGTCTTTTTCAAGTATCTCTGTTGTTTGGTTTTTTAAAGAAAAGAGGGACACTCTCCAGTCTGTTCCCAAGCTCATTGTGTGAAATTTGCCTCGTTTGGGAACTTCATTATTTTCCTGGCTGTGAAATATTGAGTCAGTGGGTTTTGCAGGAATGCACTGTCTGGAGACATTCTGAGGGGAACCTCTTTGACAACATCCCCTGTACAAAGGCTGAGGATGTTTGCAGAGTAAATAAGTCCAAAGTCAGTGATAAAGAGAGGACAAAGGCAGTAGTGAACCAACATGATGGTCAAAAAACCCTCACTGCTTCTGACTCTATATAAATAATCTCCATTACCGCTGCAGCTTATAGAGCAAAAGATTTAAGTTGCTGCCATTCATTTCTATACTGAATTGACTAGAAGTTTCCAAATCCAAATAAGTGCCCTATAAACTTGAAGAAAAGTCTGCATGGATTGAAAGTTACAAACCTACAAAATAGTACTGTGTATAGCAGTGAGATATCCTCCCTGGAACTGTCTTATGAGTGAAGGGGCACCACATCCTGTGGGTGCTCTGGCTGTGACATCCCCTTGAATGCATGCCCAGTTGGGCCTGTTCTGTTCAGAGATGTGTTCTGCCCAATAATGCCGAGTAGAAAAGCAAATTCCAATGTTGTTTTCTAAACACTCTCTTTTCTCTAAATGGCGTCAGCAAAACTAAGCTTACCAACCCATTGGGGACAGCTAAAAGCTTAGATTGGTAGGATCAATCTGTCAAGAGCAAAGAAGGCATCAAGCACTTCATTCACTCAAAGATGTAATCAGAATTAGCTTCAGTCAAATTAGGTACTCCTGGAATGTGAGTGCTCAAAGCAGATAGGTTTGTGATGACATTGTCATCATGATCATCATCTTCTTCATCATCAGCTTACAATGAATTTATAACACTAAAATACACGGCTCTGATAAGACAAGCAACAGGAAACATTTTTATTGAAAAGCTCTCATAAATAGGGAATACAGCATGGCTAGAAGGGACTCCATTAGTCTAGATATTTACAAAGCCTTCATGAATTTTTTTTAAGAATGATCCTAATAAAAAGCATTGGAAACATCTAAACTTTTAAAAATTGAAAATGTTCAATTTCCAAATTATAATAAATGTTTTTGAAAGTTAATATTGTTTTTCCTTCAATAATAATGATGATCATCTGGGCATGGTGGCTCATGCCTGTAATCCCAGCACTTTGGGAGGCTGAGGCAGGCAGAGCACCTGAGGTTGGGAGTTCGAGACCAGCCTGACTGACATGGAGAAACCCCGTCTCTACTAAAAACACAAAATTAGCCAGGCGTGGTGGTGCATGTCTGTAATTCCAGCTACTCAGGAGGATGAGGCAGGAGAATCACTTGAACCCGGGAGGCAGAGGTTGCAGTGAGCTGAGACTGCACCATTGCACTCCAGCCTGGACAACAAGAGCAAAACTCCATCTCAAAAAATTAAATAAATAAATAAATAAATTAATTAAATAAAAATAACGATGATTGACACCATAATCAAAAATCATAGCAAAAAGCTAGAAGTTATTGAAACCTTCCTGCAAGCTAGGAACTGTAGGGAGGAGTTTATATGCATTGTCTTAATGTCATCCTCACAACATCCTCTGAGGTTGGGGCTATTATTATCCCCATTTAAACAAAGAGGAAACTGAGGCTTAGACATGGCAAACAGCTTGACAGAGATCATACAGTTGATATGTGATGAAACCAAAAATTCAGCCCAAAACCTTGGCTATTATAGTGAGAGTATAACTCACACAGGGTGATACAGAAAAGAAGATAATAAATTTGAATTTCTTGGTTTCTCTTAAGACAGCAAC
The DNA here is from genome assembly GCF_047675955.1 of Chlorocebus sabaeus. Taxonomy (NCBI): domain Eukaryota; kingdom Metazoa; phylum Chordata; class Mammalia; order Primates; family Cercopithecidae; genus Chlorocebus; species Chlorocebus sabaeus. The sequence continues at coordinate 24,181,843 of NC_132912.1, forward strand.
CGTTTAAATGGGAACTATGGGCTTGTTCTGTCTTGCCCCGTAATGGTGGAAAAGGAGAAGAGATTTACATGAAACACTGTCAAATAATTTGTCACTCCTGGAGGAACCGTTTTCCTATGACCACTATGCCAAGAGGATATTCTTTCATGTCCAAATTCATAGAGACAAGATAGACTGCTCTGGGATTCTGAAGGGAGAAAGCAACTCAGTAACAATTTTGCGAAGCAGTTCGTGTAGTCCCTTAGAGCACAAAAACTAGAGCCAAATTATCTGGGTTCAGGTCTTGACCCTAGTGCATCCTAGCTGAGTTACCTTAGAAAAGTTGCTTAGCCTCTCTGTGACTCCATTTTCTAATCTGCAGAACTGAGACAATACTAGTGCCTATTTTACTGAGTCATTGTGAGATTAAATAAGTTAACATTTGTCCAATGGCTAAACATGCTTAGCACATAGTAAGACTATATAGGTGTTGGCCATCACTAGTACCAACACTGAAATAACCTGTTGAAGGCCTGAAGGGCACAGCTGACCAGAGACATCCGCATTGTTCACAATTCCCTGCCTGTGCACAAGTTCAAACTCAGGCACTCCAAGTATTTTGTTTTTACAGGTGTTTGGAATCTGCTTTTCACTTCTGGTTTCTCTCTTTGATATGATACTTCAGACCTGCTCTTGACTGTCTGGCTCATTCTTAAGTGAACTGTGGACTGTTCCTTTGTTTTGTACCCAGAATTTTAAGTTTCAATGAAGTTATTAACAAGACAATTCCCGGAAGCATAATACTCTAAAGCAGGGGTCTCCAACCCCCAGGCCATGGACTGGTACTGGTTTGTGGCCTGTTAGGAACCAGGCTGCACAGCAGGGGTGAGTAGCAGGCCAGCGAGGGAAGCTTCGTCTGTATTTGCAGCCACTCCCTATCACCCGCATTTCCTCCGGAGCTCCACCTCCTGTCAGATCAGTGGTGGTATTAGATTCTCATAGGAGCGTGAACCCTATTGTAAACTGAGCAAGCGAGGGATGTAGGTTGCACGCTCCCTATGAGAATCTAATGCCTGATGATCTGTCGCTGTCTCCCATCATCCCCAGATGGGACCATCTAGTTTCAGGAAAACAAGCTCAGGACTTCCTCTGATTCTACATGATGGTGAGTTATATAATTTTCCATTATATATTACAATGTGATAATAATAGAAATAAATTGCACAATCAACATAATGCACTTGAATCATCCCCAGAACCATTCCCTGACCCTCATCCATGTAAAAATTGTCTCCCACAAAACTCGTCTCTGGTGCCAAAAAGTTTGGGGACTTCTGCTCTAAAGTTACCAAGACTACTTAGATGGTATCATAATAGTTACAGAATCTAAGACTTCCACTTCTAAAGAGATCATCTGGTTCAGTCCTCTACCTAAAAGATGGTTCAACTTTATACATTAAAATATTACATAGACACTCAAAGTAGAAACCGATGCTAAAACTGGAATTGTGCCTAGATAATTCTAGAACTTCAAAAGCTTAAAATCCTGCCTGGTCCATAGGAAATGCTTAACAATTATCAACTACCTTTTTAATAAGAGTGTTAGTATTAGTTTGAGTAACCCGAATCTTTTTCCTCTGAAGACTATGACTTCAAAAAAAGTCACATTGCCTTTTAAATGTCCAAATTGCAAAGTCCAAGCTGCATCTCTTTGCCATAAGTTTATCAATTTCCATGTGCCCCTCAGGCGTTTCTGAATGTCCCACGGGGCTGTCTTGTACTCTTAAGAACAAGTGTCTTCTGACACCTGTCGTGTTCTCCTCCATCATGGAAATGCACGATCTCTATTTCCAATTGATCTCTGTGATGACACTGTCAAGTCTACCTCCTCCTGACTTCTGGAGAAGGCGCTCAAGTCTCACCAGGGGTAAGACCAGGGCTTCACTGTGCATGGAGACAAGCTTTTCTGCAAGTTTTATGGAATGGCAATAGGGCATGGAATATGAGTTATTGTTACTACCCCTGCCCAGTATGACTCAGAGGCCACAAATGCGGGCCCTTCTATGTCTGTCTAATTCTTGGCTTGCTGCCTTGCCACCTGGGCAGCTTATCCTTCACCAAAAGGTGTGTCCCAGGTATCTCTGCACATATCAGCATCCACACCAGACATTAGGGGAGAGGAGGACATTTCTCCCATCCAAACTATATGCACATATGTGCATGCTTGTGGACACACACACACACACACACACAAATGAGTCTAAAGCTATACCTTGAAACCCTATTTCCTATCACAGAAGAGGATTAAACAAGAAAGGTTTCGGGCTACCAAGAACTGGAAGTAGTAAGGAAGGATCCCCACCTATAGGCTTTGCAGGGAGCATGACCCTCCCAACAACTCACTCTCAGACTTCTAGCCTCCAGAACTATGAGAAAATAAATGTCTCTTGTTTTAAGCAACTCAGCTTACAGTACTTTGTTATGGCAGTCCTTAGGTAACTCATCGAAGAACTACAGACTTTTTAAACATTTTATTTATTTATTTATTTCAATAGGTTTTGGAGGAACAGGTGGTGTTTGGTTACATGAATAAGTTCTTTAGAGGTGATCTGTGATAGTTTGGTGTACCCATCACTGGAACAGTGTGTAGTGTACCCAATGTGTAGTGTTTTGTTGTTGTTGTTGTTGTTGGAGATGGAGTCTCACTCTATCGCCCAGGCGGGAGCGCAGTGGCGTGATCTCACCTCACTGCAACCTCTGCCTCCTGGGTTCAACTGATTCTCTTGCCTCAGCCTTCCAAGCAGCTGGATTACAGGTGTGCACCACCATGCCTGGCTATTTTTTTTTTTCTGTATTTTTAGTAAAGACAGGGTCTCACTATGTTGGCCAGCCTGGTCTCAAACCCCTGACCTCAGGTGATCTACCCACCTTGACCTCCCAAAGTACTGGAATTACAGGCATGAGCCACTGCACCCGGCCCAGTGTGTAGTATTTTATTCTTCACCCCACTTCTGTCCTTTTCCTGAGTCTCCAAAGTCCATTGTATCATGCCTTTGCATCTCTGTAACTTAGCTCCTTATAGCTTAGCATTCTTACAGCTTAGCTCCCACTTATGAGTGAGAACATACAGTGTTTGGTTTTCCATTCCTGAGTTACTTCACTTAGAATAATGATCTCCAACACTATCCAGGTAGCTGTGAATGCCATTATTTCACTCCTTTTTATGGTTGAATAGTATTCCATGGTGTATGTGTGTGTGTGTGTGTGTGTGTGTGTGTGTGTGTATGATTTTTCATTCCTGAGTTTCTTCAATTAGAATTATAGTCTCCAATATTATCCAGGTTGCGCAAATGTCATTAATTCATTTCTTTTGAGTAGTATTCCTATTCATATATATACACACACATATATCACAATTTCTTTATCATATATATCACATATGTCTTTATATCATATATATCTATGTATCACATATATCTTTATCATATATATTTTATATATATATATATCTCACACAATTTCTTTATCTACTTATTGATCAGTGGGCATTTGGGCTGGTTCCATATTTTTGCAATTGTGAATTGTGTTACTATAAACATGCATGTGCAAGTATCTTTTTCATATAATGACTTCTTTTCCTCTGGTTACCCAGTAATGGGATTGCTGGATCAAATGGTAGAACTACAGACATGTTTTGACCTGTGATATATGTAAATCTGTATAATAAAGATTTTCTACTACTTTTACAAATGTCTACAAAGGTGACAGTTAAAAAAATCTCAACTCAGAAAAAAAGTACACAAAATTCCAATCAATGCTTATATTTATTTTTCCCCAAGTAATTAGACAAATTGAAGGTGGTGGGGGAGGCTAGCTTCACTTGATTTCCAGTGAATAGTGCTGATGAGTCAGGACCATTACATCTCTTAGAAAATGCCCTGTAAAAAGCAAAATCTGAGTGTTGTGTTTACTAAAGTGATACCATATGTTGGTTGATTAACAAGTTGTCAGAATATTAGAAGTTCTTGGCTGATTGCAAGAAGGAGCATCTGTTTGCTGGATCCTTTATCTAATGTGTGTACAGATAGCACCAGGTCTGGTGCTTTTCCTAAATATCAGATATAAATTCCTGTAGTATTTAGCTTTCAGAGAGTAACACCAATGTATAGCTAGAGTTGAAGATGTTTATTCTGAGGAGAGCAAATTAAGTAAGGCCAGACAAAAAAGTAAATGTGCATATAAGAGTATGTCATTTAGCATTGTTTTACCATTATCCCTGACATTATGTACCACAATTAATGTTTACTTTAATGTCACTTGCATAGGGATTTAGGAAAAACAAAAATCTCTTTTAGAACTGTTTATTGTTTTATCTGTTGATGGAATTTAATAATGCTTTATTTGTATAAAGTGACTTACAGTTTATAAATACTTTCACATTGAATTCTCACAACATTGTAAACATGGCAAGGAATCCTATCCCCATTTCACGGATGAAGAATCTGTAGTTGAGTTGGGGTACATCCATCTGGCTTAAACATGGTGAAACCAGGACATAAAGCCAGGTCTTCTGAGGTGCTATGATGGGATTTACTCAGGGTGAAATTCTGGACTTTTCCTTTGTAACTTCTTGCACCTGTTCTCCACCACGTTTGATAACAGCCAGCCACCGTATATTAGATTGTACCATTTTAATTTCAGCCAGTAGATTCCTTTTCACTACCCATCAAAGCAGACATGAAATAAGTAAAGCGGGAAAAGGGACTCTTCTTATGTTAACTGAGTTCAAAGTTAGAATTACATTTAAGTTGTTCCATTTCCTTTGAAGTTTCTCAGCACCCATGGTCTTGGAACTAAGTGGCTCTGTGGTATGATGTACATTTCACCTTTTTCTTTAGCCTGAGGTTTTTTTGTTCTATATTTTTATGACTTACAGGAAGACTATGTTACAGAGATTTTTTTTAATGTTTCAGGGAAATGGGACATATTAGGAAAAACAGTATTTTAAGTATCCCAAATTTTAGTAATTTATTTAAATCATAAGTCAGATGTCACTTTTGAGCATTTCTTCCTATCATTCATTTGCTTAATGTAAGAGAGGAAAAAAATAACTTTTTCTTTAACCTCTTAGATTCAGTGACTGGGGTCTGTGAATTAAACTGACAAAAGACAATTAACACAAGAAAGTGTTTATCTCCCATGTACACAGAGGACCTCACAGAAAAGAAGTAAAAACCTTCAAAAAGTACTTAGGCATTGATGCTTATATACCATTTTAACAAAGGAGCAAAAAATTGTGGATAAGTGACAAAACAAAGTAAAAGGCTTTAGGGCTTCTGATATGGTTTGGATCTGTGTCCCCACCCAAATCTTCTCTTCAATTTTCATCCCTAATATTGGAGGTAGGGCCTGGTGGGAGGTGATTGGATCATGGGCGTAGTTTCTAATGATTTAGCACCATCCCCCAAGTGCTGTCTCATGATAGACTTCTCGTGAGATCTGGTTATATTAAAGTGTGTGGTACCTGCCCCCTCTCTTCCTCCTGCTCTGGCTATGTGAAGATGTGCCTGCTTCCCCTCCACCTTCTGCTGTGATTGTAAGTTTCCTGAGGCCTCCCCAGTCGTGCTTCCTGTATAGCCTGCAAAACCATGAGCCAATTAAACCTCTTTTCCCTTTAAATTGCCCAGTCTCAGGAATTTCTTTCTTTCTTTCTTTCTTTCTTTCTTTCTTTCTTTCTTTCTTTCTTTCCTTCTTTCTTTTTTTTTTTCTTTTGAGATGGATTCTTACTCTGTCACCCAGGCTGGAGTGCAGTGGTGCCATCTCAACTCACTGCAACCTTTGCCTCCCGGGTTCAAGTAATTCTCATTCCTCAGCCACCCAAGTAGCTGTAACTACAGGTGTGTGCCACCACATCCAGCTAATTTTTTGTATTTTTCTTAGAGATGGGGTTTCACCATGTTGGCCAGGCTGGTCTTGGACTCCTGACCTCAAGTGATCCACCTGCCTCAGCCTCCCAAAGTGCTGGGATTACAGGTGTGAGCCACCATGCTAGGTCCAGGAATTTCTTTATAATAGTGCAAGAACAGACTAATACAGCTTCTAAGTGCAACAAATTTTAGGAAAGTAAGTATATGGAGGAAACTAGTGGAATATATGGATTGTTTAATTAGTTATTATGCAGACTCAAGTTATTACAATCTTCAGTGATAAGAGTTATCTCCTTTTCCTAGTATGAAATTTATCCCCTGCTTTAAGGCAAAAATAGGGTGGCAGAGAGTTCCTTCTGCATCTCCTCTTTCTCAATTTCCTTTGACTCAGAAAAATCCTTATGCCAAAGTGGCCTCTTTTAAGGTGGCTTATTCTGCTCACCTTCATTAACTTTGAGGACCTCTACAGTCAGGTCCTTCCCTATCTTTCCAGCTATATCCTCAACTTCTCAACCTCTGAACCTTTTTTTTTTTTTTTTTTTTTTTGGAGACAGGATCTCACTCTGTCACCCAGGCTGGAGTGCAGTGGTGCAATCTCGGCTCACTGCAACCTCTGCCTCCTGAGTTCAAGCAATTCTCCTGTCTCAGCCTCCTGAGTAGGTGGGATTAAAGGTGCATGCCACCATACGTGGCTAATTTTTACATTTTTAGTAGAAACGTGGTTTTTACTGTGTTGGCAAAATGCTGCCTGTCTTGCTCTACACTTTTCCTCCTCTGAACTCATATACTTACCTCTCTGTAATACCATTTCCTTTCCTCTTCTCCTTCCCAACCTTACCCATCTTTCAACTCAAGTTCAAATTTATTTTCCTGTTTCAATGTCAAGCTATATCAAGTGGCTTTTCCTTCCAAATGTTTTGAAGATACATATCATTGAGGAATTAATTTGATAATCTTTCATTTAGTCCTTCAGATTTTCTGTGGTTGTGTTGCTTAAACAGTTATGTGAGTCTTCTATTGTTATTTAACTTCTCACATTTTGCTCCCTTTTGTCTCTTTTACCTCAGTCGTGCTTCTCTCCCTTGCTCATGCCTGTAATTCTGGAGTATTGCTTTCCAAAGTGTGAGTCAAGAACAGTCTGAGTCAAAATTCATCCCCTATTGTTGTTGAAAAGGTAGAGTCCTGATACTGATAATGGATCAGCTAAATTGGCTTCCCAAATGATTCCTCTGCATAGTGAAATTTATGAATCATTGATGTAGACAGCACATGTTACTCATTCATTTATCCATGCAACAACTATTTGAGCACACGTTAGGTGCTAGCTACCTGGGATACAGTAGTGAGTCAGGCAGACATGGACCCTGTTATCTTGGAATTTCTCATTTAGTTTAGAAGACAGACAGTGAACAAGGACTTAAGATATGATGTGGGTTACAAACGAGAGATGTAAAGAGCTGTGGAAATATCTGAGAGGGTAACCTAATCTGGCAAGTGCAGGTATCAGGGAATATTTCCCAGAGGATATGGAGTTGAGACCTAGAGAGAAGTAGGACCTGGCTAGATGAAGCGAGAGGGGGGAGGATGAAAGGGCAAAGGAGTCGCCTGTAGAAAGGCTCTGAGGTGGAAAAGAGCATGCCCTCTTCTTTGGATGGATAGGGGACAAGATCAACCTAACTTGAGTCTCCGGGTCAAAGGAGAAAAGTGATAGGAAGTAGAGCTACCAAGGTAATGCATGGCTGGATTATGGGGGATTCTGAGGCCATAATAAGGAGTTTGGAAAAGAGTAGTAGGAAACAACTGAAGGAGAACAGCCTGATCAGTTTTGTCATTCAGATTATTCCAGCTCTAGAAGGTGACAAGAATGTACCTGAAAAAATAATGAAGGGACGTAATGTAATATACCAGGAGAAAGGAGATGATAGTTTTGTCCAGGTTGGTGGCAGTAGGATGGATTCAAATGGTACTTAGGAGATAGTTTCGATGGAATTTAGTCATTAATTCCTTTTTGGGTGAGAGAAAGGGAAATGTCAAGGATGTCTCTGGCTTTTGTTTTAATAACATTTTGTAGAACCATATAACAATGAGGACCAGGTTTTAAGGACAAAAGTTCGGTTCTGGGTACATAGGTTTTGGAGTACCTACAGAGCATTCAGGTGGAACATGAATGTTCTTTTTCATATTTCCCATGGGAAGGGGGAATTTTAAGTGGACTTTGAGAGAATTGTGGAATTTAGATGAGCACGAGTGGGATCCAGTTAAAGGATCACAAATGTGCTTATCTACCAAAGGGGTCTCTTTGTGTCTTTTTTCTTACTTGATGATTAGTGAGGTTAGTGATGCACTTAATTCATAGTTCTGTATTTTTTAATCCATCTTCAAAAATGACTGTGTTGGCCGGAAGCAGTGGCTCAAGCCTGTAATCCTAGCACTTTGGGAGGCTGAGGCAGGCAGATCACTTGAGGTCAGGAGTTTGACACCAGCCTGGCCAACATAATGAAACTCCATCTCTACTAAAAATACAAAAATTACCTGGGCATGGTGGTGTGCACCTGTAGTCCCAGCTACTCCAGAGGCTGAGGCAGGAGTATCACTTGAACTCAGGGTGGTGGGGGGGAGGGCTACAGTGAGCTGAGATCACGCCACTGCACTCCAGCCTAGACAACAGAGCAAGACTCCATCACACACACACACACACACACACACACACACACACTGTATTCTCCAAGGAGATTGTGATGGCTTTGTTCGTTTGTTTGTCTGTCTCCATTTTGTTTTGTTACGAAGTGATTTGAGTCAATGAGGCTCTTTGCATGGATTATATTTATGTTTGGTCCTTTGGTTGCGGGTGAGCTAAGGGTAGGGGTATATGTTCTTTAACGTTAATCTGTAAACACAACTTGTATTTTTCTTAATGTAGTATAGTAATCAGTTATGGGTGAGTTCGGACATACTTGAGGATTGAGAGAACTCCCATGAAGAGAATCAGTGAAAGCAGAACTATAACATTTTATAAGATTTTATACTAAAATTGTAGTGCTCCTGGTAAACATGTTTGGAGAGGGATTTTAGGAGATTATTTGCAAGGATGAGTTGGTCTTTGATAAAAATACACTCTAGTTATGCAAGGGCCCATGGTTTGAACATGATTTGTTTGTCCGCACCAAAATGCGTGTTAAAACTTGATCCCCAATGTGGTGGTGGTAGGAGACGGGACATAGTGGAGCTGTTTAGGTCATAGATGTGGAACCCTCATAAAAGGCTTAGTGCCATTCTTGTGGTAGTGAATGAATTCTTGTTCTGAAGGGACTGAATTAGTGCCCACAAGAGTGGGTTGCTATGAAGCTGGGACACCGCTCAGGTTTTCTCTTTTCACACATGTCTGCTTCACCTTTGACCTTCTCTACCATGTATAATGCAGCACAAAAGCCCTCACTAGAAGTAGAGGTTATACCCTTGAACTTCCCAGCCTGCAGAATGATGAGCTAAATAAACCTCTTTTCTCTATAAATTACCCAGTTTCAGGTACTCTTTTATAGCCACACAAGGTGGATTAAGATACATTTCATAGAACTATTCAGATATAGCCAAATTTCCAAAAAAGAGGAAATAATGGAAAGCTACAGATTCTCCTTCTACCTCTTCTTCTGATTGTCCTTCCCCCCTTTCTGTTAGTCATCTGCTTCTCATTTATCTTCAGAAAAGAGAATAAAGAAAAAAAGAAAGTGGGGCTAAATTACTCTGTGTCCTAAAAATAATTCCCCCAAATCATTATTTGCTACGTGTTGAAAATTATACAAAAGGCTTTATAATTAAGCATGAATGATAGAATGTAAAAGCGGGTCCTTTGGTTGTCCTCCTGCATTCCAGTATGAGAAATCCTTCCACACAATTCCTGAGCAATCCTCAACTAGCCTCTTCTTAGTTATTCTTAGCAGTGGGGAACTCCCTCTCTATTTTAGGAATCAACCATTTTTTTCCCACTAAATCTAGTTAGACTGAGTATCTTTCCTAAAAATGAATCAAAATTAGTCTACCTCATGGAATGGTTCTGCACCTCACAACAACACAGAAGGAATCTATTCTATATTCTATATGACAGCCTTTCAAATATATTAAGACAACTGCCATGTCTCTTCAAGTCTTCTCCTCTGCAAACTAAATATCCCCAATTCCCTCAAATACAATCCTTATAGAACACAGTGTCTGCATTCTTCACCATCTTTACAAAAACATATCACCCCTGGGCCCTCCCAAAGGACAATCACCCCTTTCTGAGTGACGCTCACACTTTGAACAGCACCATCTATAGTAGGACAGCTGCCTCTTGGTTATTCTTGTGTTTACTTTTAATGACAAACACTTTAGCTTTCAACAGAACCAGTGAGTGAAGTCTTAGGGATGTGAGCTGTTTTTAAAGCTCAGGCTTTCCAGGTGGGGAGGAATGTGTAGGTATGGTTTAAAACAGAAGTGGTTTTTCATTTGTGGGACTTGAAATGGGCTGAATCCCAGTGGAATCACTGGGTAATAAATGGGAGGGGTTTTAAATTTCATCAGAGTAAAATGGGAAGATATTTCCCCTTTTTCACTTTTTATGTGGCAGTTGTACCTTAATCTGCTTTTATGAACAGCTGTTGTAACAGATGTTCGTTTTAGATGGTATCTTTTTTGGAAAGTATACCCAGCAAATCCTTTTCATAAAGAGATGTTTATGAAAGCCCAAAACTTTTTTCTAATGCAAATAAGCTGTCATTTGTGCAGCACCTTCAGACTATCACCCACACAGACTAAGCACGTTCAAAGTGCACAGTCCTCAAGTGTATGTTATGGAGGATTTCCCATGAAGCCAAAGCCCCATTTTGGCCTCAAGGAACTGATTGCTGTCCAGCAGCAGGATTCCAGCCCATGGGGAGGTCACTGGTCCACAGAGCAGGGCTAGGAGAAGCAGAAAAGCTGACTGCAAAACTGGCCGTATTCAATTCAAAACCAGGAGCATGAGATTGTCCCTTTTCCTAGTTTTCCTCTCTGCCAGATTTTTGGCTCTGGCCCCAAAGGTGGTCATTCAAACCAGATGAGGTCTTTATACTTGGAAATCACAGACACGCTGGAGAATTCTGCTTCTGGTTGGTACAGGGACAGAAAACTATATTATCTCAGACAAAAATATGTATTTCTCTCATTACATATAGAATCTAATATAGGTATGTGTGACATTTATAAAATATATGTTTCTGTATGTAAAAAGAGAAAGAGATGCATGGGCTGAAATTTTTTAATCAATGAAAGTTCTATCTGAAATGAAACAAGATGCCCTTAAGGAGAGAATCCTCTTACTAGTCTCTGTTCTCTACCAATTTCTCATCTAGAAGGGGAAATTCTTTGCTAAAGAATAAGGAATTCCAGCTGGGGAAGTTACAATTACATACAAGGACACTACTCAGTTCCACAGTTTGGTTGGTCAAGGCTTAATGAGAATCTCCTCTAAGACATTTCCTTCAGCATCTCCTTGCAAGTCCTCGAACTCTTCCTTTGTTGTAACTATCTGTTATTTTGTTACTTTTAATTTCTTTGAATTAATCCATACCCATGATTTTAAAAATCAAAGACTATTAAATCATACTCCTATTATTTAATTTACCAGCTTTAAAGAATCAACTCTTGGCCAGGTATGGTGGCTCATGCCTGTCATCCCAGCGCTTTGGGAGGCCGAGGTGGACAGATCACTTGAGGTAAGGAGTGTGACACCAGCCTGGCCAACATGGTGAAGACCCATCTCTACTAAAATTACAAAAATTAGCCAAGCGTGGTGGTGTGCACCCCTAATTGCAGCTACTCGGGAGGCTGAGGCAGGAGAATTGCTTGAACCCTGGAGGCGGAGGTTGCAGTGAGCTGAGGTCACGCCACTGCACTCTAGCCTGGGCATCAAGAACAAAACTCTGTCTCAAAAAAAAAAAAAAAAAATCAAAACTTAGCCAAGTGTGGTGGCAGGTGCCTGTAATCACAGCTACTCAGAGGTTGAGACAGGAGAATCACTGGAACCTGGGAGGCAGAAGTTGCAGTGAGCTGAGATCCCACCACTGCACTCCAGCCACGGTGACAGAGCAAGGCTCTGTATTAAAAAAAAAAAAAAAGAAAAAAAGATTCTCCGTTTGAAAAATGAGGAAAATCAACATATTTACTCTAATTTCTGTCTTCCCTTCCCTTCCCCTTCCCAACACATGTTAGCAATATTATTTTTAAATGGTCATTGCTCATAAAATTTAAGTTCTGAAATCATCATTCTAGATTTGTCTTATTTTTAGTTTTAGTACTAAGTGTGTTCAGTCCTAAAAGCAGCCCTTTTACCCTGACTTTTTCAATTTTCTGTTGGATGAATGGGGTTTGGACTTCCAATATTTCCTCAAAAGGACTCATGGGAACTATTTTCCTGAGCATTTAAATTTGAAAATCCTCTGGCTTTATACATGGATGGCAGTGTTGAGCATAAAATTCTTGAGTCATACTTTACATCTCTGAAGACTTTGTATCTATTATCCACTGCCTTCCAGAGTCGACTTTTGTCTCACTATTTGATCTGTAGTCATTTTTTCTTAGCCTATATTTCCATGTGTCAATTCATGTCTTTTATTTCAGTAAAGCTTCTTGAATTATCTTCAGATATAATCATACCTTTTCCTCTTTCAATTACTTGGTTTTCTCCAGTGATACCTATTACTGAGAAGGGGGATATTTGTTGTATCTCCCATCTATACATTTTTAATCTGGCTGGGCACAGTGGTTCACCCCTGTAATCCCACCACTTTGGGAGGCTGAGGCGGGCAGATCACCTGAGGTCAGGAGTTCAAGACCAGCCTGGCCAACATGGTGAAATACCTTCTTTACTAAAAACGCAAAAATTAGCCAGGCATGGTGGTGGGTGCCTGTAATCCCAGCTATCACACAGGCTGAGGCATAAGGATCACTTGAACCTGGGAGACAGAGGCTGCAGTGAGCCGAGATGGTGCCACTGCACTCCAGCCTGGGTGACAGAGTGAGACTCTGTCTAAAAAAAAAAAAACTTAATCTAGTATTTTTCATTCCCTTTTCTCTTCCCCAGTTCGTTTCACTCAGTTTCCTCAAATGTACTCTCTGTGACTCAGGCTATGCTTTTTGGCATCGTCTCTTCTGCTCTACTCCTCTTCCAACGGTGCTTCATTTTTACGATGGTTTTATTGATCTGCCTTTGAGACTGTCCGTACAGCCCTGGTCTGCCAGTCTGACCATTGTCTGTCAGATCTGTTCATAAACAGTTGCAGAAAACCCTCATTATAGACTCCGTCTTTGACTCAATTTTTCCTAACATGAGCTTCCTGTCTTGTCGCTTGTCACAACATCCTGGGTCCACTGCCTCCCTTTCTCTCATTCTTTTCTCTTTTGTATTTGCTCACATAACCTTTGTGGCTGACTGAGCTAATGGTGATTAATCTGCTCAGAGTTTCTCCCTCTTCGATGCCTCCCAGGTCATTTATTTCCTTTCTCAGTCCAGAGGGTCTGGCTTCCAAAAAATGTCACTGCTCTATACTTCTCTGTCTCCCTTCACTCAATATATTCTGCACTTTTAATTCATTTCCACTTGGTTATAAAGCATCATAACTACCAGCAGAGAAAGAGAACCAGTACCCTTGGAGATTCAGCACACAGTACTGACTGGGTGGGCCTCCTCCATGCAATTTCTTTGAAGTCCAGCGTTTTATCTCAGAAAATAAGGCAATGGCCAGGTGCAGTGTCTCACACCTGTAATCCCAGCACTTTGGGAGGCCAAGGTGAGTGAATCACCTGAGGTCAGGAGTTTGAGACCAGCCTGACCAACATCGAGAAACCCCATCTCTACTAAAAAAACAAAATTAGCCAGGTATGGTAGCACATGCCTGTAATCCCAGCTACTCAGGAGACTGAGGCAGGAGAATCGCTTGAACCCAGGAAGTGGAGGCTGCAGTGAACCGAGATCGCACTATTGCACTCCAGCCTGGGCAACAAGGTGAAACTCCATCTCAAAAATTAAAAAAAAAAGAAAAGAAAAGAAGGCAATAGGCCGGGCGTGGTGGCTGATGCCTATAATCCCAGCACCTTGGAAGGCCAAGGAAGGCAGATCACTTGAGGTCAGGAGTTCGAGACCAGCCTGGCCAACATGGCAAAACCTTATCTCTACAAAAAATACAAAAATTAGCCAGGCATGGTGGCAGTGCCTGTAATCCCAGCTACTCGGGAGGCTGAGTCAGGAGAATCGCTCAAGCCTGGGAGGCGGAGGTTGCAATGATCCTACCGCTGCACTCCAGCCCTGGTGACAGAGAAAAAAAAAAAAAAAAAAAGGAAGAAAGAAAGAGAGAGAGAGAGAGAGAAAAGAAGGCAGTAATTTTATCCAACATCGTAATATCTGTGTTTATTTTAAAAATGTTTATTTGTAGTATTTTAAGTGGCTTAGCTCTTCAATTAATTAACTCCTTTATCCCATCTCCAAACCTCAAATAAAAGTGAAGCCTCAAAAAAATAAGCCATAATACTAATGAGCTTTCCAATACTTTCTGTCATGCCCTGGGAATTCTCAGGGACAGAGGATCACAGCCAGGGATAAATCACATGTAAAAAAGGGCCCCTCATTTCCATCTTTGAATCTCTAGCCTGTGGCACAGTACGAGGCACACACCCGATTTGGTGATTTTTGTGTGTGGAATTGACCAAAATTGAAATTGCAAGCATTCTCTGCAGCGTTCAACAGGTTGCTGCCTATTTCAGTTTATTCTTGGTGTTGTTCTAACTAAAATGGAATCACTCTTCTGTCGGGAAAGAAAGATGGAGGCTGGGCCTTAAAGAATCAAGTGTAATGTGTTCGTCCTTTTTCAGGAGTCAGGTATTGAAATCGTCTTGGTTAGTTCATTGCTCCCAACATGGAGGAGACCGGACACTTTCCTCAAGCCTCACGTCCGTGGGCTTGATGACTGGCCAGTCAAAGCTTCATATTCCTCACCTGGAATATGGGGATGATGGCAATACCAGCCTCATCAGGTCATTGAGAGGAATAAATGATGCCACCGATGAAAGTGCTTGCTGACATAAAGTATATAGTCATTCATGATAGCTGTTGCTACTATTAAGTGCTTGGCCGAAGGGGCAGAGAGATCACAGGGTGACCGCAAATCATTTTGGCTAAAAAATATTTTGAAAATATGCCCCTGAAACTGGGGAGCAATTCTAGACAATTATTGATTGCCTTGGTATAGAACTCTACAATTCCCAAAATTAATGTAATAATTTTAAATATTTTTCTATCCCTTATCTTCCCCCCAAACACACATGTGCACACACTTTTACCCAAGTAGAGGAGAAAGAGTAATACCTTTTTCTCACCCATCACAAGGGTCATGGCTGACACCCTATAACAAAAGACAGATTACCAAGAGAAAAGCATACAAACTGATTTAATATCAGTTTTATATGGCACAGGAGCCTTCGGAAATGGAAATCCAAAGACCTAGGGAAGACTGTGTGTTTTCATGGTAGGTTTGATGAAGAATGGACAGTCTTGTACAAGTATGATTGGAGGCTGGATGCAGCGGTTCACTCCTGTAATCTCAACACTTTGGGAGGCCAAGGTGAGAGGATTGCTTGAGGCCAGGAGTTTGAGACCAGCCTGGGCAGCCGAGTGAGACCCCATCTATACAACATGAAAAATTTAAAAATTAGCTGGTTATAGTGGTGCATGACTATAGTCCCAGACACTCGGGAGGCTGTGGCAGGAAGATTGATTGAGCCAAGGTGTTCAAGGCCGCAGTGAGCTATGATCATACCACTGCACTCCAGCCTGGGTGACAGAGTCAGACTGTCTCTATTTAAAAAAAAAGTATGATTGGACATACAAAGGGTATGATCTAATGGTAATAAACTGGGGGAAAGCCTGTTTGTTCAGATTCTTCTTGACCTCTCTTTGTGGCATTCCTTTCCTCTGGGTATAAGGCAAGATACCTGTCACTTAGGAATCTTATGGCCTGTTTTCAGGAGAGGTCGGTGAGAGAATTCTTTTATGGCTGGTTCTTAAACAGAAAGACTGGGGAAAGTCAAAGCTAGTGACCCGCAAGGTACCATATTTGGGGGCAACATGTTTTGCACCCCAATGCCCAGAAATAGTAAAACAGCAAGCAGGAGGAGGTTTTACCTACAGGTCCCATGTGGTAGACATTTCTCCTCCTTACTTTGAAAGACCGAACTTCCCCAAACAGCTTATTGTATATGAGGGCTGAACCCGAGCCTTCCTTGACTCAGAGCTCACCGTGTGGTAGAATGGTCAGCAGCCGTAAATTCCCGTGGGCTTTAGAAGTTAGGGCTTTCCCATAGCAGGATTGCCCTGGTCGACAAACACAAGGAATCCAGAAGTTTCTCCTACCCACAGATTCCCCCAAATTTCCTGGGAGAACCCAGTGCTATCTAGGAGTTTCAGGATTAGAATGAGCCACAGAGGATATCCTGTTTAAGGGAAAGCAGGCTGCTGACCAGTTATTTTCTTAACACCTTTCCATCCTTTGGCACCTACTCCAGGAAATGCCAGCCAGAGCTCTCCAATTAGCTACCATATGGATAGAGTCTATAAGAAGAAAATGTGTAATCCATATCAGTTAAGTGCTCTGAAGAGCAGATGATTCCATGGAGAGAAAGGGATAACCAGGACATGGGTTTGTCATGCTTTAAAAAAAATGATCACAGGCGGGGCTCGGTGGCTCACACTTGTAATCCCAGCACTTTGGGAGGCCAAGGCGGGTGAATCGTTTGAGCCCAGGAGTTCAAGACCAGCCTGGTCAACACGATGCAACCCCATCTCTATACAAAATACAGAAATTAGCTGGGCAAGGTGGTACACACCTATGGTACTGGGTACTTGAGAGGCTATGGTAGGAGGTTGGCTTGAGCCCGGAAGGTTGAGGCTACAGTGAACTGAGACTGCGGCACTGCACTCCATCCTGGGTGATAGAGTAAGATTCTGTCTCAAAAAATAATAAAAACCAAAAGATCAGTCACTTTGTACCACAAAATCTAATTTTTTAATAACGTAGTTTTACTCTATTTGATGTGATTTAAAGACCTGCATTCCTGACTTTTAATCTGGTCAGGAATAAGAAACAGTTAACAGGCACAATAGGAAAGTTCTCCATTCAGGAGAGTTATATAAGGTTTGGAAATAACTGCAAAAATCAGACATACTATTTAATAGTACAATAGGGTGACTATAGACAACAATAACTTAATTGTACATTTGTGTAACTGCATTGTTTGTAACACAAAGGATAAATAGTGCCCCCTTCTCCATGATGTGATTATTTCACACTGCATGCCTATATCAAAACATCTCACGTACCCCACAAATATATATATATACCTATTCTGTACCCACAAAAGTTAAACATTTTTAAATTAAAAAATATATGTATTGCAAAAGCAACCAGAAGAGGATCAAGACTGGAGGCATTGAAACTGTAGTGGGGAAAAGATTTCATTCCAGCTTCATGGTTGAGACATGTGTAACAAAAGACTTATTAGCAAGAGAAAAGTATACAAATTTACTTTTTATATTTTGAGACAGAGTCTCCCTATGTTGCCCAGGCTGGAGTGCAATGGCGCAAGCTCAACTCACTGCAACCTCCACCTCCCAAATTCAAGCAATTCTCATGCCTCAGCCTCCCTAGTAGCTGGGACTACAGGTGTGTGCCACCACACCCGGCTAATTCTTGTATTTTTAGTAGAGACAGAGTTTTGCTATGTTGGTCGGGAACCCCTGACCTCAAGTGATCCCCCTCCTTTGCCTCCCCAAGTGTTGGGATTACAGGCATGAGCTCCTGCTCCCAACCACAAATGTACTTAATGTAAGTTTGGGTTGACACAAGAGCTTTTTGGGGTTGACACAAGAGCCTTTGGAAAGGGAGACCCAAAGAAAGAGGTGAATGTATGTATGTTTATGCATAAGTCTGATGAAAAGCAGAACAGTCATGCAGAAGTATGACTGGAAGATGAAAGAAGCGATCTAATGGTAATGAACTTGGGGGCTCAGCCAGGACTCTTTGTTTAGATTCTTCTCTATGTCCCTGTGCCTTCAGAGACAAGGATACTCCTTTCTTCCAGGTACAGGGAGGGCATCTCTCACATGAGAATCTTGCCACCTGCTTCAGTGGGGAAGGATAAGGGGAAGGTGAAAGAGACCTTCCTGCTTCTGCTATTTTCTCAATGCCAAGGTATCATATTTAGGGGGTAGTGTGCTCTGGACCCCATCAAAGCAATCACTGCGACCTTATTTTCCAGTGTCAACCCCATAAGGTTAAGTTCATCACATCCCATTTGTTCATGGCCCAGGCTTCTAAGAGAAGCACATTTGGGGCCCAGAGATGGCCCTCCAACCTCAGTTAGAGGTCACGCCCCGACCAGGACTCTTGAGGTCCCTCAGGGACTGCAGAAATGCACAGGACCCAATTAATTTACATATGTGACCAGAGGTGACGTTTACAATGTCTGGGGTGGTGCTTACAGCAAGACCTTGGGAAGCTTATGTTATTTGGTGTTTCTTTATTTCGATTTTTGAGACAGAATCTCACTCTGTTACCCAGGCTGAAATGCCTGGTAGTGAAATCATAGCTCACTGTGGCCTCAAACTCCTGGGCTCAAGCGATCTTCCTGCCTTAGCCTCCTGAGTAACTGGGACTACAGGCATGTGCCACCACATCCAGTTAATTTTAATTTTTTTTTTTTTTTTTTTGAGAGATGGAGTCTTGGTATGTTGTGCAGGCTGGTCTTAAACTCCTGGGCTCAAGCAATCATCCCATCTCAGTTTCCTGAGTAACTGGGACTACGGGCATGTACCGCCATGCCCAGTTAATTTTTACATTTTGGGGGGAGGAGACGGGGCCTTGCTACATTGCCTAAGATAGTCTTAAATTCCTGGGCTTGAGCAATCTTCCCACCTCGGCCTCCCGCTCCTGAAGTGCTGGGATAACAGGCATGAGCCACCACACCTAACCTAAGCTTACATTATTAACGGCTAAAACACTCTAGCTTCTTAAAGTTCCCTCAGTAAAGATACAAATCTCGTGACTCTGATTTCATAGGAGTTCTGCGGAGTTATCTGGAGAGAAAATTTGCTCTGAAGTGACAGTCTGATACGAGATATTATACCAGTGTTCAATTTCAATAGCTGCTTCAGAAAGTGTTCCTCTCTGATGCAAATGTAGCCCTGTGTAGACAATGGGGTCTTTGCTGTCCTATCTCTGGCGATCTGTCCTGCTCAGTTATAAACACAGTGTTAGATGTTTCTTCATCTTCCCCAGGGTCAGGTCAGATAATACTCGTCTTCCTTTATCTGCAGGCGAGAACGCTCTACATTGTTGCTATCTAACCCGAACATGAACGATGACTTAAATTGTTTCTTCTGGAGGAAATAAATGACTGCCCCATGCAGCACTGTGATAATCCAGATAACTCCACCTGTGTCAACAGTAAATGAGGAAAGTGCTCAGTTCTCAACATTTGACAGTTAGAGCACATCACAGTACTCAAGGATTTTTTTTTTTTTTTTTTTTTTTGGTGTGATCTCCATCTTCAGCGTTTTCTTTACACACACACACACACACACACACACACAAAGCAGTCATGTGCATGTTCATGTACTTTGATTTCTTCATTTGGAGATAATTTAAAATAGGCCAGATGCGGTAGCTCACACCTGTAATCCCAGCACTTTGGAAGGCCTAGGTGGATAGATCACCTGTGGTCAGGAGTTTGAGACCAGCCTGGCCAACATGGTGAAACCCCATCTCTATTAAAAATATAAAACTTAGCCAGATGTGGTGGCACACACCTGTAATGCCAGCTACTCAGGAGGCTGAGGCATGAGAATCACTTGAACCTGGGAGGCAGAGGTTGCAGTGAGCTGATATCACACCACTGCACTCCAGCCTGGGTAACAGAGTGAGACTCTGTCTAAAAAGAAAAAAAAATTATCTCCAAGGAGCATATAAATAAGTTGCCAAACCTTCTATGAAACCTTTCCCACCAATCTTGGCCTTCATATCTCTCCCCTCCCCTACCTTTCCCCTCCCCCAGTCCCCCCTCCCCTCCCCTCCCCTTCCTTCATCCATTCCTTCCTTCCCCTTGCTATGTTGCCCAGGCAGGCCTCAGACTCCTGGCCTCAAGGGATCCTCCTGCCTTAGCCTCCCAAGTCACTGGGACTACAGACACTTGCCACTACACCTGACCTCTGGCCTTTATTTTCACTCTGCTGAACTCCCAAAACAGTTGAGTCTACAGCTCACTTTGTCCTTAGCACAGGCAGCCTCTTTTCTTTGTTTTGGGGGTTGTTTTTAGAGACAGAGTCTTGCTCTGTCAACCAGACAAGTTGAATGACATGATCACAGCTCATTGCAGCCATGATCTTCCCATCTCAGCCAGGCTCAAGTGATCCTCCTGCCTCAGCCTCCACAGTAGCATGCACTACCACACACACCCAGCTAATTTCTTTCTTTCTTTTTTTTTTTTTTTTTTAAGAGAGAGAGGAGGGTCTCAGTGTGCTCAGTGCGTTAGTCAGGCTGGTCTCTCAAACTCCTGACCTCAAGTGATCCTCCAGCCTTGGCCTCCCAAAGTGCTGGAATTATAGGCATGAGCCACAGTCCAGCCTGTCTTTATTTCTATTCTATATGATTGTTATTTCTCTGTACGAGGATAACAAGTCCGCAATCTTACCCTCCATGCTCCTTCCAAGTGCTGGAGGCCAAGAGAAGAATGAGGCTGTCTTCCTCCTGTCCTGGTCCCCTCCCTGCCAGGCCACTCTGGGTGGGCTGTGTTCCTCTAGGGAAGGCAGACTCCTCCAGGCAGCCCTCCCCTTGACTCTCTCTCCAGGCTGGAGAAGGTGCTTTCTCCTCTTGCTCCTTCAGGCCTAGAAGAGATGAGAGTCCCTGTCCCTGGACTGCAGCATCCCTGGAAGTATTTTCAAAACCCTGTCCAGTGCCATAGAAACACTGCAGTGCCTTTTATTAAGCTTCCTGTATTTCCAGCTTTAAGATGCCGTGTCTTCTTACTCCAGATCCTGCCCGAGCAAACCATTAGGAATGGCTCAGGAGTATTTCTCCTTGTTCCAGCTGAAGCCCAAATCATCCTTCAGTGATGGCTCTCACTCTGCAGGTTGCCCAAGACAAGGAACCCAGAAAACAGGGCTTTTGCAGACAAGGCAGCCATGAACCTGTCCTGTCTCGAAAGTTCTTTGGGGATTAATTGTTTGGATTGGGGATAAGCGTTTCTGTTTTAGGACTTCTACCTCCAGAAAAGAACAGAGCGAGGTTGGAATCAGAGGGCAACAGAGCCACTAAGATAATGTGTGAAAATGTTCCCAGGAAAGTCCGAATATGGGAAAATCTGATGACAGGAAGATACTGAATGAGAATTGTTCTTAGCCAGGAAAGGAAGTGGCTCCGGGGAGAGCCACTGAGAAGCAAATCTTTTAGGTGACATGTGCTAAGAAAGGGAACTTAGGAAAGGTTTTGCTTTGGTTTTTGTTAGTTTTCACAAAGAACTAGGGCTTTGCTGATTATATCATTTAAAAAATATGTATTGGCTGGGTGCGGTGGCTCACGCCTGTAATCCCAGCACTGTGGGAGGCCGAGGTGGGCGGATTGCCTGAGGTCAGGCATTCGAGACCAGCTTGCCCAACATGGCAAAACACCTTCTCTACTGAAAACACAAAAATTAGTGAGACATGGTGGTACATGCCTCTAATTCTAGCTACTCAGAAGGCTGAGGCAGGAGAATTGCTTGAACCCGGGAGGTGGAGTGAGCTGAGATCCTGCCATTGCACTGCAGTCTGGGTGACAGAGCAAGACTCTGTCTCAAAAAAAAAAAAAAAGAAAAGAAAAGAAAAAAAGATATGTTTTGGCCAGGCAAGGTGGCTCACTTCTGTAATCCCAGCACGTTGGGAGGCTGAAGCAGGAGGATCGCTAGAGGCCAGCAGTTTGAGACTATTCTGGGCAGTGCAGCAAGATTGCATGTCTA
Organism: Chlorocebus sabaeus; assembly: GCF_047675955.1. Lineage (NCBI taxonomy): Eukaryota > Metazoa > Chordata > Mammalia > Primates > Cercopithecidae > Chlorocebus > Chlorocebus sabaeus. Next base: position 24,203,802 of record NC_132912.1, read on the forward strand.
CAGAATTTCTCTTTTAATAATTAGCCAGGTGTGGTGGTGTGCACCTGTAGTTCTAGCTACTGGGAGGCTGAGGCGGGAGGACTGCTTGAACCCAGAAGTTCAAGGCTGCAGCAAGGTATGATTGCACCACTGCGCTCCAGCCAGGGTGACAGAGTGAGACCCTGTCTCAAAACACACACACACACACACACACACACACACACACACACACAGCTCTCGCAAGTTGGAGCATACTTACATTAAAGACTTTACCTGAGATTTGAATTAATTAGGCATCCTGTATTTTCCCTGGCAACCCCACCCACCGCGCAGTGTCTCTGGTCACAGTGCCTGGAAGGAGCACACTGGGGCCTCACAGCTTCCAGGCAATTGCATAGGAAGCAGCTCAAAGCAGTGATCAATCTTGGGAAATTTTCCTGATTTCTGTTTTCATGTTTAAATTTTTATTAAAAACAAAAAGCATTGCCAAAGGTGGATGTTTCCAGTTGCTTGGGGATAAAATATTATTGTGATTCCTCATTCTTGCTGTACCAAGTATCGGAGATGATTAGGGAGAAGAAATCTGAGAATGCTTTCATTGGAAATTCAGGAAAAACTTTACAACTTGTAGAGGGCAAGGCGGACGTTCCGATGCAGCCTTTTGACTCTCTCGCCCCCTAGTGGCGATATGCCTAAACAGGGGTTTGCGTTCCTACTGGTGACAGTTGCATCCCCTGGGACTTCTCCATTGCACTAACTGTGTAGTAAGTGAAATAACAACAAAGCACATAGGAAGATGAAGATCCAGGCATATCTAAGCCCCAAAACCAGTCTGAGCAGTGCGTAAAGACAGGGCCGAGGTGCAGATGCTGTGCTGCTCCCTTGTAGCCTCCAGCTATTTTATGGGTATCCTGGGCTAATAGGGGAAAATCTGGCTTCACGCCCCGGGGATTGAATCTGCCCAGAGTTGGTTGCCTTTATTTACATTCATTTACCCAATAAATTTTCCCGGAGTGCCTACTATATGCCAGGCACCGTGCCAGGTGCTAAGCATTACACCTCACATCCTTCACTACAATTTGGAGTTAAACCAAAGAGTTTGCACAGAGTTCTAGAAATTGCACCCAAAGCAAACTGAACACACAGCTAGGCACAGGCAGAAATTTTAGAACTGGGAGGGGATCTATATAACCAATGCCCTTTTAGTTAAACTAATATCCCTGCCACATCGTTTCTTTATAACTCATATATACTGGATTTCAGCATCTTTTTTGATAAATGGTCATTAGACTTCTTGACAACTATTTATAATTCGGCACCCAGTAATCAATCAGAATTGCATATAGTACAAAATTAATGCCATGTGATGTGCCTGGAGCCATTTCTGACTTATGAAAGAAAGATGGTGTTGGCAGAATGTTGAATTTTCGTCCCTGTTTCTAGAACGTGCGATGCTGACTTGCTGACATTGAAAGAATGTAGCGACAGAAACCTATTAGAGCAGTGAACTTGTTTTGGAAATAGTTGGGTTGGGCCTATTTGTGGTAGCACTGACCAAAGTCAATCAGTGGAAAGAACTGAGACGGAATGTTGAAACATAACCTGAGTTTGTTCAGCAGTCTGGAGCATCTCCCAGCTTCCACTACCCTACGTTCCATTTAATTTATACATCCTGCCAATTTTACTTCCTGAGTATTTCTCAAACCTTTGCCTTCTTTTTATCTTTATAATTCCCATAGTTTCAAATCTCACATCTTTTTTCCTAAATTACTATAACAGAAACTTTATTGTAATCTCTTTTCCTGCTTCGCTCAAATCCATTCTCCACACAGATTTATCTCAAACACAAATCTGATCATGTCCTTAGTCTGCTTTTATCTTGTTCATGACTCCGTGGTGCTGGCAGGACACAGTTCAAGCTTTTTGTGCATGAAATGCATGGACCTGACACCTGTCCTGGGGCACAGAATGCGTGGGACGGATACTTGTCCTGCCACGTCCACCATCATTCCATCGTCTTTCCTATCACATCCCTCCTGAGGTCTTCCGGGTGCTCTGAATCGGTCTGTGAGCCTGTTGAGTGAATATCCAAAACATACGCATCCACCTCTGTGCTGTGTTGCTTATGAGTTTTCTCCGTGGTAAACCAGGTAACCCTGACGTGACTGAATCCCATTATTCAAAACATGTTATGAGTTTGTGTTGTTTCAAAGAGTCCCATTATCAGTGGGTAATATTTCTGTCAGATTCCGAAGGCTTACTGCCCTTCTCTTCCCCACTGTTCAGCTGCAGAGAATTCGTCAGCTGATTTTCTTTGGTGTTCAGTGTTTCATTAATTGGATTCTGACCTCTATATAGAATGGAACTGTTTGGGATACTGGCTGGGCGTAGTGGCTCACGCCTGTAATCCCAGCATTCTGAGAGGCTGAGGCAGGTGGATCACCTGAGGTCAGGAGTTTGAGACCAGCCTGGCCAACATGGCAAAACCTCATCTGTACTAAAAATACAAAAATTAGCCAGGCGTGGTGGTGCAGGCCCGTAATCCCAGCTACTTGGAAGGCTGAGGCAGGAGAATCGCTTGAACACACGAGGCGGAGTTTGCAGTGAGCCAAGATCGTGCCACTGCACTCCAGCATGGGTGACAGAGCAAGATTCCATCTCAAAAAAGAAAAAAAAAAGGCATTTACTCAGCATCCATGTGTGCCTTGGGCTGTGGTAGGAACTGGGGATTCAGAGATAATAAAGCTGGTCTTATTCCTTGGCAACCTCATAAATCTCATCAGAGAGGCTCACATATAAGCAAAGAAAGTGCGACAAGTGTTCACAAATCTATGGCTTCTCTCATCAATTTCAACATCCTTGGCCTCCTCCACTGGCAAACTAGGGCTTAATCGTTTTTTGAAAAAATGAAGGTGTGAGTGAATGACGAGTTGGATGAATTGATCATCTTTAGCCTAAAGCAGTATTCTCCAAACTACGAGGTCTTAGGAGGCAATGTTCAGTGTCACATGAACGAGCCAGGTGTGGTGACTCACGCCTGCAATCCCAGCACTATGGGAGGCTGAGGTGGAAAGATCACGTGAGGCCAGGAATTCAAGACCAGTTTGGGCGATATAGTGAGACCCCATTTCTATAAAAAATGTGTAGAAAATTAGCCAGACATGGTGGTGTGCACCTGTAGTCCCAAATACTCAGGAGGCTGAGTTGGATGACCTGAGCGCAGGAGTTTGGAGGAGTTTGGAGCTGCAGTGAGCTGTGATTGCACCACTGCACCCCAGCCTGGGTGACAGAGCGAGACCCTTTCTCAAAATAGAAAAGAATTCGGTAAACAAAATATTTTACATGTTTAATAGTTATATATTTACTATACAGGATGTAAGAAAATATATAACTGTTTTATCAAATCTGTAATTTAACAATAATATAGACGAGAAAAAGCTTAATATCTTAGGCAAGTCAGTATAAAGTTAATACTAATATAAATGGTAAGAATTTGACCCAGTCACCTCTTAAAGACCCCAGCTTTCCACACTGCCACTCATTAGTGATTAAATTTCAACGTGAGTTGTGGAGGGGACAGACATTCAAACTATAGCTGAAGAGAAATTGTTGATGTTTGGGAAACAAAATAATTTTCACTGTTTCCTTTTCTTCAGGTTTTATTCTTCCCCCAAATTCAGCCTACAGTTGACTGTTTTATGTGCAAGCCATGGCAATGTTTAACTACGGCATTGAAACCTTTGAAAAGATAAGACAAGGCTGTGTGTGTGTATGTCTGTTTTTAAAGATGAACCAAACTATGTTTATTATTTATTTTATTTCATAAGTGATTCTGTCAACTGACCATGTGAATGTCCTGATTTTCATAGATTATGACCTGTTCAGGTGTCAAGAAATAGATGTACTAATAACCTAGTAACCTTGGATTATTATTTATATTTGGAAGTAAGGAAAAACAGGAAATGGCTTTCCCAAGCCTCTTGAGCAACATTAGGAGACATTTTTTATGTGTGTGTGTGTGTGTGTGTGTGTGTGTGTGTGTGTGTATAAATACATATAAATAAATACAGCAGTAGTGGCATCAGGCTGAGAGTAACTCTGGGAAACCCACAGGACACTGTCCTTCCCCCCCATGCACCCCTGCCCAGCCTGCTCTGCTGATCTCTCTCTTTCTCCTTTTCTCTCTTTCTTTGGTTTGTGTCACCTCAAGGCTTTTGCCTGCTGTCACTTTTTTAATTTTTTTAATTAATTTTTTTTTTTTTTTAAGAGATGGGGCCTCGCTCTGTTTCCTAGGCTGGAGTGCAGTGAAGCTATCAGCTCACTGCACTCTCGAACTCCTGGGCTTCCGGCTAATTTTCTGAAAATTTTTTGTAAAGACGAGGTCTCACTATGTTGCCTGGGCTAGTCTCAAACTTCTGGGCTGAAGTGATCCTCCTGCCTCAGCCTCCCAAGTAGTTAACTTTTAAGACTATAGATGCGAGCCACCGTGCCACCGAGCCACCATGCCACTGAGCCACTGTGCCACTGCGCCACCTGGCTATGCTTGCTGTCTTTGTGCATCTCAGCTTTCACCTGCCATATGCCTGCATCTGGGGTGACCAACTCAACTCAGTTTCTCTGGGACTTTTCCAGTTTTAGCACCAAAATTTCTACAACCAGGCAACACCTAAAGTCCTAGGTAAACCGGGATATTTAGTCACGCCACCTGTACCCCTTTGCTATACATTTCATATTTGAATTCTGTAAAGGAGAAGAGGGGAAATCTGACTGGATCGCTTTGTCCCTTGTCCAGCCCAGGGAGCCTCTGAGCTCTTCCAGCTGAGCCTACTGATTGTACCAGTGAGGCTTGGCGGTGACGAAAGGAAGCATTCCTAGCTGATTGTCTCAGAAGGGGCCTGTGAGCAGAGTGAACCTGAGAATATAATCAGTTCCTGCAGCCCACTGTCCACACCAGTTTGTATCAGTGCTGGTGCTGAACGTGTTGGGTGAAGGTATATGCAGACGAGAGGTGTCAGTGGGGGGCAGGCAGAAACAATTTTAAAAATCATTGCACCAGCTGAGTGCCATGGCTCATGCCTCTAATTCTGGCACTTTAGGAGGCTGAGGCGGGTAGATCACTTGAGGTCAGGAGTTCTAGACCAGTCTGGCCAATGTGGCGAAACCCTGTCTCTACAAAAAACACAAAAATTAGCTGGATGTGGTGGCATGCGCCTGTAGTCCCAGCTACTCGGGGGGTGAGGCAGGAGAATTGCTTGAACCCAGGAGGCAGAGGTTGCACTGAGCCAAGATCCCACGACTGCACTCCAGCCTGGGTGACAGAGCAAAACTCCATCTCAAAAAAAAAAAAAAAAAAAAAAAAAAAAAAAAATCATTGTACCCTTTTTACCTTTATGAACTCAAGCATTACACAAATTAGGCTCCTAATATAGTGTTATAGAAACCCTGGCCCAACTAGTCATTAAGTATTTTATCCCACTCAATATTGTCCAGTTCAGAGATTGTAAAGTTTGCAAAAGTGGGTGTTTACAAAGCAAAACAATGTCATCTGGGAAATGAAGAATGTTAAGCTCTAGCAGCCTTGGGGACAAACCCAAAATGCACTACGGCTTAGGGCAGAGAAGCTGAGCCATCAGTGCTTTCTAAATCCTGGAGGGCTTCCTCTACCTCCTGCATTCCAGCACCCAGAAATTAGTCCTTCTCTATTAAAATTGTTTTTCCATCTGCAAGGAACAGAGGTCCCCACCCGGCCCTACTCCGCCTCCGCTTCCGCCCCGCCTTCAGTTCTGTGGGCTGAGGTGGGGAGAGAAAAATAAAATCACTGTAAAAATACTTGACTTCTGAAGCACGTGACTGGCTTTCAAGAATCCTATAAACTCGAGGGTGAGGCACTTGAAGAAGTGGGAGGCATGGCTCAGGGCAGACAGGGGCTACTTTGAGCCCTCTGAGTCTCTGGATGTCCCTCCCGAGCACCCCCAATCTCCTGATCACCCCTGATCCTCCTCTCCAGGACCCCATTCCCAACGCTTCCTGGTGTTCTGAGACCCCCGAGGGAGTGCAGGCTGTGCGCAGGAGGCAGCCCAGCCCCGGCTGCTGGGTGACCCCCTCAGCTCCAGGTGTGGCTGCAGCACTGTCAGCCTCCCGGGGTGACAGGGAAGGGTGAATGCATTTGCACTGCGCCTTTCATTCTGTGGCATCTGTGTCTCTGTTTCTCTTAAAGCCTATGGCCATCACTCAACCGGAGGCTGAGAACTGATGAAAAAGTGGAACAAAACCAAAACAAAACTAGCTGCATTGTTGAAACAAAGTCAATGTCAGTGTTTATTTGGCAGAGAAGCTAGTAGAGGTGATCAAAGTGATCAAGGCAATTCACTTGTTTCCCTGGCCCTGGGAGGGAAGGTGAGGAGCTCTGAATTCCAAAGGTGGGGGGAGAGGAGAGCAAAGCTCAGGGGAGAGAGCGGTCAGGAAACTCCCTGGGCACAGCCAATCCCTGCCGAGACTCCAAGACACCAGTCGCAGGCTTCTCCTTCTCCTGCATCAGGGTGACCTCCAGGCCCTGTTCTCTGAGCCTCCACCCTCCACCCTGGGCTGCACCACTGCCCCCAAGCCTTTAGGGGCACCCCTGCCCAAAGGCTATGCTCTGGGTGCACCCTTGCACCCAAGCTCCCCTCAGGCGCTTTCCCCTATCCTAGCAGCTCCACACCTCTTCGGCACCAGCTCTGAGGGTAGTTTCCAGCTTTGGCCTCCTCCTCCAGGAAGCCCTGCGCCCCAGGGAGGTCCCTGGCATCACAGTCTTAGCTTACAGACTAGAGGTCTCAGTGACTAGAGCAGGCGCCCAGCTCCCGGCAGAATTTGATAAATATCTATGACTGAACTGCATGCCGCCTTAGGGCTCTTACAGCAATGCCCCCCAGATAATACCAAACCCAATTCTACTGTTGAAAGAAGAGGAATTTTAGAAACTAGGTATACCAGGCCAGGTGCAGTGGCTCATGACAGTAATCTCAACACTTCGTGAGGTCAGGGCCAGGGGACCGTTTGAGCCTAGGAGTTCAAGACCAGCTTGGGCAACATAATGAGACCTAATGTCACAAAAAATATAAAATTAGCCAGGCATGGTGGAGTGTGCCTGTAGTCCCAGCTACTTGGGAGGCTGAGGCTAGGGGATTTATTGAGCCCAAGAGGTTGAAGCAGTGAGCCATGATCATACCCCTGAATCCAGCCTGGGTGGTGGAGTGAGAACGTATCAAAAAAAAAAAAAAAAAAAAAAAAAGAAGAGAGATACCTCCTTTTTTATTCTTCATTTCCATCTAACAAAATAATAATAATAATAATAATGATTGAGGGGTCACCTAGGACAATGGCCTTGGACTTCAGTAGTGAAAAAAGAGGATAAAAGATCCTAAGGTATTCACCAAGTAAAGACTGAACAGGACGCTGGAGATGAGAAAGATGGGCAAGATGAGAGCCAGACATTCGAGAATGCTCCAGGAGTCAGTTTGTTCAGCAGCAAAGTGGGGAGATGTTGGTGGGGGTAACAGGGAGAAGTGTACTCCATGATCCCAGTTTTGGCAATTTGATTGGTTTCCCTTCCTTGCTCCCCCTACTCCCCAACCCCCACCTCCACAGGTCACTGTAGCTTTGAGAGACGGCCTGGGAGAAGCTCAAGGAAGGACAGAAAATAAGCCAGGAGAGTCTCTTTCCAACAAATACTCTATTGAAAGGGTTGATAATGAGGCACTGTGGGTAAAGCGAGGTAGCAACCCAGGTGCTTGTATCTATAGAAGTTCTCATATTCTCGTGGATTCCACCCTGGCCCTTCAGGAACTCTGTGAAATATGCCATGGTTTCGCTCCCTCTGAGATAAAAGGGGTGAGCAGATACATGTTACAATTTTCACTTAGAAGGTGCCACCTGGAATCCAGACTTTGTCTGCAGTGACCAGAGGGCAGAGCTAAGCAAGACTCTCAAGACGATGTGCTGCGCAGATGCCAGCTCTGACCACAGTGCTGTGCGTACGGGGTCTCTGCTGCCCAGCATCTATCTTCCAACTTAAGATAGATAAAAGAACCCATACCTATAAAAGCCAACATCAATGGGTTCTCTTAAAAAGAAAGCAAACATGCTTAAAGTATTAACACATTGGATCTATGTGTAGTTTCACATTATATGATCACATGAGGAATTTGTGTGGAGGGGCAAGAGGAGAGTTCCAAGACATTTGATAGGGAGACTTGAGTGTTGCTGGGTAGGGAGGGGCTCTTGGGCACCTCACTTAGTGTCTGGCAGAATCTCCTTGGAGCCACTGGAATTTTAAGGACTTTAAGTAAGGGAAGATTGGTTACCCTCTGCTCTGGAGAGAATGCTGGAGATATAAATGGTTACCTGGTGAAATTGTTGCTCTTAACACAGAAGGGAAAATTCTGTTTTGATCTATGAGTCATATAGAAATGTATCATACTATGGAATTTGTGAAATTGTTAGTGGGGCTTTGTAATACAATTCATGTGAGGCTCACACCTTCGCTCTAATTATTGTTTAAGATTATTTATTTTTTAATTATTGTTTAAGATTCTTTTATAGGGTCTTTGTTGGGAAACTCAAACAGTATCATTATGTTCCCCTCACATTTGGAAACCTAAGGCGCCCAGGGGGCTTATCTTGGGATCACACATAGGTGGCCATCTGTACTGGTTTGCCAGGGACAGTCGTGGTTTGTTGTCCAGTTGTAATTATTAATAGTGTCTCCTTTCCCTCTCACAACTGCTGGTTTCTACTAAGTATAAGGTCACCCTAGCCACCTGACATATTGCTGTCAAAACTAGGATTGGAGATCCCACATTTCACATGTGCCAGATCATCCATTTAAGCAAATGTTATCCCAGTTGTTAAAAATCCTTTGTTTTTGACTTACAGGGCCTCATACCATAGCAGCCTGTCTTTTAGAAACAGTTAATGTGGAACACATCAAACATGAGGCCTCTGGTTGAAACACTTTTGTTGACTTCTTTGTTTTTCACTTTGTTTTGATTAACTCCCACAGTTATGGCTGCCTTTGAAAAGTACATTTTAAGGACTTCAGCAAGCATTAATTATTTCTTTTGTGTCATGACGTCAAGTCATTTTCAATTATCTGGTTCTTAATAGAATTTAAAGTGAAAAAATATTAAATATGTATCAGGGCAATTCCACTTACAATGTTCTTGCAATGACTTCTCTCTTGAAAAACTTACATAGGCCAGGCACAATGGCTCACGCCTGTAAACCCAGAATGATTACTTTGGGAAGCCGAGGTGGGCGAATTACCTGAGGCCAGGAGTTCGAGACCAGCCTGGCCAACGTGGTGAAACCCCGTCTCTACTAAAAATACAAAAAAAAAAAAAAAAAGAGCCAGGCATGGTGGCGGGTGCCTGTAATCCCAGCTACTCAGGATGCTGAAGGAGGACAATTGCTTGAACCCAGGTGGCAGAGGTTGCAGTGAGCCGAGATCACACTATTGCACTCCAGCCTGGGCAACAAGAGCAAAACTCCGTCTCCAAAAAAAAAAAAAAAAAAAGGAGAAAAGCCTGGGTGCAGTGACTCACACTTGTAATCCGAGCACTTTGGGAGGCTGAGGCGGGTAGGTCACAAGGTCAGGAGATCAAGACCATTCTGGCTAACATGGTGAAAACTCATCTCTACGAAAAATATAAAAAGTTAGCCAGGCGTGGTAGCATGTGCCTGTAGTCCCAGCTACTCAGGAGGCTGAGGCAGGAGAATCGCTTGAACCCAGGAGGTGGAGGTTGCAGTGAGCCCAGATCGCACCACTGGGTAACTGAGCAAGGTGCCGTCTCAAAAAAAACAGAGCAAGACACCATCTGAAAAAAAAAAAAAAGGAAGAAAAGAAAAACTTACATAAAGGAAATTGACATGCTTTCCACAACCCTGTAATTGGCCTGCTGAGAAATCGCATACAATTGTTTAAGATTTTTGTGATTAATTCTCTTCATGGTGGATGTCACTTATGTTGTGTTATCAGCACCAGTAATGGTCCAGTTCTGTAACAGGTTAGCTATGACTGCAAAATCACCATTTGTCTTTACAGCACTCTATTATCTCATCACTTGTCTTTCCTTTTAAATGACATTTGTTTTATGTGGTAGCGCATTTTGAGTCATGAATTGCAACATATGGAACCACTAACCAAGAAATAGTCTTGCACCTTTCCCCGTTAACAGAAATGGAGTTGAAAACTTAGCCTCCTGGTATTATTATTATTCTAGTTCTCTATATGACTGGAGGGAAATCAGATTTCAAGTTCTTGCCGCTTTCCTTATGCCTTTCACAGCAAATTTCAAAGTATAGCAGTAGGCAGATTGCAATGTAATAGCAATTTTTAAGCCCAGAAATTAAATTAAACCAGAAAGAAATACACCTACTTCTAGTTCAAATAGTGTTTCTTCCAGAAAGAAGAACATCTCCACAGTAACAGCAGTGACAATAAGAGTATTTTCATGAAGATCAGAGTTAGCAGGTTTATATAGATTGCAGAATACAGCTACTGTTTTCCGGAGAAACTGACAATCAGTGTTAAATGGTTAGGAAGGTCTCTGTGCTTTGGAGAAAGATATGGAATAGTCGGTGCAAGGGCTAATAGAGTGCCTTCTCAAATTGTTTTCAGTTCCTCTTCTTAAGGAGGAACGAAAGGCCGGTAAGTAATCCAATAGAAGCTTTTCCCTATAGAATGGTCAGAAAGTTTGATCATTCAAAAGAACATTATTTTACTATAAATACATGTCTAGGTTTCATGGTCCTTAATGATTTATGTTAAATGTCTTCCCCCCGAACGCCTTTTTCTCTTGTGCATATCACAGAGTTTTGCTTCCTGGAATATCAGCAGAGAGGGCAGTCAGCTTGGCCCATATGCAGGAGGGGAGGGTAGGTTGACTGACCAAGGGGGTTCCTTGGGCTGCCTGGAAAATGGTAGTTCAGACCTGGTGGGAAACATTCCCCTATTTTTGTCCATCTAGGGATCAACAGAGGCCTTGAAAGACTGCTGTGACACCTTCCAAACAGCCCCCAGGAAATCATAATCAGCATCTGCCAATGGATCTCTTCTGCCTGGGTTGAGCTAGCCAGGAGGACCCCAGGGCAGGGTACGGTTTGTGGCTGCCAGCTGCCATGGCAGCTCTCTGCTGCCTCCTTCATCCTGGGGTTTTTGCCTCTGTGCTACCAAATGACAGGTAGAAGCTGCTAAGGATGGGCTCTCTGGACACAAAAGCAAGGGGGTTGGGGGTCACAACCAAAGGCTGAGGGACATCTGATTTGGGCTGCTGCAACTGCAGTGTTTCTCTGTCTCTCTCTCACTTTTGTCCTGCCCTCCTCTCCACTCTTCCTGGCATTAATGCCTTAAAGACTAATACACAACAGTGTACAAGAATCAGGATGATCTTGACCTGAAAGGCTGAACATAGGAGGGTCCTCCTTCATGAACATTTTACACCTAAGGAAATAGTAAGTTTGAAACTAGATTCATCTGGCTTTGCCCAGGGGCCACCGGGACAGAAACTGTGTACGATTCATTCCTCCTTAAAGCAAGATTGCCAGGTAATTCTGTGGCAAAGTCATAGAGACCTTAAGTTATCTGCCCTGCAAACCCCACTGCCTCTATTCAGGCTGCCAAGGCACTGGTTTATTTTTCTGAAAGATTCACTGCGTCTTCTTGAATTTCAAGAAAAATCCCCTTAGGAATTGAGGGGCTCTCTTCTTCCCCTCCTGACATGAGTATAACTCACTTCCTGGCATGTCTCCTTTCCTTTTGGCCTACATCCTTTGTCTGTTAGGTGCTTCCACATCCTTATGTCTTAAATGACCAAAATACGTCACCCCCACTGCCAAAACACACAGGTCACTCGAGGTCACAATCTGGAACATAGGCCAGCCATTGTTCTGCACACATTCTTGATTTAAATCAATCTCAAACCTTGCTGGAATGACCTGTAAACTGGGGCAAGGTATGGTCACCAGACTAAGCATTGTCCTCTTTTACCCTTCTAGTGATGGGGCTGCTACAGGTTACAATATTGCACTCTTCCTCCTAGCTACTGTTACCCTGAGATATCTGAGGTTGCAGAGCTAGTGTTGCCTAGATTATTTTGCCATCCTTTTTTTTTTTCTTCTGGACATCATGCCCCCTATTTTCACTCTCTGGGAACTCTGCCAGTTTTTCAAGGACTGGGTAAAGAACAAAATAAATATTTGTAGGTGGTTTAAAAGGAGAAGAAGTATGTTGGCTGTAACTCTGCCCATCCAAAGAAATGCATTTTCACTGTCTTTCAGATGTTTTGAAGTTGTTAACTGGGAGAGCTTCAGAAGGTTGACTTTACTAGTTTACCTTTCGGATTTGTGATCAAGGGCTGAGTGTGTGAGTGTGAGTGTGTGTGTGTTTGTAAGTGTGTTGGGGAAAGGAGGAGTCTGAGAAAGTGAGGCAAGTAAGTAGAAACTTTTTTTTAAAAGTCCAGATTGAGTGATTGAAATCGACTGTGTGCAAATGACGCTAGACCTCTTCATAGATGTTAATCGGGCCCTAAAAAATTAGTGCCGGGAAGTGCTTACTTGCAGCACTCAGCATGGACCCTTTCTTTCAAATTGTTTGGGATTTTTTTTTTAAGGGAGTTCACTGAAATTTGGGAGGTTCGACAGGTTGCTGTTTCTTAATATGTGGATCACCCGATTTGGGAGGCTCACTCTCCCTCTGAGATTAAAGAGATGAGGGCACTGGCTCCCAGCGAAGGCTCCCGGCCTTAATCATGTGTGAAATGTTTTCCTTCCTCGGCTGCAGAGCCTCGGTGGTTTGCAGCGGTAGAACCAGGCAGGCCAAGCTGTGGGTAGGAGAGGCCGTCACCTGTTGGGGCCTCCCCCCTCGCGCCCAACCCCCAGCATCGCCCTGCCCTGGCAGAGCCCAGCCCCCAGTCCCCGGGGAGCGCGCCTGCGGACGGACGGACGGACAGACGGACAGACCCTAGGGACGGAGGGCCAGGGGTAGGGGAGATCCAAGAGGCCCGGCGCTGGAATGCAGTTTTCTCGGGCGAGGGAGACTTTGCACCGGAGTGGAAAATAGTTTGGGGTGGGGTTTCGCACCGTCCCCTCCTCCCCAGCCCCGGGCCCCCTCCCAGGCGCTTTCTGGGAGCTTTTAGAACTGCGCTCTGAAGTTTCCAGAGAGCAAGGAGCTTTTGCGGCAGGCGGAGACAATGGAAGAAAATGAAAGCCAGAAATGTGAGCCGTGCCTTCCTTACTCAGCAGACAGAAGACAGATGCAGGGTAAGTAACAGACCCATTCAAAGATGGAGTTACAGGGACGCGTGCCCCTTGCCGCTTGCTGCTTTTTATAAACTGCAGCCCTGGGACCCGGCAAAGAAAAAAAAAAAAAAAAGGCAAATTCTTGAGATGGTACATTTTCCAAACTGGGTAGAGACTAGAGAACTGTGATTTCTTAGGCTTGACTTTATCTCTGGCACGATTTTCTTAAGCAGCAAAGGAGGTGGTGGGGTGATGTCACATTTGTAGCACAGTGAGCCATCGGCATGCGCTGTATCTCTAAGCAATGACAAATAAATCACTAAGCAGCTCCTAATCATTTCCTCCCGGGGCTCTGGCCATGGGAGAAAGGAGCTGTTTTTGTGAAACTGTCTCTAGGACGGCAGCTTCCATTCATTGGTTGGGGGATTCCATGTGGCAGATGCATGCTGGCTGCAAAGTTTGTGCAGTATTTTAGAGTTAAATCACAGAAACCAGGCGTGTTTTATTTTACAGATCCCAGCAGCAGGGGAGGGCTTGAGCATCTGGGTGATAGATAGAACTCTGGATCTTCTTTTATGTTTTAATTCAAAACTTGGGAGTTGTTGGACAATTTTGGTAAATTTTCTCCAGGCAGTTTCCCTTTAATTGTGTTTATAATAGACTTGTCTTTTCCGTAGGGAATTTCCAGAAGCTTATGTTGTTCCAAAGAAATTTCGCAGCGGGATTGGGTAGCCAGAGGAGGTCCCTGCTCTCTGGCATCTGACGCCTGTGATGCCGAGAACTGATTCTATGGAATCCTATAGGCAGCATGTTCATAAACCGCACAGCCCTGGACCGCCCGACCCACCCTCCCTCAGGTTCATGCAGGGGCCAGTACACAACAAAAACGAAGTGCGAGAGTGCAGTGCTGTGCGTGGGAGTAGGCATTATGCACAGGGGAAAAGGTGTGTGTTTTATGAAAATGTAAAAGGGAAGTAGCACATGACTCATCCACGCTGAAAATGCAAAGCTAAGCCAGACAGGAGAACTTACAATGACAAGAGATAGAAATCCCCCAGTGAAATGTAGAAAACTCGAAGTTTTGTAATGGCTGGAGATTCCCTGAGTCTGAACAGTCATCTGTCGAGGTGTCTGCGTTCCTGCTGCCAAAGCACAGCACTCTCCTTGAGGCCACCGGGGTCAGTGGCATCCAGTAGAAGATAAGGCTACCTTGTCCCCCTGACTCCCACAACCCCTCCATTTTCTGGGACAGGATCTTACTTCAGGAATTCAACCTCTGGGCCTGTCCTGAAAGAAATGACCCAGATTCTAGAGGGGCTGTTAGAAAGGGATCCATTTAAGAAATGACTTTCCAACAATCATGGCAATTCAGAGGCTAGGATGGTCAGGCTGAGAGAGCGTGCTCCTTCGCTCACGCATTCATTCATTCAGTGAATATTGAGCATCTGTTATGTCGACGTCACTGTTTTAGCTGCCAGACATCCAGTGATGAACAAAGCAGACTAAAAATACTTGCGTTCATTGCACTTACAGTGTAAGGACCAAGTTTCAGGGGGTGGGGAGCTGGTGGAGACAGACAATGAACAAATAAATAAAATATGTAGCATGTTAGATGGCAGAGTTGCTGAATTTAGCAAATGAAAATACAGGAGGCCCAGCTAAATTTGAATTTCAGGTAATCAGTGAATTTTTTTTTTAGTATAAGTATATCCTGTGTCATATTTGGGATATACTTATGCTAAAACTACTAATCCATTATTTATGTGAGGTGCACATTTAACTGAGCAGTCCTGTATTTTATCTGACAACCCCATTTGATGGAAATAAGATTATGGAGAAAATAAAGCAGGAAACGGAACAGGGAGTGAAACTGTAAATAAGATTATTAGAAAGAGCTTCACTGAAGTAATATTTGAGCAAAGATGAGAGAGGTAATAGCAGGAATCTAATATATTCAAAGAACAACAAGAACATGGGAGAAGGATGGGACGTAAACAGGTTGAGAGGTCATCCCAGGCCAAATCACCGAGGGCCCATGAAACCGTCATGAAGACTAGAGCTTTTATTTTGAAAGAGGTGGAATCTCCTGGCAGGTGGGACTGCTGTTTTTTTTTTTTTTTTTAGAGATAGGGTCTCGTTTGTCACCCAGACTGGAGTGCAGTGGTATGAGTATAGCTCACTGCAGCCTTGAACTCTTGGGCTCAAGCAACCCTCTGGCCTTAGCCTCCAAATAGCTGGAACTACCGGGACATGCCACCATGCGTGGTTTATTTTATTTTATCTTATTTTATTTTATTTTAGAGAAGGGGTCTTGCTATGTTGCCTAGGTGAGTTAAAAAGGGATTTGTCTTTTTAAATGGGGGTAATACTGGGTGCTGTATTGAGCACAACCCAAGTAGGGTTGGGGGAAGGACAGGGAGGCCTTTAGGAAGCTTCTGTAGTCAAGGAGGCAAGAACCAGGGCTAGCTTGGACCAAGTGGTGATTAGCAGGTGGCGATAAGCAAGCAGATTCTAGGTGTGTATTAAAAGTAATGCCCAAAGCATTTCCTCTAGCCTGGGCAGCATAGTGAGACCCCATCTCTAGAAAAAAAAATT
Organism: Chlorocebus sabaeus; assembly: GCF_047675955.1. Classification (NCBI taxonomy): domain Eukaryota; kingdom Metazoa; phylum Chordata; class Mammalia; order Primates; family Cercopithecidae; genus Chlorocebus; species Chlorocebus sabaeus. The sequence continues at coordinate 24,219,651 of NC_132912.1, forward strand.
AGCTAGGCATAGTGGCACATGCCTGTAGTCCCAGCTACCTGGGAGGCTGAGGCAGGAGGATCACTTGAGCCAGGAGGTTGGAACTGCAGTTAGCCATGATTGCACCACTGCACTCCAGCCTGGGTAACAGTGTCAGATTCTGAAAGAAAGAAAGAGAGAAAGAGAGAGAGAAGGAGAAGGAAGGGGAAAGAACAGAAAAGAAGAGAGGGGAGTAGAGGAGAAAAGAAAAAAGACAAACAAGACAAAAGCAATTGCTAAAGGATTCAACGTGGGATGTAAGAGAAAAAGAGGAGTCAGAGACAACTTCCAAAATTTTGGTGTAAGCAGCTGAGAGAATGGAGTTGCCATTTGCCTAAGTGGGGGAGCATTTATGAAGAACAGATGAGAGGGTGTTTATGGTTTGAGGGTCTGAAGAGCAGAAAATCTTTTGATAGATTAGGATTGAGAAGTTTATCAGGGATCCAAGTGGAAATGTTGATTGCAATTTGGATATTAATGATTAGAGCTGAAGGAAGACTGAGCAATTAGAGATCCCGTAAGATCGAATCTGTGTGCAGAAGAAAAAGTCCAAAGGGTTGCCCCCTGAGGCACTGCAGCATCTAGAGGTCAGGGAGATTGGAAGGAAGGGCTGGAAAAAAATGGCAAAAGAGGAATAAAAATCCAAGTTCGATTTTTTTAATCCTGTTCAGTTCTGGGTGAATAGGATGCTGTAGAGAAGCATGGCTTCATTTTTAGTTCTCCCAGTGAGCACGAGACTGCGAGGGAGAGCAATATCTCTGACGCTAACATCACCCATGATGTCCATTTCTATCATTGCACTCTCTCTTGTGTCTGCCTGTGTATCTGTTTTACCCAATGACAATGTGATATTCCGCAGCAGGGACCATGTCTTATTTATCCACATTTGCATTTCCAGCACCTAACAGAGCACCGGGCAACCTAACAGAGCACCGGGCACCTCAGAAGGCACTCAGTAAACATTTGTTGAATGAAAGGCTAATTATACCACTTCGGGACTTTGAGTTTATTATCCTGCTGTAGATAAGGATCCCTGGGGTGATCATGTAACTTATTGTCCAAATGAGATCCTTTTGAGAGTGAAAGGGAACACTACAAATAATTTTACTGGGACAACAGTTGTAACCCAGAGCTGTTTTGGCAAACTGGGGTATATGATCACCCTAAGAATAGCTCTAATCAATGAAACTTCCACGGCTGAATAGCCTGGCTACCAGGTAAGTAACAATGGGGAAGTGTAGCGCATAGTGTGCTTTGCAGAGTAGGCACTCAACAATTATTGGTGGAACCTGACTCTAACTCTGTCATACTCCCTTTGAAGGCCATGGGCTCTTCAGTGTGACCCTGGGGGATAGGCATTCCTTGGGATGACTCTGTCCACAGCAATCCTGACGTGTGTGCTTTTGCTCTGGTCCCTAAGGTCTTGAAACTATGCAGGTGAAGTGCTATCAGCCCACCTGCTTACCTTCCCCACACTCTGATTGGCAGCCTCCAATCGAGTGCAAGCCTGGGGAATCAGATATGCAGAAACCTCCTCTAAAACAGACCCCTTGGTCTCTGTACCCTTATCCCATTTCATTCTTCAAAGCATTTATCGTTAGGTGACATTTAGAATCTATATGATTTGTTTGTGGTTGGCCTCTCTATTTCAAACGTGGACTCCTCTATGAGGGAATTCAGTCTGACTTGATCTACTTCACACTCTATCTCCTAACTCCTTTCGGTGTAGGAGCAGGCAGTCAATGAATATTTGTATGAATGAATGAATCAATCAATCAGTGCTTGACACAGAATGCTGTTCCGGGAAGAGAAGGTCCTGTCTCTACTTTGTCTAAGATCTATATCAGAAATCCTCTTCATAATTGACAAAATTTTATGCTGTAGAGGAATATAATGACCCGGTTTCAGCTGTAATTTCTGTGTTGCTTTGTGTATATGTTCTGATAGTAACAAGGGAACTAACCCCATCACTTTGGGATGCTGAGGCAGGAGGATCACTTGAGGCCAGGAGTTCTAGACCAGCCTGGCAACATAGTGAGATCCCATCTCTACAAAAAAAATTTTTTTAAAGTAGCCATGCATGGTGGTATGCACCTATAGTCCCCGTCACTTGATTCTGAGGGAGGAGGATCACTTGAGCGCAGGAGTTCGAGGCTGCATTGAGCCATGATTGCATGACTGCATTCCAGCCTGGGTGACAGAGCAAGACCCTGTTTCTAAAAACAAACAAACAAACAAACAAAAAACACAAGGGAGCTTGAAAACTGAGGGAGACTGTAGGATCCTGCGGCCTGCTAACTGATTATGTGTATTAATCAGATAGGCTAATTGTTTTAACCACCCTCTAATCTTGGTGGCTTTGGATGATGAAGGTGAATTACTCACTCACACACAGCACAGTGTGATTTCTGTGACCAGGTGGATTTCCTGGGTGGCCGCTGAGGCTCCTCCTGCCTTGTCACTCTGCCATCCCCCATGGCCTTGGAGGGTTCTGCTCTATGGATCCTTTGTATTCGACTGGCCAAAGAGTAAAGAGAGAGAGAACATGGAAAGTTATTCAGGAGGTCCAGGGGCCCTGACCGAAGGTGGCTCACATGGCTTCTGCCCACAATGCATTGACTGGAATTAATACAAGGCCCCAGTGAGACAGAGGTGGCTGGAAAATGCGGTCTGCCTGTGTGTGTAGCAGAAGAGCATTCTGGTTGAACACATAGGGCTGTCTCCAGACCAAACAGCAACTCCCCATGATGCTCCCTGTGACAAGAGAGCTTCTCAGCACACTTAAGAAGGAGACAGCTAACCAGAAGCCACCAGAAAGAAGGGAGGATGCCTTCCCTCAGAGTCTGCGGCCTACCTAATCTTGACCCAGGAAGAGGATCTCAGGGAAGCCGTCAGCACTGTTGCTGGCTCTGGAGCGGGTGTGGAATGCCTGAGTGATGCAAGGCCCCAAATCCCTTGCTGCAGGTCAGCTGACCCAGCCAGAGTAACCTGAGTTGTGGCGAAGAAGCTGGCCTTGGCAGCTCCTGCAGTTGCCTGCCTGCGGGACTTGCAGTGCAGCTTTCTCCTTGAGGATGCCCCATCTTCCAAGAGCCTCTGCGTGTTTGGTGTCTACCTCAGCCCCTACTTTCCATGCTTTCTTTCCAGAATGCCAAATCCTAGACTGGGAGCCCCTTGGATTCCTGAAGTATCCCTCTAGCGTTTCTGTCTGCCTTGTCCTCACTTCTTCAGGGAATGTTCCAGGGATTTTGCTCGGCTTTAACCTCATATGTTGCTCTTTGCCCTGCTTGAAGTGAGCTCCCAGGAGGAGTTGCCCTGGGCTCTGCAGAGGCTGGGAGGGGCAGGAAAGGGAAACAGGACTGCCTTTCAGCAAGCTCAAGCCTTGCCTTCATGCTACAGCTTCATTATTTTGTTCGACAAGGATTCCCAGAATAGCAAACAGCTAGACACACCCATATTTAAATGTTAACACCAAAGCGCATTCCAAACAAGAAATCGAATTGTATTTCTGTTTTGATGGCTTGGATAATCCACACTTGAGCTTTTCTCTATTCATGTGGATAATGAGGAGTTGGCCAGACTCAGATCTCTGACAACATGGCTATGGAATTGTGACTAATGTCCTCTGCCTGCTCCCTCTCTTGTTTTAATCGTTCTTAGTTTTTCTCTGCTGAAAAGACCACATTCTCCTTAAATGGCTGGAATGGCAGAGTTGTTGCTTCTCCCTCAGGTGTGGGACTTGACGCTTCCAAGAGCTTAGCCTTGTTGAGGAAAAGGCTCAGATGACGGATGTGGGTAAAGTGGCTTTGTGTGGAAAGTGGCGTTAGGTGGCTGTGAGTGCTGGTGACAGTAGATCAGGTGCCTCAAGGTAGGAGGGGAGGCAGACAGGATGCTAGAACATTGGGCATTGGGTGGAAGGCACAAGGCAGGACATTGAGACAAAAGGAAGAAGTGAGCTCCGAAGGCAATCTGATGTTTGCCAAGTGGCTGCATTGACCCTTCCAGCCTTGCTAATGGTTGATGCTGTTTGTACCTTTCCTCCAAATCACATCAATCCTTGTTAAGCAACTGGAGGTATTTTAGAAAAATCCACAAGAAAGAAAAAACAGAAAAGCAACATGAGGTGAAAAGTGCTAGGAAAAAACAGAAGTTTGATGAGTCTAGTCCAGTGAACCAGGGCTACTCAAAGATTAATGTGGACAGAAGATTGGCTCTGACTCCCAAAACTCTACCCTTCCAGCTCCCTTCCCAACTCATTTCAAAAAAGAAGGAGGGTTTATTGTCCTGGCTGTCTAGACCTCTTCTGATGCTCTTTGGATGAAACAGAATAGATCATATGAGCCTGTGTGGCATAGTAAGGCAGGATGCGACTTGCTGCCCTGTTGTTGCCATCGGACATGCATGGACGTTTACCTGTATGACTGTGTATGTGCATGTGGACAGATGTGTGTTACACTTGCGTAAGAAATCACCCTTCCAGAGGCTCAGTCCTGTTAATTCATCTAGCTGTCCTGGATAACTTAAAATATATTTTCTTAAAAATGTCAAAACTAATCTTCAAACTCCACTTAAAAGTCAATAGTGTTGCTAGGTGTGATGGCTCATGCTTGTCATCCTGGCACTTTGGGAGGCTGAGGCAGGCGGATCACTTGAGGTCAGGAGTTCGAGACCAGCCTGGCCAACATGGTGAAACTCCGTTTCTATTAAAAATACAAAAATTAGCCGGGCATGGTTGCGCACGGCTGTAATCCCAGCCACTCGGGAGGCTGAGGCACAAGAATCGCTTGAACTCGGTAGGTAGAGGTTGCAGTGAGCTGAGATCGCACCACTGCACTCCAGCCTCAGTGATGGAGTGAGACTCTGTGTCAAAAAAAAGAAGAAAGGTAAAAAATAAAATAAAATACATAAAAATAAAAAAATAGCCAGGTGTGGTGGCACACATCTGTGGTCCCAGCTAGTCAGGAGGCTGAGACAAGAGGATTGCTTGCACCCAGGAGGTCAAGGCTGCAGTGAGCCATGATCATGCTACTGCATTCCAGCCTGACAGAGCAAGACCCTGTCTCAAAACCAAACCAAACCAAAACAAAACAAAAAGGCAAGAGTGTTATATCAAGTATACAACAATTTTGGCTGATATGAAACACATGCACAACACTCAAAAGATAAAGCTAAACCTCTTCAGATTGCACAGGTATTTATCAACCTGAGAGACAGCATTTTCTGCATCGAGCTTTGTTCAATAGATCCTGTTGTTTTTATATTATTAAGGAAGAGATCATTTAAAAGGTAGCCATGATGTGAGTCTAAGTGTTAGAAGGGTAACCTAAGTAAATGAAATGACAGTTTAGCCCTATCTTTTAACCCAATAGTTGTCCATCTTCTTCTCCTTGTAAACTTACTGCTGAAACTAATGAAAAGTAGAAGAATTGACTAACTTGGTGTGCTTTTCCTCCCGTTCCCCATCAGTGTCTGATGGAGATGCTATAATTAGCAATGTAATGAGAATTGAAGGGTAAACAAGAAGAATTATTCCCAGAACACACATCAAGGGTTAGAAGACTGGAACAGGAAAACCAGCCTGAGATTAAAATATTTTCCCTGCCCAACCAAAGGGCATCTATACCTAGAATTCTATAGACAGATCTTTCTAGGCAAAGACAAGGGAAAGAATGTTGGTGGCACTGCTTTCTGGAAACTGATTTATGCCTAAACTCTCAACACCTGTTGCTTTGCAAAACTAACATGAAGGATTGGTTTCTGTTTATCTGGCCTTCAACTGAGCAGAACTCCCAAATATTGAATCTGTATTTTTCTGCACTTAACTTGTAAAGATAAATAATTGGCAAATATGCTTCTTCTATTGGAAACTTATTTAAAAAAAAAAAAAACAATTAGAATAGTTTTAAAAGATTTAGAGGTAGAAGGCTCTTTGCATATCTAATGTTAGTTCAATCATCTTCATTTTATTTATGAAGAGAATGAGACTGAGAGAGGTCACATCATTTGTTCTAACTGTCGGATTAAAGCCAAGATTCCTGAGATCCAGCCTAGTACTTTTTCCAGGGAATTCAATGGACAGGGAAACATTATTCTGCCTATATCAGCAATACTTTATCATAAGAACTGTTCTTCGTGAAGAGCCTGACTTCATGAAGAGAGCCTAACTCCTGAAGTGCTTCTGAATGTTTTACTTTTTCTCCCTAATTGTTTTTTTAAAAATGTAACTCTCTTTTCTCAGCTAACTGGAATATTCAAACCTGACACCCCATCTCCCAACCATCGAGGATGAATGGAGATTCCCTTTACCTGCTCCCCACTCTCAGCGTTGACATCACATGGCTTAGTTGATCTGTTCTTAGCAGAAACCAACTTGTCCCTTCAAAGCCAGCTCAGAAGGCAGGATGTCTTAGGTCCAGGCTATCAGGACATACCATTGCTCTTCTTTTTCATTTGTCTAAGCCTTTACATTATAACCCCTCGATTGTTACTTCTGATGATATTCTTATGCTTGCTTGGTTTATGCCAATAAGAGAAAATAAAATTGTCAGATGGTTCACGTGTGTCAATAATTACTTATGTACAGGGTGATAGCTATTTTTTTTCTTGGTGATGAAGCAAATGTTTCAGAAATCTGATTGAGCTTATATAACAATCCTGTTACCAGAATGAAACTGTTATTTAAAATACAGAAATAATCAGAATCACTAGAGTTAATTCTTTCTTTATTTTCTTTCTTTCTTTATTTCGACATGGAGTCTCGCTCTGTCGCCCAGGCTGGAGTGCAGTGGTGCCATCTCGGCTCACTGCAAGCTCTGCCTCCTGGGTTCACACCATCCTCCTGCCTTAGCCTCCCGAGTAGCTGGGACTATAGGCACTCACCACCATGCCTGGCTATTTTTTTTTTTTCCTTTTTGTTTGTATTTTTAGTAGAGATGGGGTTTCACTGTGTTAGCCAGGATGGTCTCGATCTCCTGACCTCGTGATCCGCCCGCCTCAGCCTCCCAAAGTGCTGGGATTATGGGCATGAGCCACCACACCCAGCCGGAGTTAACTCTTTCTATAATTACAGACAAGGATAAGGAATAACCCAACTGCCTGCACACAAGTAGCCTAACCAAGTGTTCTTGTGGGTTTTCTTGTTTTTATGTTTTGAGACAAGGTCTCACAACTGTCACCAACCCAGGCTGGAATGCAGTGGCGCGATCATAGCTCACTGCAGCCTCAACCTCTTGGACTCAAGCAGTTGTCTTGTCTCAGCCTCCCAATAAACTGGGACCTACAGGCGTGCACCACTACTCCTGGCTAATTTTAATTTTTTGTAGAGATAGGGGTCCACCATGTTACCCAGGCTGGTCTTGAACTCTTGGGCTCAAGTGATTCTCCTGCCTTAGCCTCCCAAAGGGCTGGGGTTACAGGCAGGACCCGCCATGCCCAGTGAACATCTTTATTTCTAAAGTATGATTTTTCGTATTTCTTTGATTGTGGATTTTTTTCCCCTGACTGCTGCAAAGCAGAAAAAGAAACAAAAAGAAAAAAGATTTGTGAAGTTAACGTTCATACATTAACAACTGCCGCAAACTCTCTTGGTGTTCTGCAAATGAGACTTCTAGTGGGAAATCATTAATTGTGAACTGAATTTTTTTGTCTTTCAGAACAAGGGAAAGGCAATCTGCATGTAACATCACTAGAAGATGCAGAATGCCGCAGAACCAAGGAGCGCCTTTCTAATGGAAACAGTCGTGGTTCGGTTTCCAAGTCTTCCCGTAATATCCCAAGGAGACACACCCTAGGGGGGCCCCGAAGTTCCAAGGAAATCCTGGGAATGCAAACGTCTGAGATGGATCGGAAGAGAGAAGCGTTCCTAGAACATCTGAAGCAGAAGTATCCCCACCACGCCTCTGCAATCATGGGTCACCAAGAGAGGCTGAGAGACCAGGTACGAATATGCTCTCATTTCTCCTTGGGTCGCTCGCTCTTTAATGAACATCAGGGAAAGTAAACTTACCTTCGTTGTGAAAGGTAAAGGATAGCTTAGTGGACTGTGCATACTATTGAGTTGTTCTGGATCTCTTTGGGGGCTTGGGAGGAGGAAGCTGGGTGTAGAAAACTTCTGCCTGCAAGCTCAGTCTTCTTTGCCAATATAGCAAGAGAACAGGAGGCCAGGCCAGAGAGGAAGGGCCTAGAGAGTATGCAGTTCCCCAAAACAGTGTTCCCACGTTCAACCACAAATACATCTAAACGCATCTAAAGTGCAGGTAATGAAGGGGTATTACCTCACTGAGGAAAGCACGGTACCAACTGCTGTGTACCCTGAAAGCACGGTGTGCTTAGCACTGTGAATGAATGAAGTAGCAAATGAATGAATGAATACACAAATACATAAATTTATTTTCAGGGTGAAATAGATCTTACAGATACAGACTTGTGGTAACTCCTTTTCCTTAAAAAACTGACATTAGGGTTTTGTTTCTGCTCTTCTTTTTTTTCTTTCCTTTGGATGGGTTCTTGCCCTATTGCCCAGGCTGGAGTGCAGTAGTGTGATCGTAGCTCATTGCAGCCTAGAATTCCTGCACTCAAGATCCTGTCACCTCGGCCTCCTGACTAGCTGGGACTACATACATGCAGCACCATGCCCGGGCTAGTTTTTTATTTTTGGTAGTGGAGATGGGGGTCTTGCTCTATTGACCAGGCTGGTCTTGAACTCCTGGCCTCAAGCGATCCTCCTGCCTCTCCCTCCCAAAGTACTAGAATTACAGGCATGAACCACTGTGCCTAACATTTTTTTTTTCTTTTGAATCACAGATGTGCTCCTTCTGCATGCCTTGCTTTGTGCTAGCTTTCTGTCTTCACCTACCTGTTTCCTCTGGTTATTTTGACAGCCACATAGACATTACCCAACTGTGGCTAGGGATGTTTTTGTTTCTTGGCTGTGTGCAATGACTTTTAGCAGATAGAGCAGGTTTGGGGTCACAGGAGATAGAGGCCTCCTCTACTGACCTCACTGGTGTGTTATCAGGTTGACCTTTGAGTATGGAGAACGTAGAGAAGGAAGCAGAAAGCACTTAACCATAAGTGTGATGGGTGGGGGTGGGAAGAAGGGCAGGATGATACTGATTTCCACACGAGGGAGACAAGCTCAGTGTTTTAACTCTGCTGTCTTCCCAGTTAGGTGCAAAAATTATGTCTAACCCACTCAGCTTTTGATTATCCATGGAAATGGGGATTGGCATCAGCCCGAATAATTGAAATCTATGCTTTATTCTCAATCTCATATTCTTCCTTAAATTCAACCTTCTCTTCTAGGGAATCATTATCTGAGTGGCTAAAAATGTGAAACGTGCTTTATGGACTTCATGTTTGCTTTTTCTTCACACTTCCAACAGTCAGTAAACCCAGACGAAGAGAAAAGAACAAGAATCCCGCTGTAATTCTTTGATAATTTTAAAAAGGGACCGGGAACAGTGGCTCATGCCTATAATCCCAGCACTCTGGGAGGCCAAGGCGAGGGGATCACTTGAGGCCAGCAGCTTGAGACCAGCCTGGGTAACACAGCGAGACCCCATCTCAACAAAAAAATTTTTAAAAATTAGCCGGGTGTGGTGGCACACACCTGTAGTCCCTGCTTCTCAGGAGGCTGAGGTGGGAAGATCACTGAAGCCCAAAAATCAGATCCTGTCTCTAAAAAGAAAGTACCAGTTTTGCTGAGAAATACAGAAATTGGCCCGTCAAAAATGGTGTATCTTTCCATGTCAAAAATAATGATTATTGTTACTCTTCTTATTGGTGGTGTCCTAATTATTGCTATTGCTACAATAATGGTGGCTTTGATTAAAACAATTACAAGGGGAGCCTAGTTGTAATTAAGGTTGAAAGGAGTAATGAATATCTTTTGGTGTTCTCCAGCTCTGATCTGCTGTTACGTACATTGCCAGTTCTGCCACAGCTGGCCAGCTGTCCCTTCTCTGGATAATGCGGGATGAACCAGTCACATTCTGTCTTTCTGCCTCTTTTGTACTCCACGCTGACCCTCCAAAAGGGAAGAGATTTTAATACATGAATCTATGTACACATTTTTACTCTCTTGTTAACAGGAAGGGGGTCCTGACCCCAAGAGAGGGTTTTGAATCTCACACAAGAAAGAATTCAGGGCGAGTCTGTAGAGTAAAGTGAAAGCAAATTTTTTTGTTTGTTTTTATTTTTGTTTTTGAGACGGAGTCTCACTCTGTTGCCCACGCTGGAGTACAGTGGCGCGATCTCGGCTCACTGCAACCTCCGCCTCTCAGGTTCAAGCAGTTCTCTTGCCTCAGCCTCTGAGTAATTGGGATTACAAATATGCACCACTACACCCAGTTAAGTTTTGTATTTTTAGTAGAGATGGGGTTTTACCATGTTGGCCAGGCTGGTCTTGAATTCCTGACCTCAGGTGATCTACCTGCCTTGGCCTCCCAAAGTGCTGGGATTACAGGTGTGAGCCACCGTGACCGGCAAAGGCAAGTTTATTAGGAAAGTAAAGAAATAAAAGAATGGCTACTCCATAGAGCAGCCCTGAGGACTGCTGGTTGCCCTTTTTTGTGGTTATTTCTTGATGGTATGCTAAACAAGGGGTGGATTTTCATGCCTCCCCTTTTTAGACCATATAGGATAATTTCCTGATGTTGCCATGGCATTTGTAAACTGTCATGGCACTGGTGGAGGTGTAGCAGTGAGGACAGCCAGAGGTCACTCTTGTGGCCATGTTGGTTTTCATAGGTTTTGGCTGGCGTCTTTACTGTGGCCTGTTTTATCAGCAGGGGCTTTATGATCTGTATCTTGTGACGACCTCCTATCTCACCCTGTGACGTAAAATGTCTTAACCATCTGGGAATGCAGCCCAGTAGGTCTCAGCCTCATTTTACGTAGCTCCTATTTAACATGGAGTTGCTCTGGTTCACACGCCCCTAACACTATCACTGCACTTCTGCAAGCGAACTCCAGCCAGCATTGTAAACACCAGAGATCAGTGCAGACATGGCCTATGAAATTGCTGCAGACGTGATCTCATCTTCTGTCTTTTCCATTCTTTTTCTCCTACCACCCATTTCCCCTTTCCTCTCTTCCTCTCTGCAATGCCATTTGTTCCTCCTGGACCTTCTCAGTATGGACTATCCCAGGCTTCCTTTGCGGGAAGATTACACAGCCAGCTGTAAGAAGGAAGTCAGATAACACACATCTGATGCTCTCTTCCAGATACTGAGGCTCTTAATAACAGATGCTCTTCTGGCGGCTGTTTTTCTGGCTTCCTCTCAGAGAAGTATCCTTGATAAGAAGAGAGCCAATCAGCAAGATAGAGAATAAGATGTTAAAAATGATGTATCTGGCGTCTAACATGAAATCTCTTAAAATCTAGGTTCTTTTTTTTTTTTTCTTTTTTGGAAGACAGAGTCTTGCTCTGTTGCCCAGGCTAGAGTGCAGTGGCGTGATCACGGCTCACTGCAGCCCCAACCTCCCCGGCTCAAGGAATCCTCCTGCCCCAGCACCCACCCCCCGCCCACCCCCAGATAACTGGGACTACAGGAGTGCGTCACCATACCCGACTGAAAATCTAGGTTCTAATTTCCTGCTATTAAACATAAGAAGAATGAGAACATGCCTTATGTTTCAAAATCTGACTTCAAACACTGGAAGATTCACGGTTGCAAAACTTCTGTTTGTCTTTAAAAAATATGTTGGTCAAGCGTTTTCCTTAGTCAAAATTATTGAAAGGCTAAGAGGTCACCTTAACTCCCTTTACAGTCTTCAAAAAATGTGGGTGGCCCTTATTGCAACATAATGCTGGTCTGCATAATAGTAGCTGTGATCGTTAAGGACTCTTGTCAGCATAACCTTAGTTGTGCAGGGCAATCGGGCTATACAGCCCTACTGCCTGGCAGCTAAGGGCCTGGTTCTGGAGGCAGGCAGGACTGATCAGGATCCAGCCTTCACAATATGCTAATTGTATTATTTGGGCTGATAGCTTAATCTTTCTTTCTTTTATTTTTTATTTTCTTTTATTTTTGGAGACAGAGTCTCACTCTGTCAGTCACCCAGGCTGGAGTACAGTAGTGCGATCTTGGCTCTCTGCAACCTCCACCTCCTGGGTTCAGGCCATTCTTGTGCCTCAAGCCTCCCGAGTAGCTGGGATTACAGGTGTGCACCACCATGCCCAGCTAATTTTTGTGTTTTTAGTAGAAATGGGGTTTCGCCATGTTGACCAGGCTGGTCTGGAACTCAAGTGATCCGCCCGCCTCAGCCTCCCAAAATGTTGGGATTATAGGTGTGAGCCACTGCACCCAACCTTAATGGCTTAATCTTTCTCTGTCTCAGTTTCCTCATTTGTCAAAGGACAATAGTATCTACATCGTGGAGCACTGAGAAATACAATGATGGAATCTTTTACTGTTTCACTGGCAGCTTTTAGCGTGGTAATATTCTGGTTTATAGTGTCCCTAAAAAGAGTCTCAGGGGCTATTTTAAAATTAGTATTTAAAATCATTTGACTTTTTAATTTTTTTGAGACAAGATCTCGCTCTTGTTTAGAGTTCAGTGGTGTGATCACAGCTCACTGCAGCCTTGAACTCCTGGGCTCAAGCGATCCTCTCACCTCAGCCTCCTGAGTAGCAACTATAGGCACATGCCACCACTTCTGGCCAATTTTTAAAATTATTTGTAGGGACAGGGTCTTGCTGTGCTGCCCAGGTTGGTCTTCAATGCCTGGCCTCAAGAGATTATCTCGCCTTGACCTCCAAAAGTGGTGGGATTACAGGCATGAGCCACCACGTGTGGCCTCACTTGACTTTATTATCAACAAATATTTGAGTGCCTGAAGAGGTTAATTTTTTCCATTGTTAAGGAATAACTTTATTACATTTATGAAACCGGTATTTTTCTCTCATTCAGTGCTTAGTATTCATATTTATTTTATTTATTCATCCCATATATATTCGTTTGGCACGTACCACGGTAAAGGTATTGGTGAAGAATGGAAACCACTAGACTTAACACTGTCTTCAATTCAGTAAAAGAAATAGGCAGTCACATATAAAGAATAGTCTTTCGAGATCTAGCCCAGATGTCACGCCTTCTGAGACGGTCATAACTTTGCAGTACTGTAGTACTTACACTGTAGCATCTAATCAGGTTGCATTACGTTTTTTTTTTTTTTTTTTTTTTTTTTTTTTTTCCAGATTTCTTTTTCTCACCTAGAATAATCTTCTGGAGGTAGAAACCTTATCTTACCACCCATTTCTTCTCTCACCTCTGTAAACTCAGCATTTAAGGGAATACACAACCTAGATTAGGCTAGATCCAAAACATCTGTTGCATGAAGGAACAAGCCACTATTTCTAATACAGTTAGAATGTGATAGATGGTACACATAGAGAGGGGTACAGAGCCACAGAGTTGAATGATTAATTGCAGTTCGAGCAGTCAGAAAGAAGAGATTTCTTAACTAAGAAGTTAAGAATGGCTAAGTAATTTTCCCCCAAGTTAAAAAGCCAACATTTGAACCAGGGCCAGAATTTCCTCCTGTCCTCAGAGGAGGTCTCCGGAAAAAAAAAAAAAAAAAAAAAATCCAGTTTATGGTCTTCTCATTCATTACAGGCCTATGGACCTTGATTTCTTTCAAGGTTTTCTTCCACCTCTAATTTTTCCAAAATTTGTTGACATCATGTACATCACATTGGGTCAAGCAATAGAGCTATAGACATGACTTCTATTGCCGTTTCTTTAACAAGGCAAATCTGGCCGGGTGTGGTGACTCACACCTGTAATCCCAACACTTTGGGAGGCTAAGGTGGGCAGATCACGAGGTCAGGAGATCGAGACCATCCTGGCTAACACGGTGAAACCCCATCTCTACTAAAAAAAAAATACAAAAAATTAGCTGGGCATGGTGGTGCATGCCTGTAGTCCCAATTACACTGGAGGCTGAGGCAGGAGAATTGCTTGAACCCAGGAGGCAGAGGTTGCAGTGAGTCAGAATCACACCACTGAACTCCAGCCTGGGTGACAGGGCGAGACTCCATCTCAAAAATAATAATAATAATAAAAATTTTTAAAAAGGCAAATCTCACTCCATTCCAGAGCATATTAAATAACCAGTAACCATAGAAAATAGACTTCCTATCTGTATTTTATATAAAAAGAAAGTTGCTTCTTTTAAAAACTCTGAGTTCAGAAAGCTCTTTAGTCCAGCAATCCCTCACAGTTGTGGTCGCTGTGTAACCAAATAGTATTTGGAAATGCTATTTTTCATGTCTTCACTAATGAATAGATGTCTGATGGCTTCTCACCTGCAGAAACCAACTTTCTACTTCTAGTCTCAGAAACCATTCTGAAATTAATTTTTCAATCTTTACTCCCAGCTACTCACAGAATTTCTACCTAACTTAGTTGGTATTATAGAATCTACTTTGTGGTTTCAGTTAGTCTATGTGGATTCTTTTATGTGATGTGGTCAGACCATAAGAGAAATTAATAATACATTTTAACCTAAAATTCTGACGTGTCCAACAAAGAGCAAGAGGGATATGTGATTATTATTATTATTATTATTATTTTGAGACAGAGTCTCACTCTGTCACCCAGGCTGGAGTGCAATGGCACAATCTTTTCTCGCTGCAACCTCTGCTTCCTGGGTTCAAGCGATTCTCCTGCCTCAGCCTCCCAAGTAGCTGAGATTACAGGCGCCCGCCGCCATGCATGACTAATTTTTTTTATTTTTAGTAGAGACGGGGTTTCACTATGTTGGCCAGGCTGGTCTCAAACTCCTGACCTCAGATGATCCACCTGCCTCGGCCTCCCAAAGTGCTGGGATTACAGGCATGAACCACCGTACCCGGCTGGGATTATTCTTTAACATGAACTTTACAGGGGGCAAAAATAAGGAGATAAGAAAATGAACAACAATATGATCATTTGAAACAGGGTCAGTGAGGCCAGGAGGTCATTTTTCTGGCTTCTCCCATCAGACCACGGCTTTGCTGCTGTCTGAGTGCCCCTCAGGCCTCCTTAGGGTCCCTTCCTCAACCGTCCCCACCTTTGAATGTGTTTGTATAGAAACTGCTCAGGAGACCGGAAGAGCCAGCTCACACCTGTCATCTCCATACCTAGGGAGGCTGAGGTGGATCACTTGAGTACAGGAGTTTGAGACCAGCCTGGGCAACATGGGAAAGCCCCTACTCTACAAAAAATACAAAAATTAGATGGTCATGATGACACACGCCTGTTAGGGGGCTAAGGTAGGAGGATCATTGGAGCCCGGGAGGTTGAGGCTGCAGTGAGCTGTGATTGTACCACTGCATTTCACCCTGGGCAGCAGAACGAGACCCCTTCTTAAAACAACAACAACAACACATCAAATATAAGTTATCATAAGAAAGCTGCAAAGACAAGTATGTCTTAAAGCTGATGTATTCATCAGTATTGTCTATTAGGTTGGTGCAAAAGTAACGGCGGTTTTTACCATTGCTTTTGCACCAACCTAATAGATTATGCTACTTAACAAATTAACCCTGTGATTTGCTAATATTTGTGGTATTTTCTGGTATGACACAGAAACATTTGATTTCTTATGCACGCAAATCTTATTCTCACGGTGACTTAGGCATTCTAGCCAATTCCCTCTTGCGATCATGCCATCTCAACACATGGATTCCAGATCACCATGACAGAGAGATAGAGCTGATGGATTATATACATGCTCTTAAATATATTGGCCTGGAAGTGGCATATGTCGCTTCACTTCATAATAGCTTCTTGGTTCTAGTACCCACTGGGATGTTTGTTGTATTCAGGTTTTGGCTGTGGAATCTAGCTTAAGACTAAAATCTTTCTGCTCTAGTTTCTTTCATCAGCTCTCCCAATGTAATTGATTATTTTATCAATTTTGTTATGCCTAGCATTTTATCTGTACAATGACATCATTGGCATTTATACAGAATATACACATATTAACAGATATTTCTATCTATAAGTAATGGCATCTATGTCTTTGTGACTTATTTTTGATGAATTTAGTTGTATCAAATCAAATTGCAGAACTCTAGCATGGATTATGCTGTATGCTGTAGATCTCAGGGAGTCAGTTTATACCTTGGGATATAAATGTATTACCCTCTGTTACGAGTGAAAAACTCCAAATTCATTAGATATGCATCTGTCATATTTGTCTTGGCTCTGATCTATATCTGTCTATTCAAAATTTACCTATATGCATCTATATTTATGAAGGTACCTGCCGGTGAAGGCTGAAAAGTAAGGCTCATTGGAACTAAAGATACATGTATACTATATACTCTTCAGTAAGTCACAGCCTTTGGCCACGGTGAAGATCTGGATAAAAGGCTAATGTTGTAGAAAGTGTAGGTTTTGAAAAACTAGGCATGTTTTGTAAATAAATAAATAAGTAAAAAGTTTAGAAACGGAACTAGACTTAGCTAAGAATTTCCTCTTCAGAGCTATTAATTTATTCTAATCCAATGGCGAAATGATAGGAGAATAGCCATGTTTAGTAGAAGCAGCTACTTAGTTGTGTGAACTAATGACTGAATATGAGTTTACAGAGCAGTTTCTTTTTTTATTTTTTATTTTTATTTTATTTATTTATTCTTTTGAGATAGAGTCTCTCACGGTCACCTGGGCTGGAGTGCAATGGCACAATCTTGGCTCACTGCAACCTCTGCCTCCTGGGTTCAGGCAAGTCTCCTGCCCCAGCCTCCCAAGTAGCTGGATTACAGGTGCCCACCACCATGCCTGGCTAATATTTTGTATTTTTAGTAGAGATGAGGTTTCACTATATTAGGCAGGCTGGTTTCAAACTCCTGACCTCATGATACATCTGCCTCGGCCTCCCAAAGTGCTGGGATTACAGTTGTGAGCCACCGCACCCAGCCTCAGAACAGTTTCTTACCTAAACTTTTGCGGGAAAATGACATATTTTTTTTTTAGCAATTAAGAAATCTAGTATACTGTGTGCAGAACGAATAGTAATAGCACCAAAATCTCACAAATCACCACTGAAGAACTTACTCATTTAACCAAATACCACCTATTCCCCAAAGACCTATAGAAATAAAAAATAAAGAAATAATTCATAAGCCACAATAGGATGAGGGAAGAAATATCCTTATACGAATTATGAAGAACACAGAGAAAGCCAGTAACATGCTCAGTATTTTTTAGCACTGTTTTCTCAACAAATATTTATAATGGGGGAAAAGACTGTAAGGAGAACATATTATTGCCATTAGCTAAAATTGCCATGCTGTTTCTCTTTACATGTATTACAGGTTGAGTATCCTTTATCTGAAATACTTGGGACCAGAAATATTTCAGATTTCAATTTTTGGGGGGGATTTTGAAATATCTGCATTATATACTTACTGGTTGAGCATCTCTAATTTGAAAATCTGAAATCCTAAATGCTCCAACATGGCCTTTGAGTGTTACGTTGATACTCAAAAATCTCGGATTTTGGAGCTTTTCAGATTTTGAATTTTCAGATTAGAGATGTTGAACCTGTAGTATAGTCCATCGTCTCTACAACTCTATTGGGTAGGCACTACTATTTGTTTTGTTTTTTGTTTTTCTGAGATGGAGTTTCGCACTTTCATCCAGGCTGGAGTGCATCTTGGCAGGTGCAATCTTGGCTCACGGCAATCTCTGCCTCCTGGGTTCAAGCAATTCTCCTGCCTCAGCCTCCCAAGTACCTGGGATTACAGGTGCCTGCAATCACTCCTGGCTAACTTTTGCATTTTTGGCTAACTTTTGCATTTTTAGTAGAGACGAGGTTTCACCATGTTGCCCAGGCTGGTCTTGAACTCCTGACCTCAAGTGATCCACCCACCTTGGCCTCCCAAAGTGCTGGGATTACAGGTGTTGGGTAGGCACTACTATTAACTATAGTTAACAGAATGGGAAACTGAGGCACAAAGCAGTTCAGGCTTGTCTGAGGGGACACAGCCAGTAAGTGGCAGAACCAGTATTTAAATCCAATTATCTTCCTGTGTGTAGGAGCCTTGCTCTTAACTTCTAGATCAGACCACCTCCCTGATGGGGGATGAAACAGAAAGATGTTCGGAAATGCTAAGGAAAAGGACTGGACTGAGGACCAGTCTGCCTCATGTCAGTAAGTGTGAATGAGATTTAATGCTCATCCTGGAATGGATGAAGTACCAGTGTCCCGGTTGGATCTGCCTTTAATCATTTGGAGAAGAAAAGGAGTTTGGCACTAAAGAAGCAGTGGTGTGCATGCCTGTGGTCCCAGCTTCTCAGGAGGCTGAGTTGGGATCATCCAAGCCCAGAGGTCAAGGCCGCTGTGAGCTGAGCAGTGATCGCACCACTGCACTCCAGCCTGGGTAACGGAGTGAGACTCTGTCTCAAAAATAAATAAATAATAAAGAAGCAGTTGCATACATAGTGGTGAGTCTACAGAAAGTGAAAACGGAGAAAATGTTAACCATTTTCAGAGCAACCACTGCACATGAAAGGAGTATGGTATCATAACAGAATCACAAGTCATAGCTGGAGAATTTATAATATTGCATGTGTGAGGCCTGTGAGCAAAGAATATGATAGGATCCAATCAGTAGAAAAACATCTCTTGTCCTCAGAGAAATTCCAGATAATCTTAGATATGTCTAAAGACAATCGGGATGCGGTCAGTGATCAGAAACAATAGTCATTTACATTTGGGTACGATGGAAAACAAAAGTAAAAAAAAAAAAAAAAATGAACAGAAAGAAGCAGCTGATATCTAAGAGAGATGATGTTCCTCAAGGGATGAGATGGAGGAGTTAGCCTGGATATGATTCCCGGAGGACTGATTTACTTTTTACTTTTTTTTTTTTTTCTTTTTTTTGAGGTGGACTCTGGCTCTCTCACCCAGGCTGGAGTGCAGTGGTGCAATCTCAGCTTACTGCAACCTCCACATCCAGGGTTCAGCCTCCTGCCTCAGCCTCCCATGCAGCTGGGACTACAGGCACATGCCACCATGCCTGGATAATTTTTGTATTTTTAGTAGAGATGGGGTTTCACCACGTTGGCCAGGATGGTCTCAAACTCCTGACCTCAAGTGAATTTACCTGCCCTGGCCTCCTAAAGTGCCGGGATTACAGGAGTGAGCCACTGCACCCAGCTGAGGACTGACACTTTGAACTGTGACTCAAAGGTCATCTCAGAAGATTTGGACTATTACATAGTAGGACATCTTGCAGCAGAGACTGAACAATTAAAAAGACTAAATTCAGGGGTTGCAGTTTTACTTGCAAAATTGACTTAGAGTTGACGTTAATCACCCAGAATGCAGAAAAAGAGCAAAGGAATCCTAAATGGGGATCATTCATAACATATCGCTTTTGATCCATGTTTAATTGGGTGCCACCAACCTCAGCATTAGCTTTCATTTTAATTAGCGATATGGAAGAGCAAAAGAACATTATCTTGAGAACAGTGCTATATTAAGGAAAGCTCTGCAAGAAATCAAGATGAGATTATACTAGAAAACCTGCTAAGGAGTGCCCGGGGGTAGCTGGGGAAGTATGGAAAGGCAAGAACCGAAGTCTAGCTAGGCAGTGTCAGGAGACACCTGGAAAGTGGTAATCAGTTAGAGGAAATTGCCACAAAATTAGATGGAAACTTTCAGTATTGAGGGATCTAAAAAAGACCAATGTGATTCAGTTCAGTGCATAGATGCAGAACTCACATTGCTAATGTCCAGATCATCCTTCCTGTCTTTTCTTATGAAGCTTGAGCCTTTGCCATTTATTCATTCTTCCTGCAGGTATGTTCTTGGATTAATTCATTCAAATGCTTATTTATTTACTAGGGATCTACCTTTTGAGGTTGGCATTGAACATTATGTAAAAAGTACAAGGCCAGGGACAGTGGCTCATCCCTGTAATCTCAGCACTTTGGGAGGCTGAGGCAGGTGAATTTCCTGAGCTCAGGAGTGCGAGACCAGCCTGAGCAACGTGGTCTTAGGAGGCTGAGATGGGAGGATCATTTGAGCCTGGGAAGTCAAGGCTACAGTGAGTCATGATCATTCCACCATACTCCAACCTGGGTGACAGAGCAAGACCCCGTCTCAATAAAATAAATAAATAAAAATAAAAAGTATAAAACCCAACATCTGCCCTCTCTTAGTCCATTTGTGTTACTGTAAAAAATACCAGAGGTTGGGTGATTTATAAAGAATAAAGGTTTATTTGGCTCTTGATTCTGATGGTTGGAAAGTTCAAGATTGGGCCTCTGCATCTGGTGAGGGCCTTAGGATGCTTCCACTCATGACCAAAAGGGGAGCCTCTATTTGCAGAGATCACATTGTATGAGAGGATGCAAGCGTGCTGAGGAGGTGCCAGGCTCTTTTTAACAACCAGTTCTCATAGGAACTAAGAAAGTGAGAACTCACTCACCCCTAAGGGAGAGCATTCATCCCGTTCATGAGGGATCCACCAGCCACCATAACTCAAACACCTCCCATTAGGCCCCTTCAACTTTGGGGATGAAATTTCAACATGAGATTTGGAGGGGACAAATATCCAAACCATAGCATGCACTGCCAAAGAGGTATCTCTTTACTGAAAACAGTACAAACCTTTGGGTCTGATTTGAGTGTGGAATGATCCAGGGATATTTAATGTAATATTTAATTTCCAAGAAGTTGAAGCTATCATTACTCATTTATAATTCTGTTAGATGTGATCAGAGAATGCAATCTGTAAAACTCTTACTTTTAAATTTCGCTTAAAGATTAGTTTACAAAGTTTTTCTTAGAATAAAATATATAATCAGTGTTTATATGTATTGCATAGACAGTCATGGACAATTATCACACACATACGCACACATATGTGTTGGGTTTGTTGCTTGTATTATTCATTTCTTCTCAGTCTTTATTTTTTAAGGTTGTTCACTTCTGAGCAAAGTATAATGAAGTCTCCCATATA
Organism: Chlorocebus sabaeus; assembly: GCF_047675955.1. Classification (NCBI taxonomy): domain Eukaryota; kingdom Metazoa; phylum Chordata; class Mammalia; order Primates; family Cercopithecidae; genus Chlorocebus; species Chlorocebus sabaeus. The sequence goes on from NC_132912.1 coordinate 24,240,632, forward strand.
ATTATATTTTTATCTTTTTCTCCCTTCATTCCTAAGAATTTCTGATTCACAGGTTTTTAGTTGCTATCACACCTTCTTTATAAGTTATGTCTTTAACATTACCAGATGACCTCTTCGTTCTGTTTAGTGTCTGTCAACTTTTTTTTAATATTATCACTCTTGATTTACGTTTGTTTGCATCTGTCAGGTATGTCTTATCATTTATTTTCAATGTTTCTCTATTAATTCAGGTTGAGTATCCCTAATCTGAAAATCCAAAATGAAATGTTCCCAAATCTGAAACTTTTTGAGCACCAACGTGAAGCTCAAAGGTCATGCTCATGGAAGCATTTCAGATTTTGGATTTTTGGATTAGGGATGCTCAACTAGTAACTATATACTGCAAATATTCTAAAATCCAAAAAAAAATCTGAAACCTGAAACACCTCTGGTTCCAAGCATTTTAGATAACAGTTACTCAACCTGTAATGAGCATGTTTATTAGAAACTACATACATATTGGCCGGGTGTGGTGGCTCAAGCCTGTAATCCCAACACTTTGGGAGGCCAAGGCAGGTGGATCACCTGAGGTCAGGAGTTCAAGACCAGCCTGGCCAATATGGTGAAACCCTGTCTCTAGTAAAAATGCAAAAGTTCGCTGGGTGTGGTGGCACATGCCTATAATCCCAGCTACTCAGAGCCTAAGGCAGGAAAATTGCTTGAACCCAGGAGGCAGTGGTTGCAGTGAGCCAAGATCATGCCACTGCACTCCAGCCTGGGTGACAGAGGAAGACTCTGTTTCAAAAAGGAAAAAAAGAAACTACACACAAATAAAACTTGGTTTTGCTTTTTCAGCCTAATTCGGTAGTCTGTTTTTAATGGGAAATTCCATCCACTACCATTTAGTGTAACAACTGATGGACTTAGTTATATTCCTCCATCTTAATTTGACAGCAAGTACTGTATGTCTATTCTTCTTCTCTCTTAAATGTGGCTCATGCTATTTAAATGCTAAACAATGGCTTGAGTTTAGGTCTTGACAAGCTGTGTCTGAAATGACAGTGGTTGTTCCAAGTGAAAATGACTGTCAGACATTTGGAGATAAATTAGGACTGGACCCTATGCCAGAAAACAAGACTAGACAGATACATGTTGGAGGTATCAGCTGTATTAGTTACAGTTCTTCAGAATATCAGAAGCAATAGCAGAATTCCTTTTTCTTTGGGGGACCTCAGTCTTTGCTCTGAAGGTCTTCAACTGATTAAATGAGGTCTACTCACATTATGGTGGCCAATCTGCCTTATTCAAAGTCTAATGATTTAAATGCTAATCACACCTAAAAAATACCTTTACAGCAACATCTACACCAGTATTTGACCCAACGACTGGGCACCATAACCTGGCCAGGTTGAAACATGAAATTAACCATCCCCCTCTGCACCATAGCAACAGCTGACAAAATGTGAACGGATAATTTCTAAAAACAAGCAACGACTACAATCAAACACAGAGCCAAAGATCAAGGGTTTAGCATGAGAGAATCACCACAGTTGGGATCCATTGTTTCATTAAAGAATCCAAGTATTCTTATCTTTTGGTAATACTTGTAGTGTGGTCTTGACTTATGAAATGTATATGTTTTTTTCTATGTTTTTCATGTTTGACAATTTTTCTCTAGACCAGAACTTCAGACTGGAGATATTTCTTAAGAGTTGCTATTTCATTAGCCTTATCTACATCCTAGAGATCTGTTTGCCCTGGGGTTTTGAGGGCTAAGCCCTGAGTTGCAATGCATTAACTCTGTTTCGTGCAGTCTTTCTAGGACTAAATACAGCCTGCAGCTAAATACATGCTGCTTCTCCAAGTCTGCTGCTGTGCTGATGTTTCTGTCTGAACTACCCCAGACTCCAGTACCATCTGTTAACTCCGTATCTGGGAAGATCTGCAGAAGGTCTGCATTGACCCTTTGCAATCCACTATGCACTTTCAGGCTCATCTACTACATAAATCCTTTCAGCATGGCTTTGTTTAGTTAGGATCTTAGTATCCCAATTAGGAGCAATTTTATTAAACTAGGAGTATCAGTGCCTGGTAGCTAAGTGCAGGTGTTTGGGGTTTAAATCTCAGGTCAGCCTGATTTTAAATCTCAGCTCCAACACTTAATAGCCATGTAAACTTACTGAAATTACCTAACCTGTCTAAGGCTCAATTTCTCCATTTGTAAAATGGGAATAATGATTATTCTTACATCATACTATTGCTGTGGGGCTTAAATGAGATAAGGGTTGGTTATTTGAATGATCAAATATTGATATTTCACTTGAAAGAAAGTATTCCTTTTCTACCTGACAACTTCCAATTCATATTTCTTTTCTCTTTATTTTCCTTTCTTTTTCTTTTTCTTTTTTTCGATGGGGTTTTGGTCTTGTTGCCCAGGCTGGAGTGCGATGGACAATCTCAGCTCACTGGAATCTCTGCCTTCCAGGTTCAAGCAATTCTCCTGCCTCAGCCTCCCAAGTAGTTGGGAATAAAAGGCATGTGCCACCATGCAGCTAATTTTTTTGTATTTAGTAGGTTTCACCATGTTGGTCAGGCTGGTCTCAAACTCCTGGCCTCAGGGATCCACCCAACTCAGCCTCCCAAAGATTATAGGCGTGAGCCACTGCACTAGGCTCATGTTTCTTAAGAAACAAGAATTCAGACCATAAATAGTTAAGTCTAACCTCTTTCACCAGTTGTTTGTATTCTTTTATCTTTGTGAGCTTTTTCAGTGAGGAGTTTTCCTTTTTTTTTTTTTTTTTTTTTTTTTTTGAGGCATGTTCTTACTCAGTTGCCCAGACTGGAATGCAATGGTGCAAACATAGCTCACAGCAGCCTCAACCTTCTGGGCTCAGGCATTCCTCTCACCTCAGCCTCCCTGGTTGCTGGGACTAGAGGCACACGCCAGCACGCCAGGCTAAGTTTTGCACTGTTTGTAGAGACAGGGTATTGCTATGTTGCCCAAGCTGGTCTCAAACTCCTGGGCTCAAACGATCCTGCAACCTCAGCCTCCCAAAGTGCTAGGATTACAGGCACAAGCCACTGCTCCTGGCCTGTTTTCTACCTCTGCTATAAAACAGGTTTGTTGAAGTGAATTCAAGACAGAGAATCTTATTTGCTCTCCAAGTCAATCATAGGTACCTATGATGTTGTTAAATTTAGAAGAAAAAAAAAAAGCTCATCTACATGCATTTATTGAGCTCTGATTTGATTAGTATGATGCTAAGGTTGCCATCAGGCAAATCACAATGTCATTGAGGTTTAGTGAGATGTTTTCCTTATTTAGGGATGGTAGGAAAAATCGTCACTGGACTGGTCACCTCTAATCAACTCTTGGCATTTCTGCCCAACCCTCACATGTTGTCCTTATTGCTGGGATCCTTATTGCCAAACACTTTCCCTGCTCTAAGTTGTTCAAGATCTCTATGTCTTGATCACAATAATGTCATTGCTGGTTACAAATTCTTCTCTTGGGTTTACCTCTGCCTGCTCACTGAGGAAACAGTTAATGGAGTTGCTTTCCCATCTGAATTATTTCTGGACTCTCTCCATTTGCCTTTACATTCTGACTCTTGTCGCTCTCTTTTCCAAGCCTGAATTCAATAAGCCAAAGCTGAGATACTGTAATTTCCTAAATAACCCAAAGGGAAGATCTGGCATAATGTATAACCACTCTGACTGCTGAATCAACTTGCACTTGCTCTTCTCTCTAATGGAAGTTTGAAGAATAACTGTAATTGAATAGTGCCTCCACCCCATGTTCAGATTTGACTGAATCAAGCCTAGATCTGGTTATATCTGGTTTTTGTTTGTTTCACGTTGTGTTTGTGCCCCACTGGGTATAAAGCCCAAGTGTGGGCTTCATCTGGATGTATTTTCACCTCACAGAGGCATTAATTGAATCTCTGACAATAGTCTTGCCTCCGAGGAGTGCTCCAACTCTGGCTGCGGTATTAAACCAGGGTAGTTCTTGGTTCCCTTCAAAGGTAACCTCCCATCTGTTGACTGTGAACTATGGCAATGCAAAGCTTGCAGAATCATTGGAGAAGAGGATCCAAAGCATTTACAATTCCCTGCTATGCAAAGAGTCATTCTGAGTTTTTTTTTAACCTATGATTGCTCTCTTTAAATACCTAGGTGCACCCAGCAAGGTGTAGAGGTTAATGTTTGCTCTCTGACCTTTGAGGACAGATGCACTGAATCTGTTGCAGTTTGCAAGGGGATCTGTGGCAAGTTACAGCAGACAGCTTGTTCAGCTACTGCAGTTGCCAAAACTCTGCAGTGTCACATCTTGCTCGCGGCTGCCTTAAAGTGCTTCTCAGCTCATTCTGCGTGTGTAACTTCATTCAGCTCCCTGCTGAGTCCCACTGAAGAACTTTGTACTGTGGCATATGACAGCGACTTGATAACATTATGATAAACTCCTATGGGTTTGAACTCAGTCCTATTCAAATTTTCTGGTGCCTAGTGGTCAGCAGTCTTAGACCTGGGGAGTAAGAGCTGTGTCTGCAGTAGATTTAGAGGTGAGAAGAAAGAGGGCTGGACTCAGATATTGAGTATCTTAGAGCCTACGGACCATTTTCCAAAGCCTAGAATAGATTTCAGTGTAATTTGGTAATTTACATAAACTAGGATAGACATACAAAATATCTGGATATGTTAGGAAGGAGTTAAAAAATTCTCCACACTTTTTCCTACCACCTCTGCAGCCATAGAAGCCAAGGGGAAATGCACACACACACACATACACACTCTGGCAGGGAACCTGTTTTGCAAGTTTTGCTGGTAAAAAGTTCTAGGAAGGGGGCTGGTGGAGAACAGAGTGGAAAAGAAGTATCAGTTGAAGGTTTTTCAAGACCTGAGTTTTCAGGGTAACTTTATCCTGCAGAGGGAGACACGCATGGCCGCTGTAGGTTTTTCTTCCACCAATTAAGTGCATTGTTAGACAGGGAGGGGCAGATTAACGAACGCCTATAATTTTGATCACTGTTTTCTGCAAAACAGCTCAGGCTTTGAAAATGAAGCCATCGTTCCCGGCTAAGTTTCTGCCAACAGCACAAATTATACTGTGCAGAGATCCAAAGCCCCTAAAAAGGTTTCATTAATGAACAATTTCAGATGACTGTTTAAGTCTTTGCCTGACAGGTAATGTTGGCATGTCGGCAGGTGGGGTTACGGTTTCCATGGAGATTTATGATGTCATGCTTGAAAGAGCATGTCAAGACAGCCGATTTAACAAGTAGCTACTCAAAAAGTCCTATAGGCTACAAGTAGGTTTTATGCAAATGACGAGAGTTTCACTGGGAAAAACTGCAAAAGAAAACAGCCCAGACATGGAGGGGGGTTTTACCTGACAGCTCAGAAGGAAGACCCTGGAGTCCATTCCAGACAAAAACTTCCAGAAGAATTAGATTTTCTGCTTTAACTGCCGCCTCACCTGAGGAACTCTGGGTACAGGTAAATACATAGGTTTTTTTTCTTCCAAGTTTTTGCCAAAAATCATTTGGAAACATTTCGCTTTGTTTCTCGGCATTGTTCTCTTGGCAGGAAGAACTGAATCAATAAGCCCAGCTTTCCCATAGCAATGTTCATGCTTAGGGGCTGTTTTTAAGGGCTTTTATATTTATTGAATGAACTGAGATTTTTGAATAGAGCTGAAAACAAGTGATGCATTGTGCCTTCTGCTGACTGTGCTCTGTGAATACTGCTATAAAAATGCCACAGATAAGGGTTAGATGGACAATATGAAAATTGAGATGCTCTATGTATTTGTTATTTATTCCCAGATGTGTCTGTGTGTGTGTGTGTGTTCTTCTACTCTTAAAACAGACCTGAAATGGAGACTCTGTGTAGTTTTGTATTTTCACATTGTAAAAATGCCAAAAATAAAATCCATGGAATGTTGCAGAAATAGTCTTTGAATCAGGTTTATGAACATTACACTTTTTTTAAAGTACATATCTGTATGCTTTTCTTACCGAGGCATTTTTCCCAGACTAGAAAAAAAAAAACAATCCTGTTAGAGACATCCAGTTTTTGAGTTTTTAGGGAAGCAGGACTTCTAAATTCCAAGAAGACAGATAAAAACTTTTGGAGGAAGGTGGGGTATAGGTGATAAAGGTAGTTTTTAAAGCATGGTTTAAAAGAAAATACTGGTCACTTGGGAGTATGAGTTTTTTTGTTTGTTTGTTTGTTTGCCTCTGCTGCCAGTGAGGATAAGTAAACAGTCTTGCCAGCCATTTGGATGCGATAGCAATCTCTGGATGTGGCCGGGGATCTCTGAGTTCGCTGAAAGGGGTTAGTTCAGAGGCATCGGTTGCCCTGTGAGTAGTTAGTTCCACCAAGCTTAAAAAGAACACAAAGCCTATTGTTTCTTCCACACAGTGCGTGGCAATGTGTGAGGTGAAAGCACAGAGTTCGGAATCATTGAAAGATACCTGTAAAATGGAAATCTGAACTTTTGAAACTAAAACTACTTAGGAGCAAGTGGACCGTCTTTCAAAATGTTTTAAGAACTGTCTCATGTGTGAGAATGAGACCTCCTGAAATTTTGCAGTTAGATAATGTGGATTAATGCCAGAACTCACATTCATATTAAATTGTTACCACAGTTATTGCAAAACACTGAGTGACAAAGAACTGTGCCTCCAACATCGGAAGGCCTGGGCGTTGAGTTCTGGCTTCACCACTTAGTGGTTGTATAACTTGAGGAAAGTAAATTCATGTCCTTAGGCCTCAGTCATCATGTCCATAAAATGGGATGCCAGTAGCTGCGTTGTGAAGATTAAAAAACAAAACAGACGTAGCACAGTTCTAAGCATTCATGTTCCAAATGTTAACGATTCTTTTTGTTTACTGTTGAAATGGCATTGGATGTTTAGAAAGTGTTTTTATATTCTTTACTTCCTCTTATCATTACAAGTAATGACTAGCAGTCAAATAAGTCTAGCACTTTTTTTTTTTTTTTTAAAGACAGGGTCTCACTCTGTCACCTAGGCTGAAGTGCAGTGGCACGATCTTGTCTCACTGCAACCTCCGCCTCTCCGGCTAAAGCAATCCTCCCACCTCAGCCTCCTGACTACTGGCACATGCCACCGTGCCAGGCTAATTTTTTGTATTTTTGGTAGAGATGGGGTTTCAACATGATGCCCAGGCTGGTCTCAAACTCCTGGGCTCAAGTGATTCACCCACGTTGGCCTCCCAAAATGCTGGGATTACAGGCTTGAGTCATTGCACCCAGCCTTGGCTAGCAGTCTTTATTTCCATGTTACAGATGAAGAAACTGTGGCTCAGAGAGATACTGGGAAATACAACATAATAAACTATCCTATACTGCCTGTACTTTTTCTCGTTTTAGGAGGCATAGAAAAAAATGAATGTATTACTGAAATAACTCCCAGCAGCAGCAATTATTCTGTAAAGTAATTAAAATACAAAATGTTAAATATGTCAAAGGAGCCAGGGCATTTATATTTTTACATTAATTATGCTTTTGCCACTTTTTTCTAGACAGGCTAAAGAAGTGATATTAATTTACTTTTTACTGGTACCTACTGATAGGAGCACAAGTACTGCACAGACTTAACATGTTAAATTTTACCTGCCTGAAATTTTTCTTGGCCATACAAGTACAGTCAGATTTTGATGTTACAGGTATTTTCGGAGTGAGAACCCAAGTCACCAAGGCGCTGTGTTTGCTACAGGGTGCAGAAGGAGCCTAGGCGTTGAATATACAGTCCTTTATTCCTTCTGCGTTCTAGACGTTGGCACCTCCTCCCTTGCCTCTATCCCAGACAGAAACACAGCCCATAATTATATTCTACATCCATTGTATGTAAGAGACAAATATGTTTTTCATTGTGCTAATTTTAGCCACAGTCTTTCTAGCTGAGGAAAACACTCTCTTTGTTCCAAGGTTTTCCTAACAATTTTTCCAGTTTTTCCATGTCAGACTATTCAGAATTACTCAGTTTCCACACTCCTGGGAGAAGGCTCTTCATGGAGTATTGAGTAGGCTCATGGACAGGGATTCTAGAAGGGTTTTGGCATCTGAGCTGCTGAGGCTGAACTCATTCTGTGACAGATGATGTCTGTGTTCCCATGAATTAGGCTGCATTGAGGACTCTCATTCCCAGCACTGTTTGGGGGCACAGGGAAAAGGTTGGGTTATCTTATCCCAAGGCTAGATCTATAAGGAGAAAAGCAAATATGTATTTATTTATTTATTTATTTATTTTAAATTTCTGCTTTTATTTTTAGATATAGGAGGTACACGTACAGGATTGTTGCATGGGTATACTGGACCCAGATAATGAGCATAGTACCCAATAGGTAGTTTTTTTAACACACGTCCCACCTCCATCCCCACTCTAGTAGTCCCTAGCGTATTTTGTTCCCATGTTTACATCCATGTGTGCTCCATATTTAGCCCCCACTTATAAGTGGGAACATGTGGTATTTGGTTTTGTATTTCTGCATTAATTTGCCTAGGAAAATGGTCTTCAGCTCCATCCGTGTTGCTGCCAAAGAAATGATTTCATCCTTTTTTATGGCTTTATAGGATTCCATGGTGTCTATGTACCACATTTTCTTTATCCAGTCCACCACTGATGGGTACCTAGGTTGATTCCACGTCTTTGTGGATAACGCGGTGATGAACATATAAGTGCATGTGTCTTTTCGGTATAATGATCTATATTCCCTTGGGTATATACCCAATAATGGCATTACTGAGTCGAATGGTAGCTCTGTTTTAAGTTCTTTGAGAAATCTCCACACTGCTTTACACAGTGACTGAACTCATTTCGCTCCCACTAGCGATGTATAAGCACTTCCCTTCCTCTGCAGCCTCACCAGCATGCTATATTTTGGCTTTTTAATAATAACCATTCTGACCAGTGTGAGATGGTATCTCATTGTGGTTTTGATTTGCGTATCTCTGATGATTAGTGACGTGGAGCATTTTTTCATGTTTGTTGGCTTCTTGTAGGTCTTCTTTTCAAAAGTGTCTGTTTATGTCTTTTGTCCACTTTTTGATGGGGTTGTTTTTTGCTTGTGGATTTAAGTTCCTTACATATTTTGGATATTAGACCTTTGTTGGATGCATTCTTTGTGAACATTTCCTCCCATTCTGTAGGTTGTTTGCTCTGTGGATGGTTTCTGTTGGTGTATAGAAGCTCTTCAGTTTAATTAGGTCCCACTTGATAATTTTTTTATTGTTGCAATTGAAAGCAGTAAATGAAATATTTATTTCAAAGTTTTAGTTTCAAACATGAATCACAAAGCTGCAATTTTTAGGGTAGAAAAGAGTTGCGAACTCAAACATGGTGCCAAAACTCCATATAGGTTTTGAGTCACTGATGAAAGTTTTCCTAAATTTTCTTTTATTTTATTTTAGATTCGGGGGTACATGTGCATGTTTGTTACATGGGTATATTGCCTACTGGTGGGGATTGAGCTTCTAGTATATCCATTATTCAAATAGTGAACATCATACCCCAGAGGTAACTTTTCAACCCTCACCACTTTCCTACCCTCCCTCCTTTTGGAGTTCCCAGGGTCCATTATTTCCATCTTTATCTCCATATATACCAATTGTTTAACTCCCACTTACTAAGTGAGAATATGCAGTATTTGGTTTTTTTTTTTTTTTTTGCTTCTGATCTAGTTCACTTAGGATAATGGCCTCCAGTTCCAACCATGTTGATACAAAAGACACGTTTCATTCTTTTTTATGACTGTGTAGAATATTCACATATATACAGGAATATATATACACACACACACACACATCTATGAATGTGTAGAATATTCATATATGTGAATATGAATATGTGTGTATGTATAGGAATATATATACATCTATGAATGTATAGAATATTCATATGTGAATATACATGAATGAATATATATGTGTTTGTGTGTGTGTATGTGTATATATATAGATATAGATCCTGTTTTAGAATTCCAGTGAAGCTTTTTATTACATTTAATTATTGTAGTGGTCAGAGATTGTCTTTGATCAATAAGTAGTGACTGTATTGAGCGCAGCACTTTGCACCTAGTGGGTTTTAGCAAAGGCTTGTTAGATTAGAGAGGCTGTGTTCAGTGACTAAAGAAGTCCACTGCCTGGATTCGGATCCTGCCTTCATTACTTGCTCATAGCACAGGCTTTCCATTGAAGAACATATGAAGTTCTGTTCATATTCCAAATAAAATAGAGCATCTGAATTTCCGACGCCTCTTGATAAAGGAACTAGTGATCTTTAAGTATTATATTATTCTCTTTTAAAGACACTTTTGGAATTTTCACAGAAATGATTTATTCAGTAAGAAAGGCACTGGAATCTCCCAGTACAGAAAATGTAACTAGAAGTTCCTCTTGGCTGGCTACTGGGGAGGTAGAGAGCAGACAGTTCTCCTGGGTGGGAGGGATTTCTAGAAGCTCTTTACAGCTGAGGCCCTTTTCATCACTATTTATTAATTTGACTTGATCAGAAGCAATCCAGTTTTGAAGATGTAGTTTCTAAAATCTCTTTATTTCAAAGAAAGTCATCCTGAAAAATGGTGTCATCCCAGATGACCTTGCTTTTTCTCTTCAGATGTCTGGCCACAGAAGGGATCAACAGGTAGAATGGGAAAGGTGTTTTCATCCTTGGGCACTAATTGGGCTTCCCTCTTTTCTTTCCTTTTTTCTTTCTTTTTTTTGAGATGGAGTCTCACTTTGTCACCAGGCGGGAGTGCAGTGGCACGATGTCCACTCATTGCAACCTCTGCCTCCCAGAGTCAAGTGATTCTCCTGCCTCAGCCTCCCGAGTAGCTGGGATTACAGGCATGTGCTACCACGCCCGGCTAATTTTTGTATTTTTAGTAGAGACAGGGTTTTGCCATGTTACCCAGGCTGGTCTCGAACTCCTGGCCTCAAGTGATCCACCTGCCTCATCCTCCCAAAGTGCTGGGATGACAGGCATGAGCCAGTGCTTCTGGCCAGCTTGTCCTAATGGCAGGAAGCTTTGATGCTTTTACTTCCTGACCACAGACTTAGTAGGCAGCAGGAAGAGTTTTCAACTCCCTGGTTGTATAATTACGGAGTCAATGTGAAATATTATGCATTTGGAGAATCCCTTCTCTAGAGCTCTTAAAGAAAGGAAGGTACAGCCAAGTTTATGGGAAGCATGAGGATGGTCAGTCCAAAGTCAAGGTAGGTGATAGCACTGGTGGCCCCTTGCAGCACTGGCAGTCTATATGGTGGTCTAACTTCACACCCCCTATTTGTCACTGCATAGCAGTCTTCACTTTCACCCCTTTTCACTTGCTCGTGATTAAGCAACAAATGTGGTAATGGTGTTTCCTACTCTGAATTGCACTAGATTTAGTAAACGCACATGATCACGCTGGTCCCATCGAAGTGACGATAGGAGTCCTCGGAGCTGTGGGCTCCGCCCTGGCTGGTTGCACCTGCTCGGTGTTCTGCTCAGATCACACAAGATGGAGAGAGCAGAGACCCCATCAGAGAGAGGCTTCTATTGGCTGCAGTGTGACACTGTAGACTTGCCAGAAAGGGCTCTCTTTGGACACACTACTTGCCACTCAGAAGCAAATGGGCTGCTGCCTCATACATTTTTGGAGTGACTGAGAGAACTAAGATTCTGATGGACCCTTGGTCATTTTCTCTCTTCGATATTATGAATGTTCATGAATGCCCCTCAGAAGGTCACAGGGATGTCAGATCTCATTTCCTCCCCTCCCCTCCCCTCGCCTCTCCTCCCCTCCCCTCCCCTCCCCTCTCCTCCCCTCTCCTTTCCTTTCCTTTCATCACTCAGGCTGGTGTGCAGTGGTACAATCATATCACACTGCAGCCTCAACCCCCTGGGCTCAAGCTATCCTCCTGCCTCTGCCTCCTAAGTAGGTGGGACTACAGGCATGTACCACCACGCCAACTAATTTTTTTTTTTTTTAAGTGAGCCAGGGTCTCACTTTTTGCTCAGGCTGGTCTCAAACTCCTGGGCTCAAGCAATCCTCCCACTTTAGCCTCCCCAAAAGCTTAGATCAAAAGTGTCAGCCTCTTCACCTGGCCAGGCCAGGTCTCATTTTCATAGTAGTCACTGGTAATTAGGTAAATGTGCTGCAGATAATTCTTTGGCCTGTGTTTTGGAGGGACCTTTTTGTTTTTTAATTGTTTCTTTGAATTTTGCACAAAGAAGGGCTGCATGGGCTCCCTTCATCTTTAACTTATCATTTGCATCCTTTTTTATGATAAGGTTTAAGACTACTGAAGAAAGCAGCTCCAGCAAAGAGCCTCACAAAGGCCAATTTTCAGTTTCTCCCTTGTGGACTGTGTGTGTTTATGACGATCAGAAGACAGACTCGCATTTAAAACTATTCTCTCTTCAGAGCGATTATAAAGTGGCCCCATCATAGATGAACTCGACCCCTTTTAACTGCTGGTTAGATTGCTTCTTTTTTCTCTCCCTGTTGTGAACAGGACTGCAGTGACCATCCTTGTATCTGTGCATGTGGGAGTGAATCTGAAGGACAAATTTCTAGAACGTCAAATTGGATTGCTAGTTTTGGAAGGTATTGCCCAAATTTTTTCTCAAAAACACTCAGTTTATTCTATTGATATGAATGTTGCAGGGGGTATTACGGTACATTCAGATAATACCGTTTACTACAGTGATGCCAATGTGTGAAATACACTCGACGTGTGGGTAGGGTCACATAACGAACTTATATTTAGTAAACAAGCTACAGAGCAGTATAGTTAGTATGATCCCATTTATTTTATTTTATTTTCTAACAATTACTAGTGATACTTTATTTTGGTTCTTGCTTTTCTAAACTATTAACCGTGAGCATATAACTATTTAAAACTTATGCTGGGTTTGGTGGGTCATGTCTGTAATCCCAGATTGCACATGTGTAATCCCACCTTGGAAGCCAAGGCAGGAGGATCACTTGAGGCCAGGAGTTTGAGACCAGCCTGGCCAACATGGTGAAACCCGATCTCTACTAAAAATACAAAAACAAAATTAGCCGGCAGTGGTGGCGGGCGCCTGTAGTCCCAGCTATTTGGGAGGCTGAGGCAGGAGAATGGCGTGAACCCGGGAGGTAGAGCTTGCAGTGAGCTGAGATTGCGCCACTGCACTCCAGCCTGGGCGACAGAGTGAGGCTCCATCTTAAAGAAAGAAAATTTCTAGAATGATATCCAATAAATCAGAGAGAGGGACTAGAAGACTAATCAGGATAGAAGCTTTTATTCTTAACGCCTATATTTTGCTACCATTTATATTTTCATCATATGCATATAATATTTTAACATTTCAAAACAAGTTTAAAACAGAAATGGTTGCCCTGGAATGTGGCCCGTGTTCTTTCAGGGTAGACCAGCAGTTTCTACACGGGCTGAGATGGTACCTTCATCTCACACACCCACGCAGGAGTGCATTTGTGCTTTGATGTGGTTGTCCCCTGAAGAAGGAAGCAGCTCTCTTTATTTTCCCCCTTTTCCTTTATAGGATCAGTCACTTCTTGGGGCATTAGTAGTTTCATTTCTAACAGCATCTTCCCTTGGCAAGAGGAATCCCAGATAGGACCTCACCTGTCTAAACAAACGCTGTTTGGGGTCCTAACCATCAGATGTTTGGTTCAAATATGTTTAAGTTGCCTGGAATTATCAACAAAAGAAGTAAATGTATTGTAGGTCAGGGCATCTTTTGATTCATTGTATAAAACCTTCACTTTAAATTTATACCGAAATGTCCTTTAGGCCGGGCGCAGAGGCTCACGCCTGTAATCCCAGCACTTTGGGAGGCCAAGGCGGGTGGATCACCTGAGGTCAGGAGTTCAAGACCAGCCTGGCCAACATGGTGAAATCCTGTCTCTACTAAAAATACAAAAATTAGCCAGACATGGTGGCGGGTGCCTATAATCCCAGCTACTGGGGGGCTGAGACAGGAGAATCGCTTGAACTCAGGAGGTGGAGGTTGCAGTAAGCCGAGATCGCGCCACTGCTCTCCAGCCTGGGCAACAGAGCGAGACTCCATCTCAAAAAAAAAAAAAAAAAAAGTTCTTTATACCTAAACCTTACCTCTTCCTAATTTGCTGAGGGTTCATTTTAGATAAAAGGTATTTAGGTTTTCATATTAAGTTTGTAGCTATATAGCTATGATTCAGTTTCCTAATGAAAAAAAATACTGTTTTAATGTATAGACTATTTAGATTTGAAAAGACTATGAGAGATTTTTCTTTTATAGCAAGGCAAGTCAAGAATAGAAGGCATACTGCCAGAGGGATGTCTTTTGAAAGAAAAGAAACACCACTTTTTATACTCTCAAATCACTGAAGAAAGCTTTAGACATAATTTCAAACTTTAACTCCTGTTTAATTCAGATGCAACAGAATGCATTAAAACCACAAATGTAGTGGATGTGATTTACACGTTCTCTTAGCACAAATCAGTACCTATCTTCACTGTAATTAGACTTTTCTTCCTTTCTCCTTCTCAAAAGCTACTTTTAAAACCTTATGTTTTCCCTGGACATATTTTCTTTACTTCATAAAATAGCTCAGTTCTGCAACTAACTGCAAATATTTGCAAAAGGGAACAAATGTAAAATAAATGTCCCCTAATGCAATGTTTGGTGAAGAAACAGATGTCTGACATTAGTTGGTTAACCTGAAAAATAATAAGAAACAACTCTACTTAGAGGAAAGAGGGTAGAATTGAGGCTGTACTGTGCAAATCAAGAGAAAGCTATAATTTACGCAATTTTTATTAAAGAGAATACAATTGCTGTAGGCTTGGGGTGGTGCTAGGTCATGTTTAAGCCTAATTGAGCTTTTTCTATATCATTAGAAATATGGGCCAAGTTTCCTGTATTACAGGGTAAATACAACTTTTTCTTCCTGCAAATATTAAATACCACTGGCCTTTGAAGACATATACATCCACATCTCAAATGTCTTTATGCATGCCAATGCAATACAATAAAAATATTCCCTATACACTCAAATCACTGCAAATAAGCCTTAGAATCCCCACAAGTATTATTACTTACTATATCTCAGAAACTGTCACACACATTATTTCAAATATAGTTCTCCCAAAAAAAACCCTACGGAGAGATACTTATAAACCAAGGCTGAGACTAACCTAGACAGTTGATTCTTTAGGCAACAGGAGTGGAGATTTGAACCCAGCTCTTGTGACTCAAGCAAGCCTAGGGCATGTTTCTGAGATCCCTAAGGTGTGCGCTGTGAAACCGGTGGCTCATTTTACGGGTTGGATTTCCAAACATGACCATCACAATTGTGCCAGGAATCAGTGATTGACTTCTTGCCTCCACGACCTGAAGTTCTCTGCACCTCCTACATTTTGCCATTTCAGTGATGCACCAAAGGGTGGAGGTGAAGAGCGTCAGTTTTGCTGCTTGTTGGCAATACTCTCAAAAAGGCGTGGGGAGGGAAAGGTGTAACTCACCCCCGAAGTCAAGCCTGGAGATGACTTGTCAGGAATGTCAAAAGCATTTGTTAAGCAACCTTCTTCCTGGCATTATAAGAAGAAAGCCACATACATAGATCAAATCCCTTCCTTCAGAAACTTGTACTCTGTGAACAGACCCTTGGAACTCAGCCCAGAAAAAGAATACTTGGTGGTTCATAGAACTTGGTTCACAAAAGGGGGCTGCCCACGCATTTTGCACAATGACTCCCAAACACACACAATGCGCATTGGCAACAATTTTATGTGTGTTTGCGAAAGTGCTTACGGGAATTGAAGGGACACATTTGGCAACTTTTTTTCTCTCTCTTTTTTTGAGATGGGGTCTCTGTCTGTCACCCAGGCCAGAGTGCAGTGGCGCAATCTCGGCTCACTGCAACCTCTGCCTCCCAGGTTCAAGCGATTCTCCTACCTCGGCCTCTGGAGTAACTGGGACTACAGGCACCTGCCACCACGCCTGGCTAATTTTGGTTTTTTTTTGTTTTGTTTTTTTGTTTTTTATTTTTATTTTTTTGTATTTTTAATAGAGACGGGGTTTCACCATATTGGTCAGGCTGGTCTTGAACTCCTGACCTTGTGATTTGACCCCGTCAGCCTCCGAAAGTGCTGAGATTACAGGCGTGAGCCACTGTGCCTCGCCACATTTGGCAACTTTCATTGGTCAATGATTGATGCAGGCCAGAATAAGAATAGCTCAGGCTGGGTGCAGTGGCTCACACCTGTAATTCCAGCACATAAGGAGGCGGAAGAGAGCAGATTGCTTGAGACCAGGAATCTGAGACCAGCCTGAGCAACACAGGAAGACCCTGTCTTCACAAACAAATATAAAAAATTAGGCCAGGTCCTATGGCTCACACGTGTAAATCGCAGAACTTTGGGATGCTGAGGCGGGTGGATCACATGAGGTCAGGGGTTCGAGACCAGCCTGGGCAACATGATGAAACCCGTGTCTACTAAAAATATGAAAAATAGTTGGGCATGGTGGTGCAGCTCTGTAATCCCACCTACTCAGGAGGCTGAGGCATGAGAATCACTTGAACCCAGGAGGTGGAGGTTGCAGTGAGCCGAGATCGTACCACTGCACTACAGCCTGGGTGACAGAGTGAGACTCTGTCTCAAAAAAATAAAATAAAATAAAAATAAAAATTTAGCCTGATGTGGTGGCACGTGCGTGTAGTCCCAGCTATGTGGGAAGCTAAGATGGGAGGATCCCTTGAGCTTGGGAGGTCAAGGCTGCAGTGAGCTATGACTGTGCTACTGCCTTCTAGCCTAAGAAACAGAAAGACCCTGTCTCAAAAAAACAAGAGAGAAAAAAACAACAACAACAGATCAGAGGCCCTGGCCTAGGGTCAGGTTCTCCAGAAAGGCCTGCACAATGGAGTTTTCATGTCAAAAATTTCCTACATCCTAATTTAAAAAATCAGATGATCAGGAAACATTGAGTTCCGATTCCTTTGTTACAACCTCCACTAAAGCTAAGTAACAGCTGCTGTATTAAGATGCAGCTCCCCTTCTCCATGCCACACCTGCCTCCCTTACATGCCTAACTCCTGTTGTAAATAGGGACCCTAATCTGATGTTTTTGTAGTCCCTTTCCTAGGGGCACTGTGGAGAGGTAGGAGGAATTTCACCTTTGTTGTTGGACAGACTTAGATTTGAGAACTGGTTCTACCACTTACTGTTTGTGTGGTCGGGAGCAAGTCACTTGGTCCAAGTAAGCGTCTGCATCTGTTAAAAAAATAAAAAAAAACTGGCAGGGAGCTAAGAATTCCTGCTTAGCAAAATGGTTCGCAGATCAGAGACAGTGTGTGAGAAGTAATTAACCCAGCACCTGGCATGTAGTAAATGTTCAGGACATGGGAGCAACAATAAGGGAGACATCTCACAAAACATTTTGTGAGAAAGGATCAGTTTCCCTCTAGTCAATGTCTTAAACATTCATAGGTTGTTCATGGTGGGAGCTGCTCCAGGAATCATCCTAGTTTTATGGAGAAGGAATCTGAAGCTGGAGGAATTGTCTGGTTCAAGATTACTTAGTTGAAGGCAAACAGGTTCATAACCAGTGGCTCTTCACCAACCTACAAAAAGTCCTCAGATTATAATTTTGAAGATTAAGTATATGAAAGTGCTATCTGAGTGATTAAGTGTAAGCATCAGATCATTTTGAGCTGGCGAGATGGCTCACACCTGGAATTCCAGCACTTCGGAAGGCCCATGGGGGAGGATCGCTTGAGCCCAGGAGTTCAAGACCAATCTGGGCAACATTGTGAGAGCCTGTCTCTACAAAAATTAAAAAAAAATAGCCAGGCATGCTGGCACAAAGCTGTGGTCCTAGCTACTCTGGAGGCCGAGGCCAACGGATTGCTTGAGGCCGGGAGGTTGAGCCTGCAATGAACTCTGATTGCGCCACTGTGCCGCAGGCTGGGCGACAGCAAGACACAGTGTCCAAAAAAAAAAAAGAGATAATGTTGATTAGCACAAAAATGGGACAGCTACATGTGATCATATTTGGGAAAAGAAAATAACCATGCATTCATTCATTTACTCGGCACTGATTGAGTCTAGTTTGGACAGATTTTGCCCTAGTCTCTGGGATGACAGCAAGAGGCAAAACTGACAGACACTCGCTGCCTGCATAGAGCTCAGAATGTAATGGTGGGAAGGCAGAGGAGAAAACAGATACACAGATAATTTTAAATGGAGATACCTGCCATGAAGGAAGTAGAGGAAGGCCAGGTGCAGTGACTCATGCTTGTAATCCCAGCACTTTGGGAGGCTGAGCAGAAAGATCGATTGAGCCCACAAGTTTGAGACCAGCCTGGGTAATATAGCAAGACCCCACGTCTTCAAATAATGAAAGAAAGAAAGAAAGAGAGAGAGAGAGAGAGACCCACTTAGGAGAAATTACAAAACATCAAAGATCAAAAGAAAATTTTAAAAGCAGCTGGAGAGAGAGAGAGAGAGAGAGAAAGAGAGAGAGAGAGAGAGAGAGAAAGAAAGAAAGAAAGGAAAGAAAGAAAGAAAGAAAGAAAGAAAGAAAGAAAGAAAGAAAGAAAGAAAGAAAGAAAGAAAGAAAGAAAGAAAAGAAAGAAAGAGAAAGAAAGAAAGAAAGAAAGAGGGAGGATTACGTGAAAAGGAGCCAGTCTTGCATACAGCTAGGCAAAGAGTGAGCGAGAGTTTCTTGGGAAGAGGTGCACACAGCGAGTGCTGAGACCTAGAGGAAGGAAGGGGCTTGTCTGCTGAAGGACCTAGGTGTCCTGGGAGAGGTGGCCAGAGGCTTAGTAAGCTGCAATCAGGATTTTAATCTTAATATAGTGCTGAGGGTTTTAAGCAGAAGAGTGATAGAAGAGAGTTACCTTTTGTGCAAGCACTATATTTCATGGAAGCCCCCTTTCAATGGGGTAGTGGGGACTCCTAATTAAGCTGTCCTTCTATCTCTGTGACTGTCTCAAAGCAGCACTGTGGAACTCCAGGGTGCTACATAGCTCACCACGGTGACCCCCAATCCAGGCCACTTACAGAAGCTTAAAGATCTGTGATTTGCTCATCCAGGCTCCCATGCCAAGTGTTCTTGTCACTAACTCAAAAGTCAAATGCTGGTATTTCTGTTCTTGCTTCCTTGATTGTTTGTTTACCAGTTCTCAACGTCTTCAGTGTCCACTTGGTTACTAATATGTTTCCTCCTTAGCCCGGTGTGTAGACACGTGCCTGTAATCCCAGCTACTCAGGAGGCTGAGGCAGAAGAATCTCTTAAACCTGTGAGGTAGAGATTGAAGTGAGCCAAGATTTTGCCACTGCAATACAGCCTGGGCAACAGAGCGGGACTCTGTCTCAAAAGAAAAAAAAAAAAGAAAGAAAGAAAACAGAAAGAAAAAATATCCTGGCATGGTGGTACTCACCTGTAGTCCCAGCTGCTCAGGAGGTTGAGGCGGGAGGATCACTTGAGCCCAGGAGGTTGAGGCTGCAGTGAGCCATGATCACACCACTGCACTCCAGCCTTGGTGACAGAGTGAGACTCTGTCTCAAAAAGAATATAAAAATAAAATAAAATGTTTCCTCTTGATCACAAAAGAAAAAGGATATAGGTCGATGCAATCATGTCTGAAACAGGATATGTGTATCCTGCATCCCTGAGTTTGGGTTACCTCAATGACATGATCATTTACCTGATCTTTTTCATCTGCTCTCAATTGCAAAGAAAGAAACCATTGATTATATTGAAAGATGCTGACTTGTAAGCTTCTCCCCTCTCCTGGCTCAGGTCAGTCACTCAGAATGCACCCAGCAAAGATTGGCTGAACAAAGTTGGGGAGATGTTGTGAGTCCCACTGATGCCCTTAACACTGGGCATTGTCCAACTTGGGGTCATTTGTGAAAATGATGGGAATGCAACTTCCTCACTTTACAGGTGAGAAAACGGCCTCAGAGAAGTGCTGGGATGTGGGATATGAGTTGGTCTCATAGCCTGTGCGTGCCAGAGCCAGCTGGAATCCAAGTTTCTGACTCGCAGTGAATCTTATCTAGCAGGATGCATTCTTCAGAGGCCATGTGTTGAGAGCCGTCAGTTGGGGTGGGGGCTGCAAGCCATACCTTCAGGAAATGGGGGGCATGTTCCCTGGGTGGTTCCTAAGCATTTGGATGTTACAGCCCTGCCTCTCTTTATTCTGTTCTTCTAGAAGTTCCAACCTGCTGTGCTTTTAAGGCAGATATGGCCACAAATGAAGCATATTCACGTGACTGCACTGCCTTTCTGGATGAAACAATTTGACCACACACTGGTGTGGAGACAGTTGGCAATTTGAGCTTTGCTACGTGGTGGGAATGACACGATAAATATATTTTGATATGAATTAAGTAAAGATCTGTCTCTAATCTTAGGCTGTATGTGAACATTAACTGTCCAGTGGATACTGGGGAACTATAAATGTCTCCGTCCAACTCTGTTCAACTCTAATTTTTTTTTTTTTTTTTGAGACGGAGTCTCTCTCTGTCATCCAGGCTGGAGTGCAATGATGTGATCTCGGCTCACAGCAACTTCTGCCTCCTGGATTCAAGTGATTCTCCTGCCTCAGCCTCCCAAGTAGCTGGGATTACAGGAGCCCACCACCATGCCCAGCTAATTTTTGTATTTTTTAGTAGAGGCGCGGTTTCACCATGTTGGCCAGGCTGGTCTCGAACTCCTGACCTCAAGCTGTCCAGCTCTCTCGGCCTCCCAAAGGGCTGGGATTACAGGCATGAGCCACAACACCCAGCCTCTAATTTTCTTTAAAGACTGCCACTGGGTGGAACCCATTTGTCCCAGTGAGAGACCCTTTCTTGCCCTCATTTTTGGTGTCCACATCCGGATTTACCTAAACCCCACCCAGGCTGCATTTGCATAGTAATGAAAAACCGGTATTTTCTAGCTGTGAATCACACTTTAAATCCTGAGCGGCTGGCTGTCGGGGGTGCGTCAGGCCTGCTTGCTGGGAGAATGGGTGAGCTGGTTGTGGAGCGGGCGGGTCCCACCACCCGTGAGCTCAGCACTTGACTGCTCCCAGAACATTACAGGTCTGGCTGATGTCTCATGCCGAATCTGGACATGGAGACCCATGTCTGCCCTTCTGTAGAAGGGCCAAGGAAGAAAGGAGGCGTCACCTGTTTCTGCTGTGGGGGGCCCTTCCGAGCAGCAGACAGGAGCAAGGTACAGGAGTGGCCTGATTTGGGGGGTTCCCTGCCCTCCCTGGCGTCCCTACACTGCTGTGTGATATGTTTCTAACTACCTGGACAGCTCACCCAAGAGTGAGTTGTTCCCAGTCATTTCTTGCTGAGTATAAGCCAAAGAGGGCCGGGGGGCCAACTTGGTTTCTTCTAAGTGAAATTATGCTTCTCAAGCACAGAATGATTGCCTGCAGCAGTTAAACCTTGTTTCATGATAATTAAATTGCTTTTCTTCACTTTGAAAAATCTCTTAATTTTCTTTACAAAGGCAGGAAGCATTTTTCTTTGATTCTACAGGATGTTTCTAGGTATGGTGTAATCAGTTCATCTTACCTTGCCGGACTCTGAAAGAATGAGTGTGTGGGATCAGATTGGGAAATGCCTCAAAGGTTAGCAAGCCGAGTGCTGCTGATTAACTCAAGCTCAGGTGACCAAAGAAAAACAAAAAACAACAACAAAAAAAACCAAAACCTGCTTTTCTCCTCACTTCTGCCTCTGGTTCTGCCTCAATACTTTGCTTAGGAGTTTCTTAAAGTAGGCACAGTTGCCTGCGGGGCTGGCGTATATCACCTTTGCAAAGTGCAGATGAGGTCTGGCATGTCCCGTCTTGTTCCTGCCTGACTACAACTCTGCACACAGACGTTGTTCATCTGGCTTGGAGCCCACAGTGGCGGTCCTTGGAGTGGAGGCAGTAGAGACCTCAGTTCTTCCTAGTGCTTGAGAAGTTAACCAACTGCCTTTCCCGTGAGGAAAATGGTTTGGGACTGTAGAAGCGGAGAAGAGACTTTGCCGAAGCCCATAGAAAATAAAAAGCAAACCCTCAAGAATGAAAATCCTGGCCCTGGAATGAGTGCAGGTGATAAGCCTTGGTATCTGATGCCTCATTCCCTGTCTCTGCCTTCCCACTGCCTAAGATGTCCTGGAAAAAAACCTTGGGAAAAAAGAGCACAGTCCCCACATAGTAGAAAGTAGAATGAAGTAGAAATAGAATGAAGGAGAAAATGTGATTTTCCTGAAGGAACAGAACTAACTCAGGTTTTCAAAAACTCTGGTTTTCAAAAGTTTTACATTTTAATAGAAACTGTTTGCAGAGGAGGATTTGCTGTGTGTGTGTGTGTGTGTGTGTGTGTGTGTGTGTGTCTGTGTGACTGTCTGCTTTGCCTTATTTTGGTTCTGACCATACCACTGCTATCTCAGTCTTAGAGATTTTGTGGCCCAGAGTATTTTGTTCAGACGTCTTTGTGTTGAGGTGATATTGAGCCAGCAGTCAAAGAAATGCATGGCCAAGATATGGAATATTTTGTCAACAGAG
Organism: Chlorocebus sabaeus; assembly: GCF_047675955.1. NCBI lineage: Eukaryota > Metazoa > Chordata > Mammalia > Primates > Cercopithecidae > Chlorocebus > Chlorocebus sabaeus. Next base: position 24,263,164 of record NC_132912.1, read on the forward strand.
AATAACAACAGAGTGGGACGCATCATAAGGTCATAGGTCAGTGAAAACAGCTGCTAGCTATTTATATGGAGGAGAGAAGGAAGGCCCAGGGAGTTGGAAAGACTGAAGGTATTTTGGACTGAGCAGAGCAAAGGGATTTGGGGACATATAAATGTATGGAACAAGATGGTCAGGAAAACAATTTTTTGCAAAGGTAGCATGAATAGAGTGAGGTAAGGAAATCCATGGCCGTGGTACTGGTGGCCTAATGGGAAAAGGCAGTGTAATGACTCCTACATGGAGACTTCAGTTCTGCCCTTCATACTGTTGAAGAGTATTCTGTTCAGAGAGGCTCTTCCGTTTCTACCTGGTTTTCTAATGGCTTTAAAAAACTTTGGTGTATTGAGGGAATGGAAAGAAGGATATTTACTAGAGAAGTAGTTGGCAAGAAGTGCCAAGCTTATTCCTGAGAAAGGATGGAACGGCATGGGGGGTGGAGGGAGGGTTGGAACCATACTCCGAATTCCCCTGAGGCCCACACGTGTTCACCAGACATCTGCAGGGAGCCCAGATCAGATGTGGGGCCCTTCCCCTTTCTCATTTTCTTTCTTTTTTTCTCTTAGATCCTGGATCAAAATGGGTCCCTGATTCCCTCATCCCATCCCAAGACCCTTTTCTAGTTGCATTACCACCTAGTGAAATCTTCTGAGTCTTGATTTGAGAATCAAAACAAACTCAGATCAAAGTCAACCTCAGGGAATCAGAGAACACAGAAGCTGAAAGATGTATCCAGCCTTCCCTAAATGGCAGACGAGGACGCTGAGGGTGGGAAACTCAGGTGACTCATCCAGGAGTGTGCCAGTACTTAGCCGAAGATCTGGAACTGGGACTGAGGCTTCCTGAAAACAGATTCCTGCCCGGAGTGCATGACCCTGCTTGAGAAAGCGCAGAGGGACAGTGACAAGGCGGGATAATGCAGCAGTCCCAGCGACTTGGGCACCGATCCTGATGCTTCCCCTAGGCCCCAATATTCTATTTTCTGATAAACCCAGACCTGAGTCAGGTCCTGTCACCTAACTCCTTTCTCTTCAGTGGGCCACAAAGGTGGCCATAGAAGCAGAGAGGGGTTCCTCCCAGGTACATATTTACCAGTGCTTGTACTTTGCTCTTTTAAAAACTCGTTAGCCAGGCATGGTGGTGCATAACTATAATCCCAGCTACTTGGGAGACTCAGGTGGGAGGTTCAGTTGAGCCTAAGAGGTCAAGGCTGCTGTGAGCCGTGATTATACCATTGCACTCCAGCCTGGGTGACAGAAGGAGACCTTGTCCTCTCAAAAACCCTAACTCTGATGAGGACTATATTACAAGTGTTATATGCCAGATTCTGGATGGAGAAAGGAAAGTGATTGTAGGCAAGAGAATATTACAGTTGATTACTGTGTTCTCCAAACCTCAAATGCCTAGATACACACAAACCCACAGACACACACACACTCACACACGAGTGGGACAGGATATTTGAAATCCTTACTGGCTTTGAAAATTTGAGGCTAATAGTTGGAGGAACTGAGGGGTGAATGTGAGAGAGCAAATGTGGAACAAATACACCCTGAGAATCAGGGCTCATAAGTAAGGAGTAGAGTATATTGTACCTAAATCTTACTACTAGCCTAGGCCTTCATACTAGAGCAAAACCGTGTGCAGACAGCACACAGAAGCAGTCCCTGTCACTCAGGGGCTTACCTCTTAATGAGCCCACAGCTGCCTGTTGACCTGGCGTCATCACAAAGGTGATCGCTTTTTCCAGCAAGCTCTATGTCCCTCAAAGCCCAGGGCTCAGGGGCAGCTCTTGGAAGACAAGCCACTGTCTGGTTCCAGCGAGGCACATGGAGAGAGGTGAAACTGCTTCTACCCTGTTCAACTGTGATGAGATTCCAGCGAAAATCAACATCGAGGGCCTCAGCGCTTGCAGGGGGCTCTGGTATGTTAGAAAAACTAGAGGGAGGGGTCTGCCTCTGTGTCTGTGAGCGTGTGTACTCAAGTAGGAAAGGGGAGTACAGATTTTTACAAAATAGACGTGGGCGGTTTCTTGTAGTCTTTCCTAACTGAAACCACGTTTGCCAGAGGTTACTTGGAATTACCCTAATAGGCGCTTTGTCAAAATACTTGGTGCTGGCCAGATGTGGTTCACATCTGTAACTTCAGTGCTTTGGGAGGCCGAGTTGGGAGGATTGCTTGTGGCTAGGAGTGCAAAACCAGCCTAGGCAACATAGTGAGACCCTGTCTTTACAAAAACAACAAAATTAACTGGCTGGGGTGGTATGTGCCTGTGGTCCCCACTACTCCGGAGGCTAAGGTGGGAGGATTGCTTAAGCCCTAGTGGTTGCAGATGCAATGAGCTACGATTGCATAACTGCAGTCCAGCCAGGGCAACAGAGCAAAATCTTGTGTCTAAAAAAAACAATATTTGACGGTGAAAGCGAGTCCTACTCAGGGGTCCCTTCTGGCAAGTCCTGAAGCCTGGAACTGAACTCCATGATTCCCCTGTACCTTCCCTCTGGGAGCCTGAGCACCCTTGAAGGTGACAGACACAGGGGAACCTGTGTCCTGTGGAATCACTCCTCTCAGTCCTTCTCTACCACATAGAGAAAGGAATGGATGGGAGAGAAAAGCCAACAAACCTCCACTTCCTTCCTCCTCCCCACTGCCAGAGTTGAGATTCTTCTTTATCCTGTGAAACTGGATTCTGAAAGGCCAAACCATTCCATCTGTTGTGTTTTGGCCCAATTGCTCAAAAGAGCTCAGGTGTCTCCCTTTGCAATTTCCCCATGGCTTAAAATTCAGTCCTGCGAATCTGTCTCTTGTAGGAAATGGAGGGGCTTTCCTTGTGCTTGTTTTTCTCACTCTGTAAAGAAAACATAAAGGTTTAAGTTTTCATTGTGAGGGCCTAAATTAGGAAGGGAAGGTTATTCAAATCAAAGCGCTCTTCATTGTAGAGTCTTAAGCTTGGATTTTGTGTGCATGCCGTGCTAGCTGGAAAAACAAAGCCGAGAGTCAGAGCTCTTTGAAGGATGAGGAAGGGGACCCGGGAATGGGCGGCTCTGCTTCTGGAAGCATGTTTTAATGTGTGTTCCTAAAAAAGGCTCTGGAAAAGTGGTTTAGGAAGCTTCTGGGCTAGGAGGGACACGGAGAAAAACAAGACACATAGTATGTGAGTCAGTTATGATCAATCGTGCCATAATCAACATTTGAATTGTATAGTAGTTACACTATGAAAAGCATAAACATATTTAAAAAGACAATTTTGAGGCCAGGCATGGTGGCTCATGCCTGTAATCCTAGCATTTTGGGAGGCTGAGTCAGAAGGATCAGTTGAGTCCAGAAGCTCGAGACCAGCCTTGGGCAACTTAATGAGACCTCATGTCTACAAAAAAAAAAAAAAAAAAAAAAAAGCCAAGTGTGCTGGCACATCCCAGCTACTTGGAAGGCTGAGGTGGGAGGATCACTTGAGCCCAGGAGTTTGAGGCTGCAGTGAGCTATGATTGTGCCACTGCACTCCAGCCTAGGCAACAGAGTGAGATCATCTCTTAAAAAAAAATGGAGAAAGATAATTTTGAGATACAACATAGCCCACTAACAGCTTCATTTAGACAGCATACCTTTTGTCTAGACTTGACAGAATTTGTTAAATACTGGAAAGTTATATTTTTTATCTTGTTTCCCCTGTTCTCTCTGTGAATAGAGATATTTGTTCTTTACCTAGTTTATAGGACTGTCATGAGGAAAGGTGACATTATAATGGGTTCATAGTATTGCAAGCGGGGACAAAATGTCTGTTTACAAAAGAGATCCAGTTACAGAGCTATGTGAAGTAAATACTGAATGTCAATTCTAGGTAACAGTTCTCAATGTCACAGGTACCTCATGTATTAATACCTCTTTGCCATTATACATATGTCCTTCTCCAAATGATGGCTCATTGCTGTAAAAGTGTGTCTTCTAAGCTGCTTATGTGGAATTTGACCCCTACCTTCCAAACTGTCTTACAGAAGTACATTGAGGCCAGATGTGGTGACTCATGCCTATAATCACGGCACTCTGGGAGGCCGAGGCGGGTGGATTACTTGAGGTCAGGAGTTCAAGAACAGCCTGGCCAACATGGTGAAACCCGCTTTCTACAAAGATACAAAAATTAGCTGGGCCTGGTGGTGGGCTCCTGTAATCCCAGCTACTTGGGAGGCTGAGGCAGTAGGATTGCTTGAACCTGGTGGTTCAAGGTGGAGGCTGCAGTGAGTCGAGATTGTGCCACAGCACTCCAGCCTGGGTGATAGAGCAAGACTCCGTCTAAGAAAAAAAAAAAAAGCATTTAATCTGGTACTGAGCTGACCTCTTGTACTCTGATTTTTTCATTGTTTAGATTGGAAATAGGTCCTGAGTTTTAATTCTGTATTTGGTACTTGGTGACTGCTTCTCTTCCAGGCTTTGATGGTTTACACAGAAGAACCCTCTGAGGGGGGAATCTGGGTGATCCTCTTGTGGGCGAAGAAAGAGGGTGAGTGATTGGGGGGTGGGCTGCCATAACCAGGACTCTGATGATAGGCACAGGATCGCTGATGACTGGGAAGAGTTGGAGGTCCTGCCATCGTCTACTTTGCATGGGAAGGACATTTGCCGGAGCTAAGCCATGGGAAAAATCTCAGTTTAGATACCTGAGCTCTTCACAGCAACTGAGCCAAGAAACAATAGACAGAATGGTTTGACCTTTTGGAATCCAGTATTTTACATACAATGACTCAATTTCACAGAAAACCCTTTTCAACTCTTATGTATATATGAAAAGAAAGTTTGTCCTGCAGGAATCATTGTAATATATCAGATCCATATCACAGCTCAGTTATCCCCAAGGATTCAGGGAGGAAAAGCCAACAAAAATCAGAAAAGGAATAAAGGAATTGGGTTGTTATGGAAGAGAAAGCTAAAGGGGATTTATTTTAGGTCTGGAAGGCTACAGCGGGTTGCATTCAGATGTCATCCACATGTCCACAGAGAACCACACAAGGACTTCAAGGTGAAATAGTGACTGATCAAGTCCTAGGAGTCTAGGCGATCAAACATTGGCATGTGTTACCAATTAAGTCGAGAAGTTATTTCTATTTTAGAGCAATGATTGTCTGTCTTGATGATTGTCTTTAAAAGTCAAGATTGACCGGGTGCTGTGGCTCACGCCTATAATCCCAGCACTTTGGGAGGCCGAGGCGGGTGGGTCACAAGGTCAAGAAATCGAGACCATCCTGGCTAACATGGTGAAACCCATCTCTACTAAAAATACAAAAAAATTAGCCAGGCGTGGTGGTGGATGCCTGTAGTCCCAGCTACTTGGGAGGCTGAGGCAGGAGAATGGCATGAACCCGGGAGGCGGAGCTTACAGTGAACCAAGATCACACCACTGCACTCCAGCCTGGGCAATAAGCAAGACTCCGTCTAAAAAAGAAAAAAAAAAAAAAAAAAAGGAGTCAATATTTTTGGGAGTCTCAATTTAAGGGGCTAGGTAAATTGGAAGTTCCATCTGAGGTTTCTTTCAAGATAAAATGCCTTATAAAAGTATTGTAAGTCAGCCTGGCCAACATGGTGAAACCTCATCTCTACTAAAAATACAAACAAGTTAACTGGGCATGGTGGTGGCTCATACCTGTAATGCCAGCTACTTGGGAGGCTGTGGTGGAAGGACTGTGTGAACCTGGGAGGTGGAGGCTGCAGTGAGCCATGATCACACCACTGCACTCCAGTCTGGGTGACAGAGCAAGACCCTGTCTCAAAAAAAAAAAAAAAAGAAAAGTATTGTAAGTCACTTTAGTATTAGGGATGAGGGCCAAAGTCCATTCATGTATAAAAATACCCCTCAGAGGAAGACTTCTGTGTGCGTCTTATGCACCACTTTATGTTGTCTCTGAGGTTGTTCATTCCAGTTTTCCTGCTTTTCTGTTCCAGACTTGGGCTGATACCAGAGAGTGTAGATTGCCTGCAGGGCTTCATCCCCTTTTCTCTTTGTATTTAAATACACATGGAAGATTAGCAACTGTGCATGAACTTTCCAGTTGTACTACCTTAATAATGATTACTGTTACTCTTTGTTGGTAGCTGAGGGAAGTGTCTGTATGGAGGTGGCTTAGAATTGAAAATGTGCAAAATTCTGGGCCGTTTCATGGGGGCTAGGGGGAGGCTTGGAAATAAAGGCTTGGGTCATTCCCTTGTGCTTAGTTCTTGCAGGACACTCTTGCAACACCATGTTGTTGTGTTATCATCTGCCTGGGTTTCATCCCCAGGACAGAACGGCATGAATGGTGTCTTTAGTGTCTCACAGAAGGAACACTGGGTTCTTGAGTGCCTGCCATCTCTGTCTCATCTTGACTCCCCAAAGGACATTTCAACCTCTCAATGCCTTGTTTTGCAGTCAAAGATGTATGATCTATTTGTCTCCCCTATGTGTTCTGGGAGATTAACCACTAAGCATTTTGCTTTTTAGGTGTGAGGGACTGTTTCCTTCTAAGACTGGCAGTGTTTCTGACTAACTTTATCCAGTTGGATGGGGTTGTGTCTCTATTTCATGTTATGAGATGCCGCTAACATTTTTATTATGAAAATAATTTTTGTGTCCATTGAAAAGGTTTGGGGGAGTCTTTAAGTTTTATAGGGTAATTATAGATACTCTATCAATCATATAGTCTATCTTTTAAATTTTTTTCTTGAGACAGCTGTCACCTAGGCTGGAGTGCAGTGGTGCGATCTTGGCTCACTGCAACCTCTGCCTCCCAGGTTGAAGTGCTTCTCCTGCCTTAGCCTCCCAAGTAGCTGGGACTACAGGCACATGCCACCACACCAAGCTATTTTTTGTATTTTTAGTAGAGATGGCATTTCGCCATGTTGGCCAGGCTGGTATCGAATTCCGGTCCTCAGGTGATCTGCTTCCTTACCTCTAAAGGCCTCCCAAAGTGCTGGGATTACAGGTGTGAGCCACTTCTCCCGGCCTGTCACCCACTCTAAATCCATACAACGAGTACAGCAAGACTTTTCTTTCTGTGTTTTGTGGCAAGTAAGTTGGTAGAACACATTATCAAATAAAGGTCAAAACTGTGTTCAGAGAGCTGGACGTTCATTCTTTTCCTGTTTTTGTTGTATGTCTGAGACATGCAGAGGGACAGACAAAAAGATGCAATTAAAAAAGAACTGCCAGAGAACACATACCAAAATGGAAATTTGGGAAGAGGATGGACAAGATGAGACAAAGCAGACAGGCTCAGATTTTGTCATGTCGACATAGTTGTGTAAGCAGATGAAAGGGGAAGTCTGTGATAATGTGTCGGACTAGTAAGACCAGCTTTAGAGTTAAAAAAAAAGGAAAAAGGAAAAAGAAAAGAAAAAGCACACTCACAAACAGAGGTGCACAGAACATTCCAGGAAACCATTGAACTGTGAGTGATAACATGTTTCCTTCTTTTCCTTCAAAGATTTGTTTTAGAGGATAGCCAGGATAAGAACTTGTGCTGAAAAAACAATGCAAGGGATTTGTAAAGAACCAAGGAAACGAATGATCTGACAGGCAATTTGTTACCACCATTTTTTTAAGTTAATTTAACCTAAACTTACTTATTTTTGTGGTGGTCTCTTTCTTTCTTTCTTTCTTTCTTTCTTTCTTTCTTTCTTTCTTTCTTTCTTTCTTTCTTTCTCTCTCTCTCTCTTTTTCTCCTCTCTCTCTCTCTCTCTGTCTCTCTCTCTCTCTCCCTTTCTCTCTCCCTTTTTCTTTTCTCCTCTCTCTCTCTCTGTCTCCCTTTCTCGCTTTCTCTCTCTCTTTCTTTCTCTCTGTCTGTCTTTCTTTCTCTTTCTCCCTTTCTTGTCTCACTCTGTTGCCCTGGCTGGAGTACGATGGCACAATCACAGCTCACTGCAGCCTCGACTTCCTGGGCTCAGATGATCCTCCCACTTTAACCTCTTGAGTAGCTGGGACTACAAGTGTGTGCCACTACCCACCACACCTGACCAAATTTTTGTTGTTATTTTGAGGAGACCAGTTTTCACCATGTTACCCAGGCTGGTCTCAAACTCCTGGGCTCGAGCAATCCACGCACCTTGACCACCCAAAGTGATTAGTGCTTAAGATTACAGGTATGAGCCTCTGTGCCCAGCTTGGATATTTCAAAGACATTAGCCATGGCCTTCATGTTTATCTGGACTTGAAGGCTTCATACCTTCGACCATAGATGATGTTTAAATTGGTCTTTCACGTGGTTTCAGATCCACCAACACTTTAATTAGGTCAAATAACAATCGTCTTCATAATGCCACCATGTATGTATGTAGTCCTTTGGAGACTATTTTAACATCCTTTATAACTGACAACACTGTGACTTTCATCCTCCTCTTAGCTCTTGTGCCTTAATCCCACAACATGTACTGCCCTATAGAGAAATATTCCTCCTTCCTCTTGGCTTGCTTTCTTAGCTTTGTCTGTATCCCAAGACAATATCTGAACAAAGGCTTTTCATTCTTGGTGCAACTCAGAGTTGGAAGAGTCAAGGGTGAAGGGGCGTTGGGCAGCCGGCCATAGCTGTCTTCTTCCTCTCTTAATGTCTTTGTCTCTCCCATCTTCATATGGACATTTTCACTCTCCTTATTCTCTTTTTCCTCCCTTCCCTGAAAAAATAGAATAACTGTTTTGAACTGGGCATTATGCTAGATGATAGATGTGCACGGTTCAGCAAGATGGGCAAGGTTTCCAACTTCACGTGTATTAAAATTTGGAGGGAATAAAACTTTAAAATAAATAGTTACGAGGATGGCGAGTAACAAGAAAAGAAAAGGAATGTTTAGCAAGGGGGACTGACATAGTGTAGAGGGGGGCTGAGGAGTCGGCAAAGTCTGAGTAAGTAAATTCAGAGATAAATGAAAGAACTACGCTCTAGATTTCCCTTTAGAGGAAAGAAAGGGGAAAGAAATAAAATTCCAAAGAGAAAAGGGCAGAAAGATACTTTGTTTTATACAGAACACTGGAGGCCATAGTGTAATCAACGTCAAGTTTGTGTATCTGCAAAGACTGATTTTTTTTTTTTTTTTGAGACGGAGTTTCACTCTGTCGCCCAGGTTGGAGTGCAGTGGCACAATCTTAGCTTACTGCAACCTCCACCTCCCAGGTTCAAGCAATTCTCCTGCCTCAGCCTCCTGAGTAGCTAGGATTATAGACATGTACCACCACACCTGGCTAATTTTTGTATTTTTAGTGGAGACAAGAGTTTCACCATGTTGACCAGGCTGGTCTCAAACTCCTGACCTCAGGTGATCCACCCGCCTCAGCCTCCCAAAGTGCTGGGATTACAGGCATGAGCCACCACGCCCGGCATAAAAGCTGATCATATTTTATAGGTTGTCCAAATACTTCATCTTTTCTCCTTCCCTGATACCATTGCATTCAACCGTGGTGCTGAGAGGTTAAGTCAGCTGCACTTCCTGAGTCGAATGGGGACTTGGATAACTTTTCTGTCTTACAAGAGGATTGTAAATGCACCAATCAGCACTCTGTAGTTAGGACTGTACCAGTCAGCACTCTGTAGCTAGCAAGAGGATTGTAAAATGCACCAATTACTGCTCTGTAAAACGCACCAATCGGTGCTCTGTAAAAGGCACCAATCAGCACTCTGTAAAACGCACCAGTCAGCAGGAGTCTAAAAGTAGCCAGTTGCAGGAAGGATTGAAAAAAGCACATTCTGATAGGACAGAAATGGAATATGGGAGGGGACAAATAAGAGAATAAAAGCTGGCCACCCCAGCCAGCAGTGGCAACCTGCTGGGTCCCCTTCCACTATGTGGAAGCTTTGTCCTTTGCTTTTCACAATAAATCCTTGCTACTGCTCACTCTTTGGGTCTGTGCCATCTTTAAAAGCTGTAACACTCACTGCGAAGGTCTGCAGCTTCATTCTTGAAGTCAGTGAAACCATGAACCCACCAGAAGGAACCAACTCCGGACCCAGTGCCACCTACCCACATCTTCCCCTATGGCTAGATGGCAGGAATCCACAAACACCTGCCAGGATAGTATTGTGATCATGTTACCAGCTATAATTGGAGGTGAGGAGTTTGGAGTAGAAATTTGTCTGTTTTTATAATAACGAGGTTGAATTATTTATAGGTTTGTGACTTTCCTCTTCTCCATAAATATGATTAATTTTATTAGGCATCTATTCCTAAGAGCCAGGAATTCACATAGCTGCTGGGAAGATGAAGATTAATAAAGACCACTTGTGGTCTCTCAAGGAGTCTGTTGGCAGAGACTCACATACATAAAACAAATGGAATAAATATTCTGTCAGGAATATGGGTAAGGTCTTATAGGAACCCAGAAGAGGAAAGAGTTCTCCCAAGGTAAGGGAACCTAGAAAAAGTTACAAAACAGAAAGAGCTATCATCTATCTATATCTGAATCTGTATCTATATATCTATACCTATATCTATAGAGATGGGATCCTGCCATGTTGCCCAGGCTGGTCTTGAACTCCTGGCCTCAAGTGATCTTCCCTTCTCAGCCTCCCAAAGAGCTGGGATTACAGGCATAAGCCACCATGCCTGGCCCCAAGAAGAGATCTTTGAGTTGATCCTAAGAGAACGACAGACTGCTAATTTAGATAAAGCTAAATGGACTTCTTTAGAGAGTCCCATTATTTTTGTATTTTGTAGTTAATGCTTCATATGAGTAATCATGCTTTAGAAAGAGAAAGCACCAATCAAAACAAGCCTGTTTTCTTTTCACCTAGGCATGGTACTTGGTATGAGTTGGCCTAGAAACAACTTCATATTCTACTCACATGGCTGCATGGTTTGCCTAAGAGTACTCAATAGATGGAATATTGAAATTCGGGTGTGGGTTAAATTTTCATAAATCAAATTTCGTTTCCCATTTTCTTACACGTAATTAAAGAGATGGTGTGCCTTCTAATTACCCTGTAATTGGCAGTGGTGACTGGCCCTTTAACTCTGTTTCCCTGCCCTGCAGCTCCTGTCTCCAGCAGTTAGTTCATCATCTGCACACTAACAGTAAGCTATGTGGGCAGGCGCTATTTTAAAAAACACACACAAAGTTATCGGTGAATGGCAAAGGAATCGGAGCAAGTCATTACTCTCTGGTTCATTTGGCTAGAAAGGTGAGATCACTTATATTGACTTTTCATGAAAACTAGGCAAACTAGTAGTTTTCATGCACAATATGTCAGCAACCTGTTATATTTTAAATTCTTTTTAAATTAGAGAAGTGAATGGTATAAAACTTCACTATATTTTCTTCCTGCCAATTAATTGACTTGCTAAGCTCCTGCAAATATTTGTCCATTTTGAAAAGGATTGTGGCCGGGTGCGGTGGTTCACACCTGTAATCTCAACAGTTTGGGAGACGGAGGTGAGAAGATCACTGGAGGCCAGGAATTTGAGACCACCCTGGGCAACAGAGCAAGATCCCTTCTCTACAAAAAAGTAAAAAATATGAAGTGGGCTGTTGGCACACATTTGTAGTCCTAGCTACTCGGGAGGCTGAGGTGGAAGGATGGCTTGAGCCCTGGAGTTTGAGGCTGCCGTGAACCATGACCGTGCCACTGTGCTCCAGCCTGGGCAACAGAGTGATTCCCTGACTTAAAAAACAAAAAGATTGCTTTAAACATTCATCAAAAAACATAGAGCAGATTACACTTTGGCAGAAACATGAAGGCTAATATTTGAATCCAAGCACCCACTCCCTCTGGGCTTACCACACCGAAGGCAAAATGAGTGGGGTTGGTTTTTCTCCTCAAGAAATGTTGTTCTGGGACAGTGAGTCATTGGTTTTTGTTCTTGCAACCCTTCATCATAAAACAGGTTTGGTTAACTCAAGAAGTTCTAGGAAATGTTCAAACAATGCAGATATTTATCAAGGGGCATTTTTAGGAGTAGCAGGGTGTCAGGAAATCAAATTGACATCTAGTGGCAACCCCTCTAAAGACTGGGGCCCCATACTATATAACAATGCTAAATTTCCAATTCTGTGATTGGAAAAGACCGTGTGAAGGCCTCTAGTCTCTTCCCACTACCATCATCTGCGGCAGGCCCACACCTAAATCCACACAGGTACAGAAGAGTCGCCCCCTGCCACAGGAGTGGGCAGTAAGTGTTAGAACTCAGATTGCTGAGTCCTATTGTCAGTCCACCCAAGTCTGATCTGTTTCCCTAACTGTAGAAGGAAGGTGTTAGAAATGGAAAATCCTTAATACATTCTTTGATTTTTTTCAAAAGGGAAGAATTGAATTTTATCATCTTTCTTTGTAACCCTTTCACGTTCTGCACAATTATTCTGGACTCAAACTGCAGATTGTGGTTGATGCCAAGAGTCAGTTTGGTCACCGAACACTGTCTTATCCAGCTCTGGGACACTCATATGAACTTGGTCATAGGTGACTCATCTTCCCCCACTTACTGGGTTTCCATAATGCTTTTCTCATGAGCTGTTAGATAAAATATTTACAACCCATCCCTGCATCATCATCAAAGCAATTTATGTGCACAAATTCCACTGTCACTAAATCACATGAATACATCCATCTTTCTTATTTTCATCTTCTTGAAAATTAGCAAGCATGAAAAATAAAGGCAATCAATTAAGCTATTGCATGGTGAAGAGTAGCTTAGATTTCTTTCTTTCTTTTTTTCATCGTGCTGCCCAGGCTGGAGTACAGTGGTATGATTTCAGCTCACTGCAACCTCTGCCTCCCAGGTTCAATTCTCCTGCCTCAGTCTCCCAAGTAACCAGGATTACAGGCACCTGCCACCACACCCAGCTAAGTTTTATATATTTTTTAGTAGAGACGGGGTTTCACCATGTTACTCAGGCTGGTCTCGAACTCCTGACCTCAAGTGATCCACCTGCCTTGGCCTCCCAAAGTGCTGGGATCATAGGCATGAGCCACTGCGCCCAGCCAAATTTCTTTCTTTTGATGATATTTGGGAGTAACTTTGGAATGCATCCCTCCACCTCCATCATAAAGCGATTTTTTTTTTGAACTACAAAGCACACCATATTCTTCACTATTTATTCTGCTGAGGGGAAATGGGTGAGACTGCCAGATTTCTATGAGAATTACAGGGTTTTCAAGTCATTACGGAGAAAATGACTGAGGTTCAGTGTCATTGGAAAAAGCACATTCTTAATTTGTCTATAATTTTTCCTTTAATTGGTAGTTTGGCTCCATTTCCAAAGTACTTTTGAAGCTTTCTTTTCCAATTTGGCATCAAAGTTATTTTTCTAAGTGCCATTCAATTTGGGACTTATTTTCTATTTTGATTGACATAAAATATGTCATTCTGAAAGGAAAAATATCAACACAGTTTTTCAATAAGAAACTCAGTAATATTGAACTTAGTAATCACCTCCCTAGGAGTGAAATTTCATGGTCATAGATATTGAAAAAACCTCACCATATGACAAACATGCTATCTGAATCTTGATTGAGATTCTATATCATAAGTGCTAATTTCAGTTCTGACTATAACCAATTCATTAGTTTACACTTACACTTTACTAAAGGAATAAAGAGTAGGAATAGGATGGGTGCAGTGGCTCACACCTGTAATTCTGGCACTTTGTGAGGCCGAGGTAGGTAGACTGCATGAGCCCAGGAGTTCAAGACCAGCCTGGGCAACATGGTAAAACCCCATCTCTACCAAAAATATAATAATCAGCCAGGCATGGTGGCATGTACTTGTAGTCCCAGGTACTGGAGAGGCTGAGGTGGAAGGATCACCTGAGCCTGTGGAAGTTGAGGCTGCAGTGTGTTGAGATCGTGCCACTGCACTCCAGCCTGGGTGACAGAGTGAGACCCTGTCTTAAAAAAAAAAGAGAATAATGAAACTACACATGCAGGCCTTTTAACAAACTTTCCTCCTGTACACAGCCCATTCTAACTATAGATATTTCTTGGTCCCAGCCTCTTCAAATAAAAATTATTTTATGCAAAAGTATGACCTAGCGTTATATAAGATAATATACCCCTCATTGCCACGTTTATGCATCTCCATTGTAGGTTGGTTACAAGAGGCACAGAGAGACCAAAGCCCATGGGGCTACTCATGAGAGTGGGAAATTGAGTGGGAAAGGTTCAAAGGTTCCTCATGCCTTCTTTTCCCTTCTCTCTACATGATTAGGATCCCATTCCTGTAACAGATGGCAATGTGTTTACGCAGTAAAATTAAATAAGGGAGATTACTAGGGAAGTCACTACTCCATTAGGGATGTCAGTGATGCTCACTGCAGATCCAGCTTAGCAATAAGAACTCCAGACCAGTAGCCAGGAGGTCTTGGATCTAGATTAGTTCTACTTTCTAACTCTATGTGTGACTTCTTCTCCGCTTAATTTGTTTGGCCTTGCTCATCTTACCGGAAAAAAATATTCAAGTTGCACAGATAACTAAATGATGCCTGAGTTTTCATTCAATTCTAAAATTTCTCAACTGAGCCATCTGTTGTTGAAAGGAGAATACGAGTTCCAAAAGCTACTCTAGGGAGCTCTGCAGTCATCACACCATTCCATCACCGTTGGGAATAAAATACTAAGGTTGACTCATTGTCAAAACCACATTCTACTCAAACTGAATGTACATAACTCGAATTCTAGCCACATTCCAGCCAAATTGAGATAGCTGTTCAAATAGCCGTGGATTTATTTAATAACTGACTTCGAAATTCTTTACTTCTTTCAAGGTGGCATTAACAAGTATCTCGGAATTTCAACAGAGATCGGCTTTCATGTGCTCTTCAATGATCCCTGTGAAATAAATCATATTGAAGGGTTTTTTTCCCCTTATGAATTATTCGCCTGAAGGAAGAATTCTTCATTTCTTTTTCTTCTAAATGCATGTTAGAATAAAGTCTTCTTTGAAAAGTCTTAATGAAAAGAGCCAACGTGGAATATCATCCGCCCCAGTTCTTTCTCTGGTCCCCGTACTCTGAGAATGAAGTCTTAGATAGCAGAATGTCCGGGGACTCTCATTGCGTAAAAGTCTATGCCCTTCTGCCCCTTGGACAGTTATGGACAGAAGCCTTTAAGAAGAAGAAAATTAGCACTAGTTAATTTTCTATGAGTTATTTTAGCAACACTACATGTATGAGAGAGAAAAGATGGCATTTTCTGAATGAATGAGATGGCTCTTCATTTTGCCTAACTCATTGGAGACTCAGGATAGAGAAAAGGGAAAAATTATGTTTTAGAGGCTGATACATTTTTCTGTGGTTACTATCAAGAGATCAGACTCTTATTAACATTTGCAAAGTGTGAACAGAGAAGAACTTTTGAACAATAAATATAGATTAAGTACTCCTCTTTCCTTCATTCCCTTTTCTCTAGTCATATTATCAGAGAGTCCAGGCTAAGTATTAACGATCTTCTTTGAGGTTAAATATACCCTTGCTGCTTTCATTACATTATTATTTTTATGTTCTCCCTTTTGGAGTACTCAAGGTAAATGACATGGCAGAATCTGTCCCAGTCCAGTGAGGGTGTCACATGAGGTCCTTGGCTCCCCTCTATGCATAACTGGCCCACATCACATCTTTAATTAGAAGTCCAAGGTATTGGCTGGGCACCATGGCTCATGCCTGTAATCTAAGCACTTTGGGAGGCCGAGGCGGGTGGATCACCTGAGGTCAGGAGTTCGAGACCAGCCTGGCCAACACAGTGAAACCCTGTCTCTACTAAAAATGCAAATATCAGCTGGGTGTGGTGGCGCGTGCCTCTAATCACAGCTACTCAGAGGCTTGAGGCTGGAGAATCGACTGAGCCCACGAGGTGGAGGTTGCAGTGAGCCGAGATCATGCCACTGCGTGCCAGCCTGGGCAACAGAGCAAGACGCCGTCTCAAAAAAAAAAAAGTAGGATCTTAGTCCAACCAGAGCAGATATTTGGTGTAGGGAATTTTCTGATGTAGTATCAATGAATTAGACACATATCTCAAGCCAAAAAACAACTTGTATCCAGTAAGTAATAAGGCAATGATTTACATTTCACATATTACCAGAGTAATGACTAATAGCACACATGTATGAACTGAAAAGTGACTGATGCTTATTTTCAGATGGGTCCAAATTTATTGGATAATTACGGAGAATGATGAATGCTTTCTGAGAGTTGGTAGTAAGAAAATATTGCCATTTCGTCCGGACGCGGTGGCTCATGCCTGTAATCCCAGCACTTTGGGAGGCCGAGACAGGTGGATCATGAGGTCAGGAGATCGAGACCATCCTGGCTAACACGGTGAAACCCTGTCTCTACTAAAAATACAAAAACATTAGCCGGGCGTGGTGGCAGGCACCTGTAGTCCCAGCTATTCAGGAGGCTGAGGTAGGAGAATGGCGTGAACCTGGGAGGCGGAGCTTGCAGTTAGCGGAGATAGCACCACTACACTACAACCTGGGCGACAGAACGAGACTCCATCTCAAAAAAAAAAAAAAAAAAAAAGAAAAAGAAAATATTGCCATTGCTGGCCAGGCACGATAGCAATCCCAGTACTTTGGGGAACTTGAGGTCAGGAGTTCATGACCAGCCACCTCAGCCTCCCAAGTAACTAGAACTACTGGAACATGCCACCAAGTCCAGCTATTTTTTTTTTTTGGAGACAGAATCTTGCTCTGTTGCCCATATTGGCTATATTCTCCATTCTAAGTCCACTGGTTAGAAATTGTCAAGTTCTCACATCTGCAATAAAAGTAAAAAAGATGAACCTGCTACGTCTAAATATACTTTGTTGTTTTCCTACAAGTCCTATTTTACATACTTATAGCATTTTTACTGCAGTTGAAAATGCAGTCAATTCTTGTTATTCACAGTATTGATAAACTTGCCCTACATACTGCGTTAGTGAGTCCTGAATTTATTAGTTAATACTGAATTTCCTAGGGGAAATACAGGGTTAGGTTCCCATGAGACTTTGGTTACATTTTTAGCCAATCAACAAAAATCCTTGTTTTATGTGTGTTTTTGTTTGAAGACACCTTTTAAAATATATAGTATTAATTCATTAGCATTGAATTAAGCTTATCTAATGCATTTATTTTTTGCGTAAGGCATATCACAGCCTTCTTGAGCCTAGGAATGCCAGACAGTACTTCCACACCATACTTAAGGGCCATTTCATTTTATTTCTTATTTTAAAAATTTATTTTATTTTCTTATTTAAAAAAAAAATTATAGATGCAGAGTCTTGCTCTTTTGCCCAGGCTGGAGTGCAGTGACACAATGACAACTCACTGGAGCCTCAAACTCCTGGGCTCAAGTGATCTTCCCATCTCAGCCTCCCAAGTTTCTGGGACTACAGGCACACACCACCATGCCCAGCTAATTTTTTTATTTTATTTTATTTTTTGTAGAGGCAGGATCTCGCTGTGTTTTTGAGGTCTTAATTCCCCAATGAACATGACTAGTATATTCCAGATTGGTCTTGAACTCCTGGCCCAAAGCAATTCTCTTGCCTTGGCCTCCCATAGTGCTAGGATTTCAGGCATGAGCCACTGCACCTGGCTTGGGCCATTTTAAATAGTTATATCACTCACACGCATACGCACGCAGGTGTGTGCGCACACACACACACACGAAGGCACAAAAATGCGAAACTTGTGGCACTAAAAAGACTATGGAAAGGGCACGTCTTTACAGTATGAAAACTAAAACAAAAAAACAGAGTGTTGTTTAGTTAGATGCCATCTGGGAACATGCTTGTTGGGCAACTCCAGTTGTCTACTGTCCTGCTATGTCCATGATGACTGCAAATATTTGAGAGTATTAATTTGAGGGTCACAAACAGATTTTAGGTGATGGGCATATTTACAAATGCAGAATCTGCTAGTAATGAGGATTGACTGTATAATAATTTAGTAGTCTCAGGTATGTTTTTTTCTCATTAAGCCTTTGCTTAAGATGCAGGCAAGATTGATGCTGTTGGTTTGGTCCAAAAGTAATTGTGGTGCTTGCCATTTATAAGTAATGGCACACACTGCAATTGCTTTTGCTCCAACTTAATAGTTGGCTTTATTGACTTTTAGCATCAGTGCAGTTTGGTTAATGGTAAAATTTTCCAAAGCAGTGTCTCCTCTGCAGGAGCAAACTATAGCAAGAGCCCTGACCATCAGTTCCCGCTCTGGGCTTCATATTCCTTTCGAAACTGTCTTTCCATACCCCTCCCTCCAGTGGGCTTGACGACGTTGCAATAAATAGCAGAGGGAAGGAAACTCTCCCCAGTCCTCACTGACCATTTCTTTTTCTACTCAGTCCTGCTCAGAATGTAGAAAAGTTGAATTTAATTCATAAATTCGGGAGCGTGAGGATGGTCGGTTTTGTCGTGATTTAGTGAAACAGTAATTGAATTGGGCTACAAGGTCATTGGAATCGGTGCTGTTTCATTTCATATCATTTTACATGTTATTATTCTAATAAGAGTCAAATGGAGTTTGATGCCATTTGCTGATCATCCATCTTATTGATGCCACTGAATGAACACAGAAACACAAAGGGATTTATAAGGCATTTCAACTTTGATGTCCTTTGAAAAATGAAAGTCTTTTCGGAAATGCAAAAGACAAAATGACTCATCATTCCATCTCGTTCTGCCTGGTTTGAGAGCATCCCTTGCTATTCCTTAGATAGCTGCTAATAAGAATCCTGAGGAAATCTGGGTTTGAATATAAAAACGAAAAATTTTTAAGAGACAGGGTCTGGCTCTGTCACCCAGGCTGGAGTGCAGTGGCACAATCATAGCCCCTGTAACCTTGAAGTCCTGGACTCAAGTGATGCTCCCACCTCAGCCTCCCTGGTAGCTGGAACTACTGGCACATGCCATCAAGTCCAGCTATTTTTTTTTTTTTCTTGAGACGGAATCTCGCTTTGTCACCGAGGCTGTAGTGCAGTGGCATGATCTCAGCTCACAGCAACCTCTGTCTCCCAGGTTCAAGTGATTCTCCTGCCTCAGTCTCCTGAGTAGCTGGGACTACAAGCATGTGCTACTGTGCCCAACTAATTTTTGTATTTTTAGTAGAGACAGGGTTTCCCCATATTGGCCAGGCTGGTCTCGAACTCCTGACCTTGTGATCCATCTGCCTTGGCCTCTCAAAGTGCTGGGATTATAGGCATGAGCCATCACACCCAGCAAAGTCCAGCTAATTTTTTTTAAAACAAATTTTGTAGAGATGGGGTCTCCCTGTGTTGCCCAAGCTGGTGTCAAATTCCTGACCTCAAGTGATCCTCCTACCTTGGCCTCCCAAAGCTCTATGATTATAGATATGAGCTGCCATGCCTGGCCTTAAATTTTTCAAAAGCTTTTAAACCAATCTTAAAATGTTTTATCCTCTTAGAATCATGTCCCTAGTTTTAATAGCTTGGAAATTCTTGCTCTTTTCAAATTGTGCTTTAACTCTGGACTGATTGGAAGGTGGCAGCTTTTCAAATACAGGTCATGGCAGCGCTCAACCTGGATTCCTCAGTTGCAGAAGACTGCTTTTGCTAGATTGCTGAATTTACTTCCAACTTTTCAGATGTTTCTGAGGTTGACCCTGGTGTGGTTCCCACTTGAAGTGGAGCAAGCAGGTGGGTGGCAGGTCTCCTTCTTAGAGGCTTCCTAGAGAGAAGCCTTGTGAGTGGGGTGGGGGACAGGCTGCGCTGGGGGAGCCCAGGAATGGGGAGATAGAAGGCCACCTGCTATGCAGGTGATATGGTTTGGCTGTGTTCCCACCCACATCTCATCTTGAATTGTAGTTTGCTTAATCCCCACGTGTCGTGGGAGGGACCTGGTAGGAGGTAATTGAATCGTAGGGGTGGTTTTCCCCATGCTATTTTCATAATAGTGAGTGAGTTCTCATAAGAGCTGATGGTTTTATAAGGGGCTTCCCCTTTCTCTGGGCGCTCATTCTTTCCTTGCTGCTGCTATGTGAAGAAGGACGTGTTTGCTTCCCCTTCAACCATGATTGTAAGTTTCCTGAGGCCTCCCAAGCCTTGTGGAACTGTGAGTCAATTACACCTCTTTCCTTTATAAATTACCCAGTCTCAGGTATGTCCTTATCACAGTGTGAGAATGGCCTAATACAGTAGGTTTTCCTGAGTCCTCTCTCTGACTCACCCCCTGACAGGCAAAAGACAGTAGCAACACTGCCAGCAAGCAACCGGGGAACTTCTCCCCTGTGATGGAAAGCAGTGCTTGCTGGCTTCTCTTTGTGATGGTTTTGGACAGCAGGTCTATGGACATATGCCTTTTGTCCTTTGAGGATGGATACACAGTCAAGGACGCCGTCATGGGTGAGATGCTGTGGAGCGTGATGACGCCACCTCTTAGGCTATGTGTGAAAGTAGCGAGGAGAGGCAGGGTCTGCATGAGCCGCTTTAGAGCAGGCCAAAACACTGTGGAGAAGAACATTACAGGCACAGTGGGGGTGTAAAGGGTCAGACTGACCACTGGCTTCTGGAAAGTCTTCATTTCTGAAAGACTGTCAGGTAGAAGATGGATGAGAGTTACTCTGTGAGGCCGGAAACTTAGAACTCGGACCATTGTGTGCAGACCAGGGAGAGGCACCGTTTGGAGTGAGATAAGCAGGAATTTTGAAGTTACACAGACCCGGTTTTGAATTTACTCATGAGCTGTGTGGCTTAGAGAAAGCTATTTAATCCCACTGACCTTCATCTATGAAGTGTCCAAAAATAATACAGAGCTTGCAGAGTTGTGTGGATAAGGGATAATCTATCCAAAGCATCTGGCAAGTGGCAGGCACAATGTGGGCACTAGGCAAGTGGCAAGTCCCTTGTATTGAGTCTTGTTTGTCTATTCAGTGAATATTTGGATGCCAACTCTGCTGTTTTGGGCATGATGTTAGTCACTGGGGAGACGGAATGAAAGAGACAGGTAACCTGATGTGTGCTGTCTAGTGAGTACTGCCGATAAAGAGATGGTTCAATAAAATAGCCTGTGATAAGTTCTGTGATAAAAGAAGACGCTGGTGACAGGCGAATACATAGAAGTGCCTCTTAACCCACACTTGTGGGGTCAGAAAACTTTTCCATGAGGAAGAAATATCTACATGGATCCTTGAAAGATGAGTTAGACAGACAAGGAAGTAAGCAACGACTGGGTTTCCAGGCACACAGAGGAACACATGCAAAGGCCTCAGGGGAGAAAACAGCATGGGGATCTTTAGTGGAAATCAACAAAGTTCATGGCACCTGAGCACAGGTGTAACAGGATGTGTCAGACTCCAGGGCGTGGTTAGAAGGGAGTGGAGACAGGATGAGCAGAATCAGGTGGCCATATCAGAGCCTAGAGTTTATGTTAAGGGAGACAGGTGTTAGACGTAGAGAGACATAACCAGACTTGCTTTTAGAAAAGCTGCTGTCTACAGGGTGGAGATGGGATGGAAATAGGGGTTGGGGAGGTAGTGGTAAGAGAGCCAGCAGGGAAAATTTGTAGAAGATTAATCTGTAGAGATTAAGAGAGCCTGATTTAGGGTAGAGGGAGGGACAAGGAGGATAGAGAGAAGCAGATTGGGTCAAGGTGTGTTCAGGATTCCCAGTCCTGGAACCAAACAGGACTTGGTGAATGGAGGAGGGGAAAGAAAGAGAAAGGGAAGGTGATTCTTCAGTTTCTAGCAAAGATATCAGGGTAGATGATATCTTTCACAAAATGAGGGAGCAGTTTAAGAGGTAGAGATAGATAAAGAGTTTGGAGTTGTGCTTGGGGTTATATAGGACACTCGACTGTCATTAGGCAGTTGAACAACATAGGTTAAGGTCTAGGAGAAAGAAGTAAGCTAGAGGGAGTGATTTGAGACTCACATGCATGTGGATTATTTGAAACCAAAGAGTAGATGAGATGACCAAGAGGAGTAGGCAGAACAAGAAGTTGGGGGCATAGGACAACCTTGTACACAGTGGTGCTGGACTGAAACATTGAGTTCATTCTTAGAGACCTCTTTGCATTTTACCACGTTTGATTAGTTATATCCATCAGCAACTAGAGTAAACAGAAAGGTTACAGATAATTGTCTACATTTTTCCACTGGGTAATAGCAAAACAAAACTATTTTAACACAGCACCTTCTAACAAGTTTAGGAAAGAGGCGAGAAGGACTTTAGAGAGACAAAGTATTCTGAGAACGTGAGGCATTCATGAGATAAGTTATTGACACAGATCAAGACCCAACAAGACCCTTACAATTTGACCCAACAAGACCCTTACAATTAAATGATGTTCTTTAAAGGATTAAAAAATTTCTTGACTGGGTGCAGTGGCTCGTGCCTGTAATCCCAGCACTTGGGGAGGCTGAGGCGGGCGGATCGCCTGAGGTCAGGAGTTTGAGATCAGCCTGGGTAACACAGTGAAACCCTGTCTCTACTAAAAATACAAAATTAGCTGGGCATGGTGGCACGTGCCTGTAATCCCAGCTACTTGGGAGGCTGATGCAGGAAAATCGCTTGAACCTGGGAGGTGGAGGATGCAGTGAGCCGAGATCGTGCCACTTCACTCCAGCCTGGGCAACGAGTAAATCTCTGGCTCACCAAAAAAAAAAAAAAAAAAAAAAAAAGAAATTTCTCTCTCAGGATGTCCAATTTGAGCCCTTCTAGACATACATCACTTGTACCTTTTACTTTGCAAGTAAAATTAAATAGAGTTCTAGTCCACAGGTAAATGCAGTTGTTTTTAAGTGTGTAACTCGGGGGTGTCCAATATTTTGGCTTCCTTGGGCCACATTGGAAGAAGAATTGTCTTAGTCCACACATAAAATACACTGACACTAAGGATAGTTAATGAGCTAAAAAAATAAAAAATAAATCACAAAACAACTCTTTTTTTTTTTTTGACACGGATTCTCACTCTGTTGCCCAAGCTAGAGTGCAGTGGTGCTATCTCGGCTCCTGTAACCTCCGCCTCCCAGGTTCAAGTGATTCTCCTGCCTCAGCCTCCCAAGTAGCTGGGATTACAGATGCACGCCACCATGCCCGGCTAGTTTTTGTTTTTTTTTTTTAGGAGAGAACGGATTTTGCCATGTTGTCCAGACTGGTCTTGAACTCTTGACCTCAGGTAGTCCACCCACCGCGGCCTCCCAAAGTGCTGGGATTATAGGCGTGAGCCACTGCGCCTGGCCAAAAATCTCATAATGTTTTAAGAAAACTTACAAATTTGTGTTGGGCTACATTCAAAGCTTTCCTGGGCCACATGTTGCCTGTGGATTGCAGGTTGGACAAACTTGGAACTGTTCTCTTGAATCTCTTCCATTCTCTTGAATGGAAGAGACTGTAATTTAAACCTCTGAAATTCTATAAGTTAGCAGAAAGCACGTAGCAATCAAAATTAACATTTGGGATGCTTGGTATTTGTGTTCAACTGTCAGTCTTGTTAGGATTTCCTGTATGGTAGCGGTGGGGATAGATTCTCAGCATGAGAAAGAGGACTTCTCTTTTTCTTATTGATGTATGGGAGTTCTTTGCTTATGCAATCTCACCGGGCGCGGTGGCTCATGCCTGTAATCCCAGCACTTTGCGAGGTCGAGGCAGGTGGATCACCCGAGGTTAGGAGTTCGAGACCAGCCTGGCCAACATGGTGAAACCCCATCTCTATTAAAAATACAAAAATTAGCCAGGCGTGGTGGCAGGTACCCATAATCCCAGTTACCTTGGGAGACTGAGGCAGGAGAGAAAAAAAAAAAAAAAAGGAAAGAGGACTTCTTAGCATTCACTGGTGTCTAGTTGAACCAAATTTTTAAAAGTCTGTGCCACAGTCCCTGGATCAAGAACAGCCACACAAAATGATCTAAAATGCACATTGGGAAACCTTACTCTCATCTTATTTTGAAAAACTTGCTCTCATCTTATTATCTCTAAATTGCATTTCTATTTGAGACACTTTATTTAAACTAGTATCTGCAGAGGAAATTGGCACAGAGTTAATGATCTAGATCTCACAGAAAGCTAAGAATATAAAATGAGTGCTGTATCCCGCACACATTTTAATTTGTTAGCAAGGTGACTCAGGCTAGAAGGGCCTGCCAGTATCCTGAGCCAAAGTCCCCAACTGTGCCTCAAGTTACAAGTTAATGACATCATAGCATAAAGGGATTTCAAATCTTGCTAATTTATAGTGAGTGCTTTGATTATGCAATTAGAGATTAATAAGCAGGTTCAAGATGAAGTAGTGCTACGTACCTCATTTGTGCTTGAGTTTCTGTTCATTAAAAGGAACATGCAAACTCTTTCTTGAGCTGTGGACATCTTCAGCCTTCCTCCCACGGAAACACAAGTTGTTTCAGCAGCTGCTTGGCCTTCTCCAAGAAATCTATGCTGACTTGGTCATTTTATACCATAGATGAAAGCAATTCCTACATTATGTCTGTTTGGGTAGAATACTGAAATTTCAAGGGTAATTGTTTTAAATCCCAAGATTCATTTTTGTTAGGGTACACATCATTGGGTTTTGGGAAGTGGCATCAACGCAAGTTTTTAACATTTTATTTATTCTGCATTAAAAAGTTGGAAAAGTATGAAAAATAGCCCTTCATCGTTCCATTCCCAAGAAGCAATCCCTGTTACCATTTTTGTTTATAATGTTCAGTATTTTATGCATAGATATTTTTAGACAAAAATAGGATCTTTTGGAACACTCTGATCTTTTAAATTTGTCAACATTTCCTGAGCTTGTTCTCAAGTCATTGAGTAATATAAATTTTTAATTTCTTTCACATCCTCTAAAAACTGAAAATTCATCCCACTTCAACTGTCCAATCCCTTTGCAGCTGTTTGGGAAACTCCAAATTGAGAGGCTGTCTTCAAGCAGTCAATGGAATGTTACCTTGCCATAACACCTTTGGGGATAACTATAATTCTTCTGTCTATCTCACTTATACCGGAGATGTCAATTTAAATATGAGATGGACAACCAGAATCTATTATTTGACTCATCAGGTTATAGGAAGTCCCGGTTGGCTATTCAGCACGTCGTAACTGACACCATCTCCATCAGGAAGCATTAACTAAGTATGTAATTTACAAAGGATCCCATGATCAACAGAAAAACTACACTCTCCCTACCTTCAAGAATTTACCACTGCAGGTGAATGAAGTGATTTTTTTACCCTCTCAAATACACAGTCTGGCACATCAGGAGTCAAAATTGCTCTTCGCTCCATCACGCATAGATGGTGGTCAGCTAATGTAAAATCACAGACACTAGCTCAAGCCATGAGGTATGCTCTAGAAAACCAGGATTGAACCAAAGCACAGTGGTTTTTGAGTCCACTAATTCCAACAGCCAGATGCCCCTTGCAGAATGAGTTGGGTGTTACCACTAGCATCCTCTACAGTGTTATGCTAGAGAGAAATTTACTCCCTTTGGCCACCCACTTCCTTGTTTTTAAATAAGAAATGAAATAAAGTTGCTAACTGTGAAGACTGAGTAATTTGAATCTGCTGTTGGTGTACTCAGATTACTTTTTTTTTTTTTTTTTTTTGAGACAGAGTCTTGCTCTGTTGCCCAGGCTGGAGTGCAGTGGCGAGATCTCGGCTCACTGCAAGCTCCACCTCCCGGGTTCATGCCGCTCTCCTGTCTCAGCCTCCCGAGTAGCTGGGACTACAGGCACCCGCCACCATGCCCAGCTAATTTTTTGTATTTTTAGTAAAGACGGGGTTTCACCATGTTAGCCAGGATGGTCTGGATTTCCTGACCTCATGGTTTTTTTGTTTGTTTGTTTGTTTTTTGAGACAGAGTCTCACTCTGTTGCTCAGGCTGGAGTGCAGTGGCCCAATCTCAGCTCATTGCAAACTCCGCCTCCCAGGCTCAAGCGATTCTCATGCCTCAGCCTCCCCAGTAGCTGGGACTATAGTCACAGGCCCACGCCCAGCTAATTTTTGTATATAGTAGAGACAGGGTTTGCCAGGCTGGTCTCGAACTCCCACCTCAGGTTATCCGCACACCTTGGCCTCCCAAAGTGCTGGGATTACAGGCATGAGCCACCACACCTGGCTCAGATTACTTTTTACTCAGATTAATGGGGATGATTGAGGATGAAACAGTGCAGGGATTCTCCATTCTTTTGCTTTCTTCTTTGCGTTTCTAGTATCTGTTTTTTTGTTGTTGGTGGTGGTGGTGTTTTGTTTTCTGTTTTTAAAAAAAAAAAAAAAAAGATTTACAGAGTCTGTTGTGTTCTTTGCATAACCCAAGAGTCCAGTAGCATCCTTGACTTCGAAGTCTGTTAGCATTGATGGCATCTGACTCAGTCATAACTGTCTTTAATACATCATTATAAAATCTATCATATTGCTCAAATGAAGATATTATCATGTAACTGGGAGATATTACTAATTAATGAGTATGTGGAAAACTTTTCCTAGAAAATGAAGTGTTTGTGAAAGGAACTGTGGAATTTTCACAGAAGAGTCTATGAGGAAGTTATTATAAACCAAAGGGTTATGAATTCTGCATATGAAATATAAATAGCTATTAAATATTTATTTTATTTCTATTAAAAAGTGTAATGAAATTAGAGCTTCTCATTAGGAATCTGGGATTTATATGGAAACTTATAAAACTAAAAGGTAATAAATTCAAAATAGAAAAACAGATTTACCAATTAACTCGAGTTCAAACTTTTTACTTCTTTTTGCAGTGACAGGAGAAAAATACATCCTAAATATGTTAATACAGTAAAAAAAAAAAAAAAATTGCTAGTGAACAGAAAAAATAAAGTCATTAAGAGGGTACAAGTTCATCTGATAGTTGCAACTAAGACATTCTAAGGGGGTTCTCTAAGTTTAATGTTTGATTTTCTTAAAAACTGATTTGGAAATTCATGTTGTGTGGGCCTCAGTGAAGGCTCCTCTTGTTGAAGAAATAACTCTCTGAAATAAAACTAACATATAGGCCCTCTGTCTTTTTTAATGGGATAGCGTGCTTGGGCCCATGAGGATAGGTCTGTTAGAGGTTGATGTTCTTCCTTTATCCTTAATCATTGATGCCTCTCTAGAAAAGAAATGCTGATGTCTTTTAGGTGGAACCATAGGATATTGGTGATTACATATGTCAAAAACAGTCAAATATCTGCAGTTTCATGTCACTCATGCTAATGAATTCTAAATAGGATGAAGACCTTGACTCACCAGGTTTGGTAAGAAATAGGGATCCATATTTTAAGGACAAAAGGCTTGAAGCCTGTTTGCAAAACTATAGCAAACATTTTTGCTTTTCTAAGATTTCTGAAATAATCTGGAGTACACACAGGTGAATAATGTAAGTGAAGGAAAGTGAAAGGGTGCTATAAGGTAAAATGAAAAGATGCTGAATTTCAGCACTAATTTGAATATGCCTAGATTCTAGATTGAAAATGACCTTTTCCTCACAGGTAAATAAAATGTTTCCATAAAAGAATAAACCTAATTATTCTTCTTCAACTTAAGATGGACATTTCTCTACCTAAGAATATAAAATTATCAAATACTCTAGGAAAAGTTGGGTTTATATTCAAATAGCACAATATCAACACATGTGAAGGTCAGTATTCCACAGATGGGGATATTAATAGCTAATTTCAAATTGGTGTGTTTTGTTTATTAAAGCTAGACTGCCGATAGGCAATATTTGGTAGAAAATAATGTAATTTTTAAAAACTTTGATATGTATTTAAAATTAATTTTTTATTTTAGAACAATTTGAGATTTACAGAAAAACCGTGAGGATAGCATAGAGCTCCCACATACAATGTATGCAGTTTACCCTAGTATTAGCATCTTACATCAGTATGGTACATTTGTTATGATTAATGAACTAATATCAACACATTGTTATTATCTAAAGTTCATATTCATTTTTTTTTTTGCCGTAGTTTTTACCTATCTGTAATGTAAGTAATCATTCCATTTCAGTATACATGAATAACAAGATCAGAATTGTTAACCCATGACCTGTGGGAAAGAACTTTATCAATTAGGGTACAGTGTATTTGGGCAGTTTCTTTTGTCTTTTGTCTAATAGACATCATTTGTTTCCAACATTAATTAGGTCAGCATCTTCTCCCCACCTCCTTTCCACATACATTCACCCTCAGTGAGACTGTGTCATACATTTGTGATACAGTTAGATTGCTTGGTGAGATCTGTTCCTTAGGCTCTTGGCTCTGACAGCTTCTCAGACTCTCCTTGTTTTTAATGACTTTGACAGTTTAGGGGAGTACTGGTGAGGTCTTTTGTAGAATCTCCCTCAATGGAGACTTGTCTGATGATTTTATTATGAGTAGACTAGGGTTAATATGTTTTTGGGAGGAAGATCACAGAAATAAAAAGCCATTCTCATTATATCATGATATCATATCAAGAGTACCAATAATCTGGCCAGGCATGGTGGCTCATGCCTATAATCTCAGTACTTTGGGAGGCTGATGCAGGAGGATTTCTTGAGGCCAAGGGTTCAAGACCAGCCTGGGCAACATCGTGAGACTTCACCTCTTCAAAAATTTTTTTTTCAAATAAGAATACTAATAATCAACATGATTTATTGCCATAAGTATTAACTTTGATCACCAGGCTGAGGAGTCTTTGTCAGGTTTCTCCACTGTAAGTCACATACTCCCCCACCTCTTTTCTATGTTGTCCTGTTTGGAAGGAAGTCAGTACATGCGATTCACACTTGAGTGTGCTTTGTTCCCCCTCCTTCAGGGTGGAGAATCTGCATAAATTATTTGGAATTGTCTGCATGAGAAATTTGTGTTTATTTATCCCCCTGTGTTTATTTATTCAATCATTTGTTTATAAAAGTATAGACTCATGGATATTTATTTTCACTTTGGGTTTGAATCCAGTATTACTCGATTCATTTTGTTGCTGACATTGGCCCAACTTTGGCCACTGGGAGCTCTTTCAGTTGACCCCTGTGTTCCCTCGATATACCCTCTTCCCCTCTTCTTTGTGGTTTGTAGGTGCTTTGTTTTTTGTTGTTTTGTAGCTCTTCTTTATGGCACTAAAAGATACTCCAGGCTCATCGTCTGCATTTCCTGCCACAATCCTAGAATCAGACATCTCTCTAAGGAGTTCTAAACCAAGATGGGTTCTTTGCTACTAAGGTGTTGCTGCTGCCGCTTCTTTTTTTTTTTTTTTTTTTTTTTTTTTTTTTCCGAGATGGAGTTTCGCTCTTGTTGCCCAGGCTGGAGTGCAATGGCGCAATCATGGCTCACTGCAACCTCCGCCTTCCAGGTTCAAGCGATTCTCCTGCCTCAGCCTCCCAGGTAACTGGGATTACAGACATGTGCCACCATGCCTGGATAATTTTGTATTTTTAGTAGAGGTGGGGTTTCTCCATGTTGGTCCGGCTGGCCTCGAACTCCCAACCTCAGGTGATCCACCCACCTTGGCCTCCCAAAGTGCTGGGATTACAGGCATGAGCCACCGTGACCAGTGTGAGGTGTTGCTTCTTTGAGGGCCTTTCACTGACAGAGCAAAGAAATATATGTGTGGATACTAAACCATGCATAGACACATATCTATATTTCCTTCTTTCTTTTGCCTTTCCCAGAATGTCATATAATTAGAATTGTACAATATGTAGCCTTTTCAGACTGGCTTCTTCCACTTGGCAATATGCATTTAAGATTCGTCCGTATCTTTTTGTTGCTTAAGAGCTTCTCATTGCTTCATAAGAAACTGACAAATTGGCTGGGATGGTGGCTTACGCCTGTAAAGTAATCCCAGCACTTTGGGAGGCCAAGGAGAGCAGATCACTTGAGGTCAGGAGTTGAGGACCAGCTTGGTCAACATGGCAAAATCCCATGTCTACTAAAAATTTTAAAATGAGCCAGGAGTGGGGGTGTATGCCTGTAGTCCCAGCTACTCAGGAGGCTGAGCATGAGAATCGCTTGATTCAGGAGGTGGAGGTTGCAGTGAGCCAATATTGTGCCACTACACTTCAGCCTGAGCAACAAAGAGATACTCCATCTCAAAAACAATAATTTAAACAAAGAAAAGACACTGATGAACTGTCCTCTAAATTTGCTGTACCATTTTTGCTATCATCAATGAATGAGAGTTCCTGTTACTGTGCATCCTGGTCAGCATTTGATATTATCATTTTTTGGATTTTAGTCATTATAATAGTGTGTAGTAGTATCACATTGTTGTTTTAATTTGCAGTTTCCTAATAACAAATGATATTGAGCATCTTGTCTTTTCTTTTTTCTTTTCCTTTTTATTTTTTTTTTTTAAGACGGAGTCTCACTCTGTCACCCAGGCTGGAGTGCAGTGGCACGATCTCAGCTCACTGCAGCCTCCACCTCCCGGATTCAAACAATTCTCCTGCCTCAGCCTCCCGAGTAGCAGGAATTACAGGCACACACAACCACACCTGGCTAACTTTTGTATTTTTAATAGAGACAGGGTTTCAGCATGTTGGCCAGGCTGGTCTCAATCTCCTGACTTCAAAATCCACCCACCTTGGCCTCCCAAAGTGCTGGGATTATAGGTGTGAGCTACCGTACCCAGCTGAGCATCTTTTGTTTTTTAAAAGACATTTTAATTTTAGATTCAGGGGGTACATGTGCAGATTTGCTGCAAGGGTATATTGTGTGATGCTGAGGTTTGGGCTTCTATGAAACCTGTCACCCAGATAGTGAACACAGCACTCAATAGGAAGTTTTTCAGTCTTTGTTCCTCTCCCTCCCACTCTTCCCCGTTTTGGAGTCCCCAGTGTCTGTTGTTTCCATAGTTATGTCCATGTTTTTATTAGCTCCTACTTATAAGTAAGAACATATGATATTTGGTTTTATTTCTGTGTTAATTCACTTAGGATAATGGCCTCCAGCTGCATCCATGTTGCTGCAAAGGACACGATTTTGGTTTTATAAAAATGACTGCATAGTATTCCATGGTGTGTATGTACCACATTTTCTCTATCCAGTGCACCACTGATGGGCCCTTGGGTTGATTCCATGTCTCTGCTGAGTTCTGTGTCTTTATGAATAGTGTTGCAATAAACATACAAGTGCAGGCATCTTTTTGGTAGAATGATTTCTTTTCCTTTGGGTATATACCCAATAATGAGATTGCTGGGTCAAATGGTAATCCCGTTTTTAGTTCTTTGTGAAATCTCCAAACTGCTTTCCACAGGGACTGAACTAATTTACAATCCCACCAACAGTACATGAGTGTTCCCTTTTTTCTACAACTTCGCCAACTTGTTACTTTTTGGCTTTTTAGTAATAACCATTCTGACTGGTGTGAGATGGTTTCTCATTGTAGTTTTGATTTGCATTTAATGATCAGTGATGATTAGCTTTTTTTCATATGCTTGTAGCCCTATGTATGTCTTCTTTTGAGAAGTGTCTGTTCATGTCTTTTGCTTACTTTTTAATGGGGTGGTTTTATTCTTGTTGAATTGTTTAAGTTTCTTATAGATACTGGATATTAGTTCTTGTCAGAGGCATAGTTTGCAAGTATTTTCTCTTGTTCTGTAGGTTGTTTAGCCTGTTGATAGTTTCTTTTGCTGTGCAGAAACTCTTCAGTTAAGTAGGTTCTACTTGTCAATTTTTGTCTTTGTTGCAATTGCTTTTGAAGACTTAATCATAAACTCTTTGCATAGACCAATGTCCAGAGGGGTATTTCCTTGGTTTTCTTCTAGGATTTTTATAGTGTGAGGTCTTACATTTAAGTCTTTAATCCATCTTGAGGTAAGTTTTGTATATGGTGATAGGTAGAGGTCCAGTTTCATTCCTCTGCATATGGCTAGCCAGTTTCCCCAGCAGGGAGTCCTTTCCCCATGGCTTATTCTTGTAGACTTTGTTGAAGATCAGTTGGTTGTAGCCGTGCAGCTTTATTAGTAGGTTTATTTCTTATTCTGTTGGTCTAGGTGTCTATTTTTGTACCAGCACCATGCTATTTTGGTTACTGTAGCCTTGTAGTACAGTTTGAAATCAGGTTAATATGTTTGTTCTTCTTGTTTAAGGTTACTTTGGCTATTCATGCTCTTTTGTGGTTCCAGAATTTTAGAATAGTTTTTTTTCTAATTCTATGAAAAAATGACATTCACAATTTGATAGGAATAGCGTTGAATCTGTAGATTGCTTGGGGCAGTATGGACATTTTAATAATATTGATTCTTCCAATCTATTAGCATGGAATGTTTTTCCATTTGCTTGTGTTGTCTATGATTTCTTTCAGCAGTGTTTTATAGTTCTCTTTACAGAGATCTTTCGCCTCCTTGGTTGGATATATTAATATTTTTGGGTATTTTATTATTGTGTGTGTGTGGCTATTGAAATGAAACTGCATTCTTCATTTGGCTCTCAGCTTGAATGCTATTGGTAGATAGAAATGCTACTGATTTTTGTATGTTGATTTCATATCCTGAAACCTTACTGAAGTCGTTTATCAGGTCTAGGAGCCTTTTGGCAAAGTCTAGATTTTTCTAGGTATAGAATTGCGTATCTTTTCATATGCTTATATGCATCTGTTTGTGTTCTTTGGTGAGATGGTTGTTCAGATCTTTTGCCCATTTTTTTAATTTTTTTTTTTCAAATTGAATTTTAAGAGTTCTTTGTATAACTTTACTTATTTTTCACAACCAAAATATTCTAAATATTGTGAGAGACCTTAAATGTGATCATCAACTTCTTAACTTCATAGATTTTAAAAGTTAATTCAGAATAAAATTTACCCTTCCTCATTAACACACTTAATAATGCTTAGTTTCAACAAATTATATATATACATACACATACACCCATATATATACACACACACACAAACACACACGCACACATACATACACACAATCACTCCTTAAATGTGCAAGAGCAGGACTTCATTTTGAGAAATTTCAATGCAGGAAGGAAAATTCAGTGGGAGGTACTATTATAGATTTAATTTGATGGGAAATGAGGCAGAAAGTTTCAAGGACATTATGCCCTTAATATTCTCTTCATCTTTTGCTGATTCTGGCTTTAAAAGACTTCAGAAGTCTTCCAGAGACATTTATGCATTTTCTGAAGGAATGGTAAAAATCCTAATTCTGGGTAACTTCGTTTTACTCCAAAATCTTGGTGCTAAGATTCTGTTCTATAGTTTCTTACCCAAGCATCTGTCCCCTTCAGGTAGTCAAATATTTGACAAAGAAAGATACCCACACCCTCTCACCTTTCCTACCTGGTGCTAATTGTAAAGGCTACCTGATCAGCCCATTTATTTCACTTTCAGTCATGGGGGATTCTAATTATGTTTGATTTAACCAAATAATACAAAATCCCTCAGTTCTTGCTTATGGATTTGGACTTCAAAGCATCTTGTCTTTACCTCTCAGAAGCTGTTCTCACTTATTTTTTTGTTTTGTTTTGAGATGGAGTCTCACTCTGTTGCCCAGGATGGAGTGCAGTTGGTGTGATCTTGGCTCACTGCAACCTCCACCTCCTGGGTTGAAGCAATTCTCCTGTCTCAGCCTCCCAAGTAACTGGGATTACAGGCGTGTGCCACACGTCCAGCTAATTTTTTGTATTTCTAGTAGAGGCAGGGTTTCACCATGTTAGTCAGGCTGGTCTTGAACTCCTGACCTCAAGTGATCCACCTGCCTCGACCTCCCAAAGTGCTGGGGTTATAGGCGTGAGCCACTGTGCTCGGCCATCTCACTTGTTTTGAATCAGGATGCCTAGGTCAGTGAGAGCCTGTGTGAGTCAAAAACAGTCACGTTCATCTTTGAAAAAACTTAGGCCGACAAATCAAGTTTTTAATTACAGGAAATAATCACAAACTACTGGAGATGCAATTAAAGGCATTTTTCTCGGAGAGTAGCTTGTTTGTCTTTTATATTTTTCCCCAAAGCTCATTATAAGAAATACTATGTTCTTTCATACTTATAGTCTCAACTCTGTCACTTCCTGCTGTGAGTATGGAAATGAATTTTGTTGAAATCAAAGAAATTAGTGAATAAGATTTTTTTTTAGCCTGTTAGTAGAAGTTGCTTAACGTTTGTAAGGAATATTTGCTTTGCTTATAATTTAACTGAACGAGACATCTGACCTCTGCTATCTATCAAGTTCATTACCTCTTTTTGGCACCCATGAACTGTCTTAAATTGTACTAATTGAGAACTGATGAAATAAAACCATAATTCAATTTATCATACTGTTTAGAATTCAAATGTGTGAGACATAGCTCACTTAATAACATGAGGGTATTTTGTTTTTCTTTTTAAATTGTTCACTCTGGCCTTTAGTAGCCACCAGGGAGACACATGAGTTTGGAAGGGCATCTCAGGTCAATTCTAAAAGCCTGCAGAAGAACTGAGCTGGCAGAATATAATCCTGCCAGTTGAAACTTAGCCAGCCTTTGAAATTATTTTCATCAGGAAAGTACTACAGGATTTTTTTTTAATGACATAGTAGGCACTCTACTTAGAAGCCTACTCCCTAATTTTTTTTTTCTAGTTACTCATTTGCCAAGATGACTTGTTTATTTGAAAGTTATCATGATGAAAGTTGGATTATATGTATTATGATTGCTTTTCTTCCTGTGTGTTATTTTCATTTGAAAATGTCAAAGTATCTCACCAAGTATTTTCCTATTTTATAGACGAGTAAACTGAGTTATATGGTTTTGGTGAGTTTAAGCTTCCAGGGCTAGCTCTCCATTTAGCTTTCTCTTCTACTGTTTAGTGTAGTCCATACAAAGTTAGTTGCACCATAGAACATTTTATCTGAATCCTATTCTTGTTCAGCAAATACATATTAGAGAGCAAATACATATTAGAGAGCAAATACATATTAGAGAGCACCCACATGCCGGGCAATGGAATTGCAAGTGTGGGCAGTTCCATTAACTTGCCCTCAAGCCTTAGTGGGAGAGATGGCACAGAATTGCTGTATAGGCTGTGAATCCCACTCAAGGGACAAAGCATGCAGGGAGACCAGAGAAACAGAGTATGGGAACCCTGGAGGGAACAAAAGGATAAGAGGTAATTGGGATCAGGGAAGGCTGAGGTTTAGTTTGCCAGACACAGAAGAATCCCTTGGAAGCAAAGAGATCATGGTATGTCCTGTGCAGAGTTTAATGAGCACAGTGTGTGTAGGGGACCTGCTTGGACATGAGATAGTTGGGGCCGAATCAATGAAGTACCTGGTTAAGAAGTTTGGACTTAATCCTGTAGACACTGGGAAGCAACTAAAAGGTAATTAGGGAAGTGATATATCCAATTTGCACTTTCGACAAGTCCAATGAGAAGGGTTTGAGTTTCATCTTATGCAAAGCTGCTTCTAGATGCCCTGCAATTTACACAGTTGCCATATATTAATCCCCTACTGTGTACCTGGGCATGCCCATACATGTTTTCCTATACTTTTACCCTTTTTTTCTCTACTGGCTCTTACCTTCCTCATACTATGCCAAGTTTATAAACATGTTTCAGTTTAGTATTATAAATAAAATAATAATATAAAACCATTAAGATGAATATATTGCCATTGCTGTTGCATTCAGCAAGTAGGAGACCCTGCAAATTTGGGAAGATCTGGTTCAGTGGAGGGCACAGGCACTGGGGTGGTGACTGATTGAGAGGTCAGAAAGGGGACATGGGAATATAGATGCTCCTGGAAGCTGGACAGTGAAAGGAAGGAGTTAACTAGTGAAGGTTGTGAGATGTGTGGGCCCTACAGAGGCCTGAGAGGAGAGACTCTGAAGGCATGGAAACAGTTGGTGGGTGGATTTGCTTTTAAGAGGGGAAAGAGGAGGAAAAGGTGGAGGAGGAGGGATGAAAATATTTTTTCCACTGCGAATGATGGAAGATTGGAGTTGGGGCTGAATTGT
The DNA here is from genome assembly GCF_047675955.1 of Chlorocebus sabaeus. Taxonomy (NCBI): domain Eukaryota; kingdom Metazoa; phylum Chordata; class Mammalia; order Primates; family Cercopithecidae; genus Chlorocebus; species Chlorocebus sabaeus. The sequence goes on from NC_132912.1 coordinate 24,298,994, forward strand.
CTTCATGGAGGAGGAGGAGAAGGAGGAGGAGGAGGAAGTTAGAGAAGGTTTACTGCTTGCCTTCGAATTTTCCAGCAAAGATCTTCCACTGATAATGGGAGAAGAGGTTGATGAGGAAGGAGACTGGAAGAGAAGGGACAGGCTTGAGGGAGTTTCCATGCGGGAAGGAGAGGAGAATGTTGAGGAGCATTGTCACTAGGGCCCTGGCAAGGGTAGGGACCACTGGTAGATAGTCTCAGTAATGACCAGCGACCCAGTGTGGGAACAGGAAAGGATGCTAGGACCCCCTGGGATTGAGATTGGGCTGTGTGGGGGTGGTAGGAGGGAAGGTAAGTGGTCAGAGGAGGTGAAGGCTTTGAGAAAAGTATGGGCAAGTGCTAGATCATGGCACCCAGCCTCTTTAGGAGTAGGCTGAAAGAAGATACAGATGGTCAAAGATTCGGGGATTGTGGGAACCAATAGGTTGTGATCAAAAGCGAAGAGAATAGAATTGAAGATTTCAGATATAGAGTAACAGTTCTGAGCAATACTAAGCTCCAAGGGATGGCGGTTCGTGTGCAGATTCCAGACAAGAGTCCTAGGAGATAAGGAGGCCAAAAAACCTGGAAACCAAAGAACCTTGGAGGCCAAAGAACCTGGAGGTGACAAGCCTTGTCCTAAGGGCCCTGAAACCCTCAGGGTGGTGGCAGAAATTGGAAGGAAGAGAGAGTGGGAGTAGAACTCCCAAATCATCAATGAACAGTGAGCTCATTATCTGCATAAGAGCAATGATTAATGGGAAATGTGCTCCCCAGAAGAAAGCTTCTTACTTGCATTAAAAATATTAAGAGTAACTCTTAAAACATGATTTTAATCACAGTTTCTCTCAATGGATTTTAGAGTTTTAGAAAATCACAAGTGCCCCAAAGTTGAAATCAATTGAAATTGTGAAAGTATGCTGAAAATTGTACCTGCAAATATTACCTATCATTCATCTCTCAGGTGAGGTTGTATGAGTTTAAAAAAAAAAAAAAAATTCTTTTTTGTTAACTTTCACCTTATCACAATAATGCAACAGGAAGAGAGTTTCAACAAAGCATAATATAAACAGATGTCTCTTTTTTTTTTTTTTTCAGATGGAGTCTTGCTCTGTCACCCAGGCTGGAGTGCGGTGGTGTGATCTCGGTTCACTGCAACCTCTACCCCCAGATTCAAGTGATTCTCCTGCCTCAGCCTCCCGAGTAGCTGGAGTTACAGGCACCCACCACCAAGCCTGGCTGATTTTTGTAATTTTAGTAGAGGCAGGATTTCACCATGTTGGCTAGGCTGGTCTTGAACTCCTGACCTCAGGTGTTCCACTTGCCTCGGCCTCCGAAAGTACTGGGATTATAGGTGTGAGCCACCGTGCCCAGCCATGATATCTCTCTTAAGACCTTTAATTGTGTGTGGCAGGGAGTTGTTTAAAATAAATCCAGTGGGAATAGCAAATTGTGCTCTCTTTTCAAAGTTTGTTTTTGCTCCATCATCTATATTTGAATTGTTCTGTGTGAACAAGTTTTGGAATGCTTCCTCCTTGTTGACCACAATAGTTGTTGAGATAGACAGAGGTTGTTGGGATAGGAAGAGATCCCTGAGGTTGTCTTGTGGACAAGAAGACCCAAGGTAACTTTTCTTCCCATACACACATGGGCTATCCTAGAGCCCAGTCCCCTGTGGGATATGACCAGCAGTTGTCTTAGACAATTTCACTCAATCGGCTGGGCATGGTGGTTCATGCCTGTAATCCCAGCACTTTGAGAGGCTGAGGCAGGCGGATCACCTGAGGTCAGGAATTCGAGACCAGCCTGGTCAATGTGGTGAAACCCTGTCTCCACTAAAAATACAAAAAAGTAGCCAGGAGTGGTGGCGGGTGCCTGTAATCCCAGCTACTCGGGAGGCTGAAGCGGGAGAATCGCTTAAACCCGGGAGGTAGAGGTTGTAGTGAGTCAAGATCGCACCATTGTACTCCAGCCTGGGCAGCAAGAGTCACACTCCATTTCAGAAAAAGAAAACTTCACTCAATCATTTCACTTCTACCTCCCACTCCTCTTTGGAGTGTGAGGACACTTGTAAGGCAGCCTGTGGGGACAGTAACTTTTAGGTTGTGTCCTGTCCAGTAGTGAGCTTTCATCAGAAGTATGCTTTTGGTCACACTACACCATTTTTTTATGCCACCATAGAATTGACAAACAGCATTCACCCATTTCATTTTGCTTTACTACTCCGATTTGGAGAAAAAAAAAAAAAATCTAAGGATTACATTTATCTTGCAGATCTTTTAGATCAACAGCTATTATTTAAATACAGGGAATCCTGAAAGTCTGAGACTAAAAAATTCAGGTTCCTTTTATATACGTTAAATTCTCCCATATACACATGGGTCTATAAATAAAGCATAATAAATAGGTGGCCCCTACCCTTGCAGTTGCATACAGAAACTAGACCCTGAAACAAAATGAAACAACATTGGAGGACTTTTGTTTAGTGGATTAGAAATTCAATAATACTTGAAAACTTTGTCCAGATCTTCAACAGAGATACTTGGATGAGTTTTCTGGCTTTTCTAATCAGGGAAGGCTTGTTGAAGAATTAAAGGAGATAAGATTGAGGAAATAAAACACAATACAAAATTTTTCTGGATTATTATGAATAGAAAGGGACCCCCAAGGATTAAGTGGATGTAGTTTGCAGTTAAGGTTAAGTGGTCATGGCAGTTTACTGCGGACATTGTTTAACTGATGGAAAACTCCAAAACATCGACCCAGGAACTGAAGTAGACCAATGTGGACCAATCACTTAGAGCTCAGAATTAACCACTGTGTTTCTCTAGTCCAAACACCCATTCCTCTTCCCTGGAACCTCAGGCTGGCCACACAAACTTTCTTGAACATTCTTATGATTCTGCCTCTACAGGAAGGCCATTTGCCTCACTCATCAAAAATATTAGGGGTTTATTCTGCATGACCATGAACAGGTTAAAGAGAAGGATAGGGAGGTTATGAGGGTTCTTACATTCCATCTTGAGTGAAACATCTCCTGTTACCCTCTGAAAAGTGGCACAATTTGCCCCAGACTGTTTTTGGTTTCATATCTACTATGGAATTACATTTATAGCTAATGTATTAACTCCAAAAATGGAGAAACCCATTGCTCTGCTGTTTTCATGGTAAGGAAAAACTGCTGAGTCATGATTGACGTGGGTTGTTTCAAGAGTTCCCTGCGAGTGAAGATAAATGCTTAGGATACTGCAGCCTGAGTGGGAGGCACTGCAAAGTGTAGCCGCTACTTGAAGTTCTTCAGTGTGAGTGGAGAGGGAATACTGAGCACGTCCTGGATTAGGAAAAAAAAGAAGAAAGGTGGCCTGAAAAATCATCTAAGTATATCTGGAAATACGCAGACACCTAATACTCTAGTTGTAGCACTCCGTGAACCAGAAGCCCAACTTCTACATGCTGCAAGCTGCACTTCAAAATGCACCCAAAAGGCATGCTCAGGAAGTTGTTTTTTGTTTTTGTTTTGTTTCTGAGACAGAGTCTCCCTCTGTCACCCAGGCAGGAGCACGGTGGCATGATCTTGGCTCGCTGCAACCTCTGCCTCCCGGGTTCAAGCAGTTCTCTTGCCTCAGCCTCCCGAGTAGCTGAGATTATAGGCATGCGCCAACAAGCCTGGCTACTTTTTTGTTGTTGTTTGGTTTCGTTTTTAGTAGAGACAGGATTTCACCACATTGGCCAGCCTGGTCTTGAGCTCCTGACCTCAAGTGATCCGCCATCGTCGGCCTCCCAAAGTGCTGGGATTACAGGCGTGAGCCACCATGCCTGGCTGGGAAGTCTTTTTTAATGGCAATAACCAAATGAACTCTCTTGACCTTGCTGCCTCTGCAGGCACTGCCCCACCCCTGTCCCTTCCACTCTAGAGGAAAGCACCTGGCATTTAGCATCTTTATACCCAGGAAACAACAGATATGTTCAGGGACTTTTCCTGTAGCGTGTAACCAGGGATGGCTGTTGGGTTTGGCAGCCATCAGGCTGAGAGTGGCTCAGCTTAAAAGCTTTCGTTGTTGATCTCTGCCCTGAGCATTCACCTTTGGACTTGGAGTTCCAGGATGTCTTGTGTCTGTGCTTCAGCATCTGAAGCCCCTTGTTGTCTGTTCTTAAGGTAGACTTCATTATCAATGGTGTCTTAAATTAATAGCGTCTCTCTATTGGCTATTCACCTGCCACAGCTGACAGGAAGGTTCTCAGTCCTGAGTGCCTGTTAATGAAGCTCACAGATGGAGTGCAGAAACCCTTTGCAAGATCTGTTTTGCCAACTTGCTGGTGTCCTGGCATGAAGGTCTCCGACCGATGTCTTTGAAATAGTTCCTTTCCACATGGGGTGAACTGACCACTTTGGGGCTCCACCTTTGCCTGCTTGGTTCAGGCAGTTTGGTACCATTTCATGCACATTTCACTCTTTTCCCCTACTAGCTTCTCACAGTTTATATTATTGATGTGATTGCCTACCCAGACATCTAATTCTTTTAACAGGCAGTGGTTTACAGTCTCCAGTTTCTTTATGATCATCAAGACAGGGATTGAACAACTGACACCTTCCCTGTCTGTCCATCGAGGGGCATGTGTTTGATGTGTGTGGATGCTACTTTCATTAGGCAAGTTAATGGCAGTTACCTAAGTTCACACTGAGTTGGAAATAGATCACTGTGTATGCATTTAGTAAACACAAAGGTAGTCAGTGGATCTGTTTCCTTAACAGAACATGGTTCTGCTGCACTGTGTACACTTCAACCAACTGCTTCAGAGCAAGTTTTTTCCTTAGAAGAGTTTTCATTTAATCAGGATTTAGAAAGGAACATGGAAACTTTAAGATCTCCTTTTAGTTTTCCGCATACTTCAGAGACTTCTGATGTCTCCTACAGGGACAGGAAAGGAGTCAGGGGTCTGAAACTCTAAGATCTGAAAGGCAAGTGCAATTCGGACACTGTCCACATTGCCACGGTGTCAAATCACACATACCCTGCCTGAAAATCTGGAAATTGGAGAATTTAAAATGACAGTATTTTCTACTGTGGAACACCTTGCATTCTCCCACTCTGTAAACTACTATTTTGGAGGCAGCCCCTCTCACTGTATTTCAAAACCAGATGCTTTTCTCTGGAAATACTAGAAATATATCTCTTCTGGGCTGACCTAAAACCGACATAGTATTGGGCATTGAAGTAAGGGGAAATATGGTCAGTGAAGCTAAGACCTCCTCTTCTGAGAATGAAAGATGACTGAGTACTTTGTGTTAGGTGGGACACTATTTGTTAACAGAGAACTTATATCTTAAGTCTCTTAAACTAATTATAGCATCTCTTAGTTATTTCCAGCATAATCCAGGAGTGAGCATTCTAAGAACATCATCTTATAACTTTTAATTAATAGATCTGTCTTGCTCTAACCCTTAAAGAAATGCTGGTAACTGCTTGTCAGATGAGGAAAAGATGGATCATTATTCAAGTAAGATCCAATATGGGAAACTCAGATATAAATAGTTCAACATTTTCGTTTCTTATCAAAGATTTATGACTGTGTCTATTTGAGGATGTATTCTGGACTATCTCAGGAGCCTCTTCACTGGTCTTTCAGCCTCTATTTCCTTTCCTCCGCCCCTTTGTTTCTCCCACTGCTCTGAGGACAATTGTAATAAAGCTCAGTTCTAGACTTCTTGACTCATGTCTTGGGTGCTTCCCCAGCTGTTCTCAGGCCAATTCCTCAGGCCCCTGTTTCACCATTTTATCCACACCTCCAACAGGCATTCCCTCCTGGAGGAACTTCCCCCTCTTCACCTGAGGGTTAAGGGTCTTTTTGTTGACACTGGTCCCTCTGCCAGGCATCCTGTGCCTTCTGTACCTCCCTATTGCTACCAATCCTTCCTTCACTAGGAACTCAACCTAAATGCCACCTTCTTCATCCCAGACGTGCTACCACTCCTGAGCCAGGAGTAATTAATTCTTTGACCTGTTGTATCACTCTTATGGCACATGGCTCTTCTGTTTGGTTTGGAAAAACTGTATCTCCTTATGCAAATTGTAAGTTCTTTGAAGGCAGTTTCCATGCTTAATTATTTTATTCCCTAATGTGCCTTAGTACTCAAAATGTCCTCTGCTGGTCAGCAGTAAGGGCGTCACCTGGGAGCTTGCTCAGAAACAGGCTGTCAGCCCCCAACTGATGTGTGCGATCAGAATTCACTTTTTTTTTCTTTTTTCTTTTTGGAGACAGGGTCTTGCTCTGCTTCCCAGGCTGGAGTGTAGCGGCACAATCATTGCTCACTGCAGCCTTGACCTCCTGGGCTCAAGCGATCCTCTCTCCTCAGCCTCCTGAGTAGTTGACTTTACAGGTGCACATCATCAAACCCAGTTAATTTTTAAATTTTTTTGTAGAGAGGTCTCTCTATGTTCCCCAGGTTGGTTGGTCTCAAACTCCTGGCCTCTCAAGCCATCCTCCTGCCTCCTCCCAAAGTGCTGGAATTACAGGAGTGAATCACTAGGCCCGGCCAGGTTCCACATTTTAACAAGGGGGCCTCCAGGTGATTCCAATGCACCTGAGTTGGGAGTTCTGGCTTTGTACATTGCACAGAACCTTGTATAAAGCAGAGACTCCCTGGGTATCTATTGAACAACTAATGGATATATCACATTAAAAATTGAGTTTCTTCTCATTGACTTCAAGGTAGGTTACCTCATAATTACTCAAACGTAGAAAACGTAACCCAACGTGTATCATTTTCCTGTGACCATTTTGAGTCTTAAAAACATGGAGGCCCTTTTCTTCTTTTAAAATCTTGGATTTATTACTTCGGGTCACCTTTGTTAGTTTTTCTTTCTTTCATTTTTTGTATACTCTCACTGGGTAGTGTTTGGTCTTCGCAAAGAAGGATAGAGAGAAAGCTTGCTAATTGGGTCTAAATACAGATTATGTGCAAAAGAAGAAATTGCTAGCATCTAAAAATAAGCACTCTACACGTGTATAGTTTTATAATCTTATCAGCTGTGATCTTCAGGACCAAGTAAGTGGCAGCTACAGGAGGATGGTCTCTGTCGCTGTCAAAACCTGAGTATTCCAACTCTCACTTACTTGATACCAACCACAGAAGGACATGAGACTGTAATACACTGGGATTTTCAAAATGGGAAAGAATTTGATATTCAAGTCTTATTAGCTGTCTAGGAATAAAACAAGAGTGGGGAGAAACATATAAAGTAAAGAGGAATATATGTCTACAGCTAAAACCAGGCAAAAGGACCACCCACTATGGTGTATTGTGAAAATTTATGGGGCTACTTTTGTTTGTCACAATAATTGGAGCAGTTGGTTGAAGGATACAGTGCAGCAGAGCCATATTCTGTTAAGGAAACAGATCCGCTGACTAAATTTGTGTTTACTAAATGCATACTCAGTGGTCTGTTTCCTCCTCAGTGTGACGTAAGTAACTACCATGAATTTACCTAATGGAAGTAGCATCCACACACATCAAACACATGCCCCTTGATGGACAGACAGGGAATGTGCCAGTTGCTCAGTCCCCATCCCAGTGATCATAAAGAAACTGGAGTCTTTAGGCTGGGGGCAGTGTCTCATGCCTGTAATCCCAGCACTTTGGGAGGCCAAGGCAGGTGGATCACCTGAGGTCAAGTCAGGAGTTCGAGATCATACTGGCCTAGATGGTAAAACCCTATCTCTACTAAAAATACAAAAATTACCTGGGCGTAGTGGCGCATGCCTGTAATCCCAGCTACTCAGGAGGCTGAGGCAAGAGAATCACTTGAAGCTGGGAAGTGGAAGTTGCAGTGAGCTGAGATCTTGCCACTGTGTTCCAGCCTGGTCAACAGAACAAGACTGTCTCAAAAAATAAAATTTAGAAATTTAAAAAAAGAGAGAAACTGGAGTCTTTAAATGGCTCCCTGTTAAAAGAGGCAGATGTCCGAGTGGACAATCACATCAAGAACTTTAACTGAGAGAAGCTAGTATGGGAAAAAAGTGAAATGTACGTGAAATAGGACAAAGGCCAGGGATACTAGATACCTTGCAAGGCGTAGGATAGTCTCATACTGTGAAGAATTGTCACTTGTGACTGTGACTTTAGAACATCCGGCCTGACATTTTGGGGGTGAAAAAGTGTTTATATTACTGGACTCTAAAAATATATATATTTTTTCTGTCTGTAAGTTTATTGCCTATATCTGAAAAATCATGATAGAAAATTGTTTGGTTTAGCTCTCAGCAGTCTGTTCCTGAGCTCTGAGGAAGCTTGCCTTCTTTTGAGCTACCCGATCCTTCTTCTGAGCAAGGGACATTTTGGGATGGTTCCACCTCTTCTTTTTAACTTCTTTCTTGGGCTTCTTTTCATAGACTGGATTCTCTCGTGTAGCAGCATGAGCTTTCTTACACATCTCCTCCATCAGGTCTGGAGTTACACTGTTCTTTATGTATTGAGAGAACTGTTTCTTGTAAGCATCTTCATCTTCTTCCATTAAGTAGCACATGTCGTCTGCAACATTCTGGCCCATGATGTGCTTCCAGTGTACTTCTGCATTAAATTCCTTCCTTTCAGAATCATAACCAGGGAATCGTTTGGTACTGTGAGGGATAGACAAGCCTCCATCCACAACTCCCTTCAGGGCGCCAAAAACTTTATTGCCAGTGGTAGTTCTGGCAAGGCCTGCATCCAAATAGCAGGTAAAGGCACCTGGCTGACCATCAATGCTTTCCACCTTGTATTCATCGCCAGTCACCTCCACGTGGCCTTCATAGATCTTGTCCATGCCAAACCTATGGAGAAGGCTGCGGGCCAGCAGCAGGCCAGTACAATATGCTGCAGCATCGTTTGTCAGGCCAACCTTCACACCATATTTTGGCAGTTCGTGTGCATATGCTGCGCAGACTATCATATCCCCCTCTATACGGGCATAAGCAATCTGACAAATGATAGCTCAGTTTGTTACACGAACTGTCATCCTGTGTTTGGGTATGTTGTATTTATTTTTATCCTATATCACCAAGCGTTTCCAAGCATAGTAATCAGTTTTACCCTCTCGTTGTCTTCTAAATTTCACTTGGTATCTCTTAAAGTAGGCCTTATTCTTAACAACTCTAACAAACCCTATCCTGCGGAACAGAGACCGGCGTCCGTGGCTCGACAGACACCTGCAGGCCCCGCGGCGCTAGCGGGGGGGAAAGGGCTAAAAATATTTTTTATATAAACAGAAATTAAATCTATGCTAAATTTTTCAGGAATGCAGTTACCTTTTCAATTGAGAGGATATTGTTCTTTGTTTTGTTTAGAACTTTACTATACAGTAATGTCTCTGCTCATATCAGTGTGCATGTGTAACTATTGAATTCACACTGATAGTACTTAGAGGTAGCTCCTGATGTCACTGTACCTGAGCATTTGTATATTGAAATGTTCCTTATTTGTTCATACATTTTTCTTTCTTTTTTTTTCTCCTTTATATAATAGGATATTGTATTGATTTTTTAAAAATATATGTGACTAAGCAAGTTTTTAAATAATTATATCTCAGGATATAAAAAGAGGCCTTGGGTCTGATGGGTTTGAGAATTGCTAGCATGGACAGCCTCATTAGTTCTTGTCTTAAGACAGAGGATAATAAAAGTTAAAGGTTCAGACTTAATCAGAGTGTTAGAAAAAAGAACAGCGAGCCGGGTGCAGTGTCATCCTAGCACTTTGGGAGGCCGAGGTGGGCGGATCACCTGAGGTCAGGAGTTTGAGACCAGCCTGGTCAACATGGCGAAACCCTGTCTCTATTAAATATACAAAAATTAGCTGGGCATGGTGGTGCCTGTCTATAGTCTCAGCTACTCAGGAGGCTGAGACAGGAGAATCGCTTGAACCTTGAAGCCGCAGTGAGCCGAGATCGCACCACTGCACTCCAGCCTGGGCGACAGAGGAAGACTCCATCTGAAGAGAAAAGAGAAGAGAAGAGAAGAGAAGAGAAGAGAAGAGAAGAGAAGAGAAGAGAAGAGAAGGAGAAAGAGCAAGAACATGTCCCACAGGAAAAGAAGCTGGGAGAAAATCATGAAGGGAATTCATGTATGGGGTAACTTGTCAGAATGGACAGAGCTTGGGCTCAGGAATTAATGCATGAGTTTGGCACTCTTCTCTCAACTTTCAGAATTCAACTGTCCTGAATTCTGGCTTCTAGGGGTCCCCGCAGGGTCAGAATGAATATTAGAGATAATGACCTTAAAACACCTAGCACAGAGTTGCAAAAATGTTACAAATTGTAAATAATATACATAATAACACTAATGCCATCTGGCTCTTAAAAATGGAAAATGATGAAGCTATCTTACTGGCTTTTAGAGAGGTTGACCGAGTTTTCTACAATTGCTCATGGCTGGATTTTGGGGCCAGGCTCTAAAATCCAGGTTCTTTAGATTATTTTGAGCCTAATAACCAACTGTAGGTTTGACCTGACTTGAATCACTCTCTCCCTCTAAAATTCCCTGGACTCTTGCTTTGTCCATACAGAACCCATCCATCAAATTATACCAAATATCACAGAATCCTGTGGCTTTCTTATGGCAACATAAGTGCCTTTGACATGTGAGCTCTTTCCTTTTTTTCTGGAAACAGGGTCTTGCTCCATTGCTCAGGCTGTGATCGCAGCTCACTGCAGCCTTGACCTCCCTGGCTCAAACAATCCTCCCACCTCAGCCTCCCAAGTAGCTGAGACCATAGGGCATGCACCACCACACCTGGCTAATTTTTAAATTTTTTTTGTAGAGACAGAATCTCCCTATGTTGCTCAGGCTGGTTTCAAACTCCTGAGTTAATGCGATCTTCTCACTTTGGCCTCCCAAAGTACTGGGATTACAGGCGTGAGCCGCCATACTCATTCTAGATTTTTCCTTTTCAATAGTCACTTTTACGCTTATGAATAAACTACAATTTTATGAAGGCGGTGGGTGCCGGAGTGATCCTTCCAGCCCTGGTGCTTCCTCTGTGGGTTCAGCCTGCCCTGTGAACTAATGAAATTTAACCGGTGTGGTGCTCCCTCCCACTTAGACTTCTCTCTCTGACCAAACTGCCTCTGTTTTCCTTCCCTTTGGTCCCCCAGAACCTGTGCAAACTCCAAGTCCAGCAACAACTTTTCTCCTAGATTCTTTACTGCTTGTTCGATTCCAGATGCAAGAGATATAGCTTCACTGGTGCTTCCGGTCTTCTTATGGTTTCTTGTTGCCGCAGGGGGTAGTCACCAAGCTTTTGCTCAAACACTGAAACACTCAAACTACGTACAGAGAGATGCTTTACCAGTTACTCACCTTCCTCGTTGGGCATCTGCAGAGACTCCTAGAGAAATGTTTGTGAGACAACATGAGTTATGAATTTTGCATTCAAAATCTTTTAAATTGATAACAAAATGAATCTGTCCCACAGTGCAAAGAGATCACTGCTTGGTCAGTTTCTTTTTGGGAGAATTATTTCTGATTTTTTTTTTTTAGTTAAATGCTAGTTATTAGAAAAGTAGCCACATGGCCCCCTGAGTCTGTTCAGATCTTTTGGTCCATTTTCCTTCTCCTCTCCCACACCCCTCGATTTGCTTGTCACATGTGTTTCAGAGATTCCTTCTGTTCTTGTCTTGGCAGGATCATCTTGAATTAAGAGTAGTGTAAATACATCCTGCCTCTGTTTCTACTGTGAAGGCCCCTCTCTCTGCGTTTCCTGCATAGTTTTCTTAGGCTGTTCTGTGCATTTTGGGTGGCGTCTGCCTTCTTTTATTTTTTTGAGATGGAGTCTCACTCTGTCACCCAGGCTGGAGTGCAGTGGCACGATCTTGACTCACTACAGCCTCCATCTCCCAAGTTCAAGCAATTCTCCTGCCTCAGCCTCCCAAGTAGCTGGGACTAGAGGCAGGCACCACCACACCCGGCTAATTTTGTATTTTTAGTAGAGACGAAGTTTCACCATGTTGGGCAAGCCTGTCTTGAGCTCTTGACCTCAAGTGATCTGCTCGCCTCAGCCTCCCAAAGTGCTGGGATTATAGGCGTGAGCCCCCGCGCCTGGCCAGGTCTGCATTCCTAATGCTACTTTTGAACCTGGCAATCTCAAACAATAAAATTCGGTGCAGCTGGGGCAGATAAGTGCCCCCTGCTCTCACATTTCTCTTTAGTCTCGGCATCTTCAAGTTAGACCCAGGTCATTATTTTTGTATCAATGACATTTCATCATGCAGTAAATACTGAGGTGTTAAAAACACCAAAAAAGCCCTAAAAATACCTAGAAAATTATCCAAAGCATTTAATATTAAGGAAGATAAATTTTCACATCTCTTTTCAAATATAAATTGATTATAAAGCATATTGAGTGACTTCAAGCCTAAGGTTTTCTGTATTTGGAAAACTGAAATTTAATTGCAGCCTTCTCCATGTCACTATAGTGCCACGCACAGCATAGCGCTCAGTGCCCCAGGCACCTTCTCACTTCCATTCCCAAACAGATCTTCCCTCCTCACCATTCCTCAAACCCCAGCCATCTCCACCTGCTGACACTGTAGCTTCATCCCCAGATCACTTCAGCTTAAAGTGATTTTCCCTTTTCTGGATTCCAAGAAGGACTTTGCTTGCAAAAATGTTTATTTAAAAAAAAACAACAACAACAACAGAAGTTCTACAATTAATCTTTTCTTTTAAGTAGACTTTATTTTTTAGAACAGGTTGGCCAGGCACAGTGCCTCACGCCTATAATCCCAGCACTTTGGGAGGCCAAGGCAGGCAGATCACCTGAGCTCAGGAGTTTGAGACCAGCCTGGCCAACATGGTGAAACCCCGTCTCTGCTAAAAATACAAAAATTAGCTGAACATGGTGGCGCTCGCCTGTAATCCCAGTTACTTGGGAGGCTGAGGCAGGAGAATCACTTGAACTGGGGAGGCGGAGGCTGCAGTGAGCCAAGATCACACCACTGCAGTCCAGCCTAGGTAACAGATTAAGACTCTATCTTGCAAAGAAAAAAGAGGAGAGGGGAGGGGGGGGAGGGGACTGAAACTGATTAAGACTCCATCTCAAAGAAAGAAAAGAAAAGACCGAGAGATAGCAAACGAGACATAGGGTTTATTGGGGGAACTTACGTACAGGGACGGTCCAGTGGTGGCAGGTTGGACAGGAGAACCACTACCATTTGTAAAAAGCTTACGGTTTATACAGCATTTTCACTTAGCACCCTCCACCTAGCAACCTCCATTTAACCCAAAACAAAGGGCCTTGATCCCCTGTATGACCTGCGTTTCAAGAGACAGGCCAGGGGTTCGGATATCCATCATGGATAAGGAGTGAATCCCTGGGTTGGCCACTCCTGGATTCCTTAGCTCAGAACTCTGAATGTACATTCTTCTTGATCATGGAATCATTCTCAGGGCGTGCCTAGGTTAAGTTACTGCTGTCTGGTGCATCTGTATACACTCCCTAATGTGTTGCTCTTTTATGAGTGAATTACCTTTAATTTGGCATTATGTTTTCTATGTCCATGCTGTGCTTCTCTTTTATTCTTATTTATTCAGTGTATATTTCTTAAGGGCATATTAGGCACTGCTGTGTAGGTCTGGAAAAACAGGGAACACACAAAGTACCTGCCTTCTTAGTGCCAGCATTTCAGAGAAAAGAGGCAGGTGACAGACAAATAAATAGATGGCATGGGATATAAGTGCTCTGAAAAAAAAAAATAAGACAGTGTAAGGGAAATCAACACAGGATACTTTAAAGAGAAGGCCTTCTGGATGAAAGGACAATTTGAGCAGTCACCAGGGAGCAGTGAGGGAGGAGGTGGCCATGTGGATATCTGTCTAGTGGAAGAGCCCAGAAGGCAGAGGAAATAAGACAAGTTAGACAGTTAAGACCAAGGCCTTAGGTGGGGTGGCAGGATGGGTACATGGGACTGAGGGACCATATGGGGGTGGGCTGGGGGTGGGACATAGTCAAGATCAAGGTCATGTAGGGTCTTATAGGCTGTGGTAAAGACTTGAATTTTTACTCCGAGTAAGAGGGGAAATCATTGGCTTTTTATTTTTCTAGAAATGGGGTGTTGCTCTGTCACCGAGGCTGGAGTACAGTGGCTCAATCATAGCTTGCTGCAGCCTCAAACTCCTGGGCTCCAGCAATCCTCCTATCTCAGCCTTCCTAGTAGCTGGGACTACAGGTGCACACCACTAAGCCCAGTTAATGTTGAAATATGGTTTAGAGACAGGATCTTGCTGTGATGCCCAGGCTGGTCTCAAACTCCTGGCCTCAAGCAATCCTCCTACCTCGACCTCCCTAAGTGCTGGGATTCCAGGCATGAGCCACCACACCTGGCCTCCACTGGAGGATTTTAAAGACTTGTATGCTTAGTTAAAGCAGTCTGTAGGGGGATGGGGCAAGCCTGGAAGTGGAGAGACCCGTGAGGAGGCTCCTGGGCAACTTAGTGACAACAGGCCAGGGTTAGGGTGGAGGCCATGAGAGGTGAGAATCAGATCCCAGTTCACAGAGTTGATGGGATGTGCTACTGGTCTAACTGGGAAGGACTGTAAAGAAAAGCAGGGAGTCAAGAATGATTAGAAACAAGGTTTGTGTCCTTGGCAGTTGGAGGATTCCTGATGTCATTTACAGAGAATGGGGAGGGGGTCTGAGGTGGGCTTAAGCTTGAAGAACAAACTCAAGTTGGGTTTTGGACAGACTACATTCGAAGTTCCTGTTGGACATTGAAGGCTGTTGGCTGTGAGTCTGCCTTCCAAATCCCTGAGTCCTTGAATTCAAGGTCATGTGTTGGCCGTCTTTGTATTAGGACATCTAACACTTGTGTTTGACTTAATGGGATTCAAATTTGCACGTGTGTGGTTTTCTGAATGTGGCCTACAGTTTCACTTGGATCTTCGTATTCTTTTTCATCATAATCTGAAAAAGCAAAAAAAAGACCATTGGAAAGAAATGCTGTATGAAACTTTCTGAAAATGGATGGAACCAGAAATGATGCTGACAGGAGTTTTAGAAATGAAAAATAGAGAGTATTCAGACCAAATATAAGTAAATTAGCATAAATCAGCATTCTCTGATTTCCACGCCTACTTACCCAAGTTGGTTGACTCAACAGCTGCTAAGACTACAGCTGTGTGATTCCTCCACATTTTTTTTTTTTTTTTTTTGCATGGAAAAGTGTTTCAGATTGTCATTGCTTCATCATTTCCAATTCCATATTAGGTTATCTTTTTTTTTTTTTTTTTTTTGCCTGACCATAGTAGTTAAGAAAAGTCTTGCAACTGTCCTTCATTCTGCTGAACCAACTGTATCATATATTTTCACTTGACATTTTGTTTTAGATCTACTTGGGACTTTATGTAAATGTTTTTTACATTTTTTACTTAAAAATTTTTTTAGATAGAGATAGTGTCTCATTATTATGAATGCATGGAGCATTCATACCTCCTGGGCTCAAGCAACCTTCCTGTCTCAGCCTCCCAAGTAACTGGGGCTAACAGCATTGTACCACCACATCCAACTAGTGTTTTAAATTTTTTTGTAGAGACGGGGTCTCGTTATGTTGCCCAGGCTGGTCTTGAACTGGCCTCAAGTGGTCCTCCCACCTTTAAGTGGGAGATTACAGGCATGAGCCACCACACCTGACCTTGGGGTTTTATTTTTGCCTTCAAGGCCGTCCAGACAGTTCTTCTTGGAGGTTTGGGGAAGTCTTCTGTAAAGAAAACTTCCTTATACCTGGCTGATGGTGGTAAAAGTTCCAGGTGGAGAAAGACTTCCTAGGCAGAAGGAAAAACAAGTGCAAAGCTATGTAGCCTCTACGAGAGCAGATGCGTAGTTCAGGGTGACTGCATAGGACCTGGGAAGAGAGCTGAGTCACAAAGGGCAGATGACTGGCAGGTAATGAAGGTCCTTACGGGCTATACTAAGTAGTATGGAAAATGAGGAGTATTCAAAATTTAGAGCCCAGGGTACTGTGATGGGATTGCGTTTTTTGACAAAGCTACTTTGACTGCCATGTAAAGAACAGATGGGAGGTGAGGGAGCCTGATTACAAGGTCCTTGATGATGCAGGCAAAAGATGATGAAGGTCTCAAAGTTCTTTCAGCCTCGACTGGAACACATTTAGTGTGACGTGTTTATAACATAAAGTTAAATATGAAAGCAGAAACATTGGTGATGGAGAGGAGAGCACAAAATTGGGGAGATACTGTAGCCAGGTTGAAAGCCTGTACCGCTCACTGCACAACAGCCAGTAAGTCAAGAGACAAGGAATTGGGGTAAGGAAAATGACTATTTGGAGAGCCAGCAAACCAAGAAGATGGTGGACTGCTCTCCTAAAGAACCATCTTAAAAGACATGAATCTCAAGCTTCTTTTTATATTTGGGAAAGGGGAACAAGGAGACGGTTGAGGTGACAGGTGACCACAGACATCTGAGCAGTAGCAGGAGTCTGAGGGTGTTACATTGAATATTGCATTGTTACTTGTGTCTGTGCCCTTTTTACTTCCTCAGTGGTGAATTTTGGGAAGCGACTATTATCATCCTTGCTTTAAACTGTAAACTAAATTCCCCCTCATGGTTATCTTGGCTTATGTGTGGGAATGAGCAAAGGCAGTCAGCTTGAGAGCTTAGAAGCAAGATGGAGTTAGTTAGCTATGTTAGGTTTCTGTAACTGCTACATCTTACATGTAGGATTACAGCATCTACTTGGATGAATGGCGATGTCACTCTAGCATGAGAAGCAGATGGGGTTAGGTGGAGGTTGAATGGGACCATACTTGTGTCAGGACATGACATCTTTGTGGAGCCCAGGGGTCATCCATTAAGCAGCTGGGAATACAGTTCTGGGGCTCAGCAGAGACCTCAGCCTGGAATAACATGTTTAGAAGTCATCAACATCTCATTAGGAAAGAGAAAGAGACCGCCTAGGAGAGGAAATAGAGCAATGAGAGAAAATGGTCAACGAGGGAAAGCATGCTGGGATTGAGTGTCTGTGGTACCAATGATCTTACTATTGATGACAGAGTTGAAAAAGAAAAGAGAGAGTTGTATTCAAATTCTGGTTGATTTAGTCTTTTATTAACATTTCCTGACTCACCAACTGGTAAATGTCCAAGAAAAATACATTTTTTTGTTTTATCAAAAAATATCCATGCTATTTGATCCCTCTTCAGGCATTAACAAATGGTGTCAATGAGAACATTTTAACAAAATGTCCTTTCTACTATTAATACCCACAGCAACCAACTTGGAAATCAGTCATCATAGAAGATGACTGCAGGTTCTGGCTTTCCCAAATCACCAATAATTCACACCTTTGTACATGGTTGTGTACATGTTCTGTTCCTACTATTATGCAACACTCAGTGGCACTGGACACTTGGGGAATCTTTAGGACTTCAAGTAGTTCATCGTTTTGCCCCAAACCTAGACACTACTATAAGAAACCCAACAGGCTACTCTTATGAGCAATAGGGGTTCCTGAACAATATCACAGAACAATGAGAAACCCTGTACTTGTGAATCCCTTTACAACCCCAGGTGCTTAAGCATGGTTTTTAAAAGTGACTCCCTGGTTGCCTGGTAAGTCTGAGTGACTTGCAGGCAGCTATCTGTCTGGAGCAGGAGTTATTCTCTGAAGCCATGGAAAGTGTCAGGGTAGGCCGGATACACATCACGTAAGTGCATGAGAAGTAATACTTTCAACGGCAGCAGCATCTTCCAAATGATAAAAATAACTCAGCTTTAGTCAGTAGCCCTGAAGCCAAGTGTCCCCTTTCGCTGCCTGTTCTCTGTTGGTATTCTTCAAAGGGACATCGTGTCTTTCACAGTTTGGAATGTAATGTTTCTCTTCTCGCTGATGTAACTGTCTTAGTATCTGTCTGCTCCTCCTCGTGTCATATATTTGGAAGGTCCTCACCTCTTGCTCACTTGCATTTTACATTCTTCTTGTCTATTGTTCATCCATACGGCAAGAAATTGACGGCTACCTGCCAGGCACTAGTTAGCAAAGTTGCTTCTACTCTGATTTCTATTGTTCTCTCAGTGTTTTAGACTGTAGCTGTTTAATTACAATGCAGCAACTTTCATGTCAGTATTTCCCCTAAAGGTCTTAGTTTATTTTATTCCACCATCACGCAAGGTTCCTTGCGGTCCTCTATTCTGAAAATAGATGCGTTTCTTCCAAAATACTGGATCAGCTTTTAGATTTTTCAGAGTCCTTGGCAAGTCTACTTTTGGAAACCTTGACTGACTCGCCTTGATTCTCCTTTTCTCTTAGCTCCGGACTGAGCTCCTTCTCAAGAGCTCTTACGTTATAAAGCTTGTGTTCGTGGGTAGAGATGGACTGATAATGGGTATTATTAATCATTTAAAGATGTGGCTGTCCCTGCTCTTATTTCCTGTGTTAAGCTTCCCACCAGCAAACCTGGCCAAGTGCTTTGGCTGGCGCTGTGGAAACAGCCTTCGTGTACACACTGCTTGGCCCTTCACTCCCTTCACGCCCTTCTTCCCATCAAGACGTAATGACTGGCTGGGCGTGGTGGCTCATGCTTGTAATCCTAGCTCTTTGGGAGGCCAAAGTGGGAGGATCACTTGAATCCAGGAGTTTGAGACCAGCCTGGACAACATAATAAGACCTCATCTCTACAAAAAAAAAAACAAAAAAAACAAAAAAAAAACAAAAAAAAAAAATTAGGCATAGTGGCACATGCCTGTAGTCTGAGCTACATGGGAGGTTGAAGCTAGAGGATTGCTTGAGTATAAGAGGTCGGGGCTGCATTGAGCCATAATTGTGCTACTGCACTTAGCCTTGGTGACAGAGTGAGACCTTGTCTCAAAAAAAAATAAAAGAAGAAAGAATGGAGTTCATCTCCACCCAGCATGCTAGAGCAGGCATACCATTCATTGTGGAGGCAAAACTCCTGCGTAGCTGCCAAAATAACTCCTGAGTGCTTTGCAATGGAGAGAAACAAAAGAATGTTGGGTCACTGCCCGAGTCATGGGGTCTCTGCCGGAGCCATAGAAAGCTTTTGATTTCTGGAGCCACATTGAGTGGACTGATTATGTTTAAAATTATAAAAGAAAAATATAGCCTAAGATAATTGAGTGCAATAAACCAATGTATCTTATTTGTTCTTACATGTAAAAATTGCTGAGTAGGTACCATGGTACCCACTCGATTGCTAAGCCGTGGAAGGGGCCTTGCTTTGGAATTCTCTCAGCTCCTCTTCCCCATCGTTTGCTTAGCTTTGTCCCTTTTCAGCCTCCTGTGCTAACTGATAGCACATGTGTTTCAGAATGGAACCTGGAAAAGGAATGTGTGCAGCCCTCGTAAGGATATACCATTCCACATTCCATATGCTGTTAGATAATATGCTGGCTAGACCGTCAACAGTTACCCCAGGAAGGGGGAATTTGGATTGGAAAGGAATCAAAGGAATTGGAGGTAACATAATGGACTGCAGTTAAACTGTAATAGGGTGGTCTGGACAACTGGACGAAGGCCAGGTTCAAAATTGCAGGCAATCCCCTCTGCCCTTTTAGAATAAGGCAAGGTCCACTGAATGGAGAACAAGGCAGGCCATCAGCCTTCTTAGGGTTTAATTCAAACATGGGCTCTCATCTTTGTCTTTTGTTCTCTTTAAAGGAACAAAGCCATTGAATCCAGCAAGAAAAACCTGTGCGTATCCATCATAAACATCCACAAAATCTTCTTTAATCTCCCTTGTTATTCTCCCTAAGAAGTAGGGCTCTAAAATACGTTCTTGGTTGCATCCGATAAGTGTCAGCTGATGTTCATGACCCCTTCATTTCCTGTGTCCCTTGTACTTGATGCAATGATTGGCATAACCTATTTGTTGGAATGAATGAATGAATGGCATTGGTGGCTGGGCACAGTGGCTCATGCCCAGCACTTTGGGAGTCTGAGGTGGCTAGACAAGTTGTGGTCAGCAGTTTGAGACCAGCCTAGACAATATGGTGAAACGCTGTCTCTACTAAAAATTCAAAAATTAGCTAGGCATGGCGGCTCATGCCTGTAATCCCAGTTACTTGGGAGGCTGAGGCCAGAGGATCGCTTGAACCCAGGAGGTGGAGGTTGCAGTGAGCTGAGATCACACAACTGCACTGCAGCCTGGGTGACAGAGCAAGACTGTGTCTCAAAAAAAAAAAAAAAAAAAAAAGCGAAAAACAGGGAAAGCGTGAGTGAGTGGAGGAAAACAATGAAATCCAGTTCTGAGGGTAAGGAGCATGCCATCAGTATGATGAGGGATGTGATATGGTACGAGGATGGGGCTTTTCAAACTGTATTCTGCAGACCAGTAGACCAGGACAAACAGGCACGTGCGCACGCACACACACACACACACACACACACACAAGGACTTCCGTGTTCTGACGGATGTTGCACACTATATCTCACTGTGGGATCACAGTGTATGTTTGTATACTGAAGTCTCTGAAAAGACCTGCAATGAAGAGAACCTGGTTAACCTTTCTTTTACTCAGCCTTCCCCTATTGTATTTGACTGTGGAACCCTCTGTGTTATACCCTTTTACATCCCAGAACCCACTGAACACAGTTTTTTCAACATTGGTAGAAATTTACAAAATCATCCTAGTCTTCAGTCCAGCTGACCTGAGTGTGAATCAAGGTTTACCACATAGTGTGTGATCCTGAGTCAAATTAAGTAACCTCCGGTTCCCTCCTTCTTCATCTATATGATGAGGATAATGTCCGTCTCCTAAAAGGAGAGAATGAAGGCAGATAATGCAGGTAATCCATCTTGCGTGCACCCAGCACACGGTGGCTCTTCCCTGGTTAATTTCTGCCCTGATGCGCACAATTTCCCTGCACCACTCTGCTACCCATAAAGAGGGGCTTCTTAGGATATGACCTATTGTCCTCAAACTTTATGAGCAGTGCAGTAATTGTTATTTGCACCTGTAAAATGTGAATAACTGGTCTTTCTTTTAAAAATACTTTCCCAAAGGACAATTATGGCAAAGAGATCGTGTCCTAAGTAGTTTCTCACGTGTTGGTGCTATCGCCTCCTAAGTTTTGGCAATGTTATTTCTCTGCTTTTTTCTTGACTCCCCCCTAGTTCTTCTAAATTGGATATTAAACAGGAGAAGTCTTTTTAATATCCTGGAAATGTGTTTTATTAATCTACCAAACAAATGGCTGTCCAACAACTCCATGAAACAAGAAGAACAGCCACTAACGTTCATTTTGCTTTTACCAGGCGCCAGGTAGCGCTGTAAACTCTTTATGTGTGTAATTCATTTCATCTTCACAACAACCCGATGAGGTAAGTGCTATTATCTGCAGTTTGCAGAGAAGGAAACTGAAGCTGGTGGAGTGACATGCCTGAGGCCACACTGCTAGGACAAGATGAATGCCCATGACACCGAGTGACTAAAGCCTTAGGAAAAAAGATGAGTTGAAAATGGGAGAGCTACCTAGGGTAGAACCGCAGAGTTTTATTTTCTTGCCAAGTTTTAGTAAAAATTTCTCAGTTTTCAGGAAACAAAGGTTATATATTTTAAAATTTGAAATCACAAATTAGGCACCATTCCCCCATCTCTAGCCTCTACATTTTTAAGCAAGATCAACAGAACCCAGTGGACTTCCACGGAGTTCAGGTACCTTGTTCCAGGTGTGCCTCCAAAACTCAGTCCCTTTTCTAAGGCAGGGCACGTATAATTGACTACAGGCTGGGCATAGTGGCTCATGCCTGTAATCACAGCACTTTAGGTGGCAGAGGCAGGAGGATCACTTGAGCCCAGGAGTTGGAGACCAGCCTGGACAACTTCATGAAAACCTGTCTCTACAAAAAAATGCAAAAATTAGCCAAGTGTGGTGGTGTACACCTGTAGTCCTAGCTATTTGGGAGACTGAGCTTGGAGGATCACGTGAGCCTGAAGAGGTTGAGGTTGCAGTGAGCCAAGATTGCACCACTGCACTCCAGCCTGGGCAAGAGAGTGAGACACTGTCTCAAATAAAACAAAACAAAACAAAAAAAGAAGATTGTCAAAATTTAAATGTCAGTTACTATTAATTTAAATATCCACCAGAGGTGTCCTTGAAGTCAAAAGCTGCTATTTTCCCCAATGCCAGAAGTCCTAACAGTGGACCCCAGGCCCTAGGAGGTAGTCTAGAGTCGCCCCTAAAATAAAGGCTTTGTCTTCTGCACATATGATGCAACCTCAGGATCGGACATGTGGTAGGTCCCAGCCTGTGTTCCGTGACACCTTGAAGAACAATTGAGACTGGGTGATATTTGGAGGGTTAAGCAAAGGACCTTTCTTTTGCCAGCGACTCTGCTGTGGTTGAAGTGTCTTGAGGGCGGTGAACGGGTCCTCGCTGGGCTCGTCTCTGAGCTGCACACCTTGCCTTGACACAGGAGTCAAGTAGTAAGTGTTGGTTGAAGAAATCAGCGATGTTTGGCTACCCATTGTGTGCTCTCAAATATTTGCTAGGGATATGGTGAGAAGGGAGGAAAAAGACCCAAAGAGTAATGACTGAGCAGCTATGTGAGTGAATCAATGATGTGACCACATTGCTTTTTCTTAGCCGATAGTTGCAACTCTATGCGACTTTTTCTACTTATTGCTGGAGGTAATCACATTCCAACCCTGAGAACTGGTCCCATGCTGGGGGGTACTGCAGTGACCTCTACATTTGAGCTGGGGTTTCTTGTATCTCAGGAGGGTCAGGGGCCTATGGGAACTCTTTGTCATCTGGGGGGAAAAAGGTTTTCTTAGGGGAAAAGGAAAAGTCTCCTTTTTATCCTCTAGGGGTGAAAAGGAAGTGCCGTTAGAATAGGAAGGGGCTTCTTGTAGGCTTGAAAAGAGACAGACTTGGCAGGTAGCACCTGGGCTTTGTTCAGCAGGACTGAGAGGGCAGGAGCGTAGCTGGCTTTTTGTAAGACTCACAAACCCTGTGGCCCATTGATGACATGCTGTCTGCTCTACAAAGTGGACTTTCCTTGCACTGGAATTTTATTTTCCTCCCTGTGCTGGTGTGAGATTCTCTGGATACATAAGGTGACCTGAGAAGAAGCAGACTGTGTCATCATAATTTATTTGTAGGATCTGGGTTTTCTCCTTCAGAGGAGGTGCCACTCATGCCCAAGATGCCTGCTCTGCCCCCGAGCCTTTCAGAACAAGGGCAGGACGGAGAGGAGCCCAGCTAAGGGGCGCCAGCTCAAAGTCATTCAGGAAAAACAGATATGCACAGACATGGCCGGAAGCCTCAATGTGTTTTTCTAATGTAGGAAGGTTAAAGTGGAACTTTATATCATAGTTTTTAAAAAAAAAAAAAAAAAAAAAAAAGTGAAGGCTGGGGCCGGGCACAGTGGCTCATGCCTATAATCCCAGCACTTTGGGAGGCTGAGGCAGGTTAATCACCTGAGGTCAGGGGTTCAAGATCAGCCTGGCCAAGATGGTGAAACTTCATCTCTACTAAAAAAATACAAAAATTTAGCTGGGCATGTTGACGCACGCCTCTAATCCCAGCTGCTCGGGAGGCTGAGGCAGGAGAATTCCTTGAACCTGGGAAGCGGAGGTTGCAGTGAGCCAGGATTGTGTCACTGCACTCCAGCCTGGTGACAGAGCGAGACTCCATCTCAAAAAAAAAAAAAAAAAAAAAAAGCTGGGCATGGCGGCTCATGTCTGTAATCCCAACATTTTGGAAGGATGAGAGGGAGGATTGCTTGAGTCTAGGAGTTCAAGACCAGCCTGGGCAAT
This sequence comes from Chlorocebus sabaeus, assembly GCF_047675955.1. Lineage (NCBI taxonomy): Eukaryota > Metazoa > Chordata > Mammalia > Primates > Cercopithecidae > Chlorocebus > Chlorocebus sabaeus. The sequence continues at coordinate 24,322,775 of NC_132912.1, forward strand.
ATAGTGGAACCCCATCTCTACAAAATAAAAATAAAAATTAGCTGGGTGTGGTGGTGCAGACCTGTGGTCCCAGCTACTCAGGAGGCTGAGGTGGGAGGATCACTTGAGCTTGAGGAGGTGTGGGCTGCCGGGAGCCTTGATTGTGCCACTGCACTCCAGCCTAGGTGACACAGCACGTCCTTGTCTCAAACAAATAAAACCCTACATATCTTGAGAGGTACTGAAGAGGCCTTAATACATGCCATGCACATAGGACTCAATGAGCAATTCTCTGTCTCAAAAATAAACAAACAATAGATATTTAAGAATATACTACCATTAAGCAACTCAGGTATGGAAGTTCATGAAAGATCCTTTGATTTAATAAGACATGAAGGGAAATTTAGCATCACTGATGGCATCCTTCTCTCTCCTCACCACGATCTCTTCCAGTTAACTGCTGAAGGCAAATCAACAGTAGGGCGAGACGTATTTTGCAGTTCAGTTATTGATTTTTAGGGAGCCTGGGTGGGTACCCTTATCTGTGTCTCTTTGAGGACAATGACAGGAGCCCTCATTGTGAACAGAGATAACAGTGAGATTGTATTTTTATTTGTTCACAAACACTGACATGACGAAGGGCTCTTACTGGTAGGCTTGAGGAGAGTAGCCTGGCGATTAAATGTTCTTATTTCGAGTGAGCAGCCGGGCTGCGTTCAGAAGAGCCCATTAGCAGAGCACAAGACCCACCTACAGTCCAATTAAGAGCAAAGGGATGTGACTGCGGAAATATTAATGGGCTGTGTTGGTAAAGCTGCCCGGGATTAGCGCCAGATGGAGCTTTTCTGTAGACAGTTTGTAGGAAACTCTTGTGTATTTTCACTCGAGATGTCCTCCTGCAGAGGGGGGTTGGTTTCAGATAATGACTGTTGTGCTTTTTGGGGATACCACCTGCAGAAATGTGTCTATTTTGACTGTTTATAGATTGCGGAAAGCTGGTGGAACCACCTTGAGAGAGGTGATCCTTTGATTGAATGTTTTTTCCATCCAACACCAAAAAATTACAGGCCATGATTGGATCTTAGAACTGATTCTTGCTTTGTAAGACTACATGGTTTTGGTGAACATCCATCTTTTTTACTTTTTTATTTTTTTATTTTTTGAGACAGAGTCTCACTCTGTCACACAGGCTAGGGTGCAGTGGTACAATCTCGGCTCACTGCAGCCTCCGCCTCCCGGGCTCAAGTGATTCTCCTGCCTCAGCCTCCTGAGCAGCTGGGATTACCAGTGCCCACCACTGCGCCTGGCTAATTTTTGTATTTTTAGTGGAGACAGGGTTTCTCCATGTTGGCCAGGCTGGTTTCGAACTCCTGACTGAATATCCCTCTTGAATGATGAAGTCAACCTTATTTACCCTTGAAAGATGACTTAATCCTTACCGAGAGAGCTTCAAAAATACCTGTTATTCTGTACCTTCGTTTAAAAAAATAAGTCCTGTTGCCTTGTTAACTCCTATCCAATGCCTACTATAGTTCTGTTTACATATTACAAAATAAATAGAACCATGTCTTTGAAGTACCAGCCCTGTTAGTCCATGGTAAGATTTCTGCCTAAAATTTAAGCATCTTGACAACATGTGGAAGACTTAGATGGGGGCAGGGAAGGACCATTTCTCAGAAGAATAATTCCTCAGCTCAGCAAAGTTGTGTCATCTGTCCAAGGTAGCACTTTGGCAGTTTCCTAAATGAGGGAGGGTATTCATGGGTGTATGCATGTATGGTGTCTGTGTGTGCATACGTGCACATGTACTCACACATGTTATAACTGCAGAAAACAGGCAGGGGAGCCTGTGATTCGCCCTGTGTTTCTGTAAAGCCCCCTACAGCTGTAACTAATTTCCGTGGTTGTTGATAGAGGTTCAGATGTGAAATCTAATGGTGTCTGTGATCTGCAAAATAAACCCATTGGCCGGGTACGGTGGCTCATACCTTTAATCCCAGCACTTTGGGAGGCCAAGGCAGGCAGATCACGAGGTTAGGAGATTGAGACTATCCTGGCTAACATGGTGAAACCCTGTCTCTACTAAAAATACAAAAAAAAAAAAAAATTAGCCGGGCGTGGTGGTAGGTGCCTGTAGTCCCAGCTACTCGGGAGGGTAAGGCAGGAAAATGGTGTGAACCCGGAAGGTGGAGCTTGCAGTGAGCTGAGATGGTGCCACTGCACTCCAGCCTGGTCAACAGAATGAGACTCTGTCTCTAAAATAATGAAATAAATAAAATAAAATAAAATAAAATAATAAAATAAAATAATCCTTCGTTCATCCAAGAACCTACCCATGTCTTTCGGGTGGCTTTCCATCTTGTCTTGGTGCAGACAGTCTTCCATGGGACCCACTGATCGATACCCAGGACCGTCTGTGGAAGGTTGAAGCGGAGGACAGAGGGGCATGGAAAAGGTGTGGAGTAATACATAGGAAGCTTCCAAAGAAAAATGGGTGCAAGACGGCACAGAAACACATTCAGTTGCCTCAGCTGCTGATGTTCAAAGTAACTGCAGAAAATAAATGCTGCTACACCCAAAAGAAAAGGAAGGTGGAACTGGGGGCCTAGAGTGAATTTTTTCAAAAGTAAAAAAGAGCCCAAATTTCACAGAATGATCTCCCACTTCAGAAAGGGAAACCCTGTGAGTACACTATACACTTCCCTGCCTGTTTTCTGGAGATTGGTACTGAGTGTTTGGCACTGTCTGCAAGGAAGGAGCAGGGCTCTGAGTAATTGCACAAACAGCAGTTTTGTGTTTTCGAAGAGCAAGGACTCAGTCCTGTGTCCATGAAGCCTCCTTCAGGAGGTTACTTCTTGACATAGCCCATCAACCGGAGTTCCTGCTTCTAGGTGCTGAGCCTTAGGGTGCTTTCAAATGCAATATCTAGGCAAGGAGTGGTGGCCCACACCTGTAATCCCAGCACTTTGGGAGGCTGAGGCAGGAGGATGGCTTGAGGCAGGAGGATCGAAGTCAAGTGAGCTGTGATCGTGCCACTGCATGCTAGCCTAGGCAACAGAGCAAGACCTTGTTTCAAAACAAAACAAGAAAAAAAAAATTACGTGCAATATCCACTGATGGAAGTCATCATAAATTTGTTGCCAGAATGGGAATGTATCAGTTTATGCTTCCTACATTTTTTTTTTTTGTGATGACTGTAACTTTGGATCATTTTATCAGCGACTGGATGAAAGTTTACCTTTATTTTATCTAATGGGGGGTGGGGAATCCAAGGAGCTTTTCAAAGATAGCCAGTATAATTGATTATAAAGGGTAGTTCCCTGCTAAGCTTAAAATGCTGTCTTCAAACACTTTAGGCATCGTTTCTACCTAAGAGATGCGTTGTGGAGGCCAGTCTAGAGCACCTGCCACTGGTCTTCAATGTGTTCAATAGGTATCCTGACGATACACGAAACACCAGGATCCTCTCACTTGCTTCGCGTGCTGTGTGTACTCCAACAGGTATTCTGCAATCCGAGCTGTTCGTCATTTGTTAAACTATCGTGATTTGAGTCCCTTCAAAGTGAGATCCACTGGCAGCAAGAACTGTTTCACAGTATTATGTGTGTGTGTAAGGGCAGAGGGATGGTGCTATCTAACTGGCCTGTCCCAGTTTGCAGGCATGGGAGGAGTTCCTAGGATGTGTGACTTTCAGTTTTAAAAGCGAGGAAGTCCTGGACAAACCAGGATGAGTTGTCAACCTGCTTGGGGGGCAATGGATTTGGCCATAAACTTCACCATTTCAAAATATTAACTTGTTGGCATTCTGAATGCCCCTGGACCTATTTTGTGTCAGAGTGGACTCATTCCCCAGCAAGCCATGTCCACCCCTAGTGGACTCGATCAGCTCCTGACACGCCCCTACTAGGCATGCCAGAATGGTTGTAGAATGTGTTTCATTGTCCTCATCCACAGATACAGACACTTTGGTGACTCTGTGTTCTATCTGAGTGGGGGCCGAGACTACAGGATACCCCACCCCACTTCTGTCTCCTGTCCTTCATCCAAGGTGTCACCATTTATATCTATCAGGGAGGAGGCTTTGCAGCTAAAATTTAAAATAATAATAATATATTTCCGAGCCAGAGATTAGATGCCTCCATCTCTCTTCTGGCCTCCGCATTCTGTGGTCTTCTATGGAGAAAGGTTAATTTTCTGAAGGCTTTGAATGGAATGAAAACTGCCTGTTCAAATGGTTCTGAGGATACTGAGAGACGCTCAGTGTGTGGTCTTTTTATTTTTAGTAATAGCGTTGGAAAAAATCAGGTTATGTTTATGCTGAGTGTGGGGGGGGGGCGCTAGTGAAATTGTGTAGTCTAGAAAAGGCTAGAATTATAAATCATTATAAACGTTGGCCAGGTGGGGAAATTCATATACCAAAAAACACTGCAGTGTATGTCAGCCTACAGATTTTCACGTGGTTTCTTGTCCAAAACTGTATCTGAGAGCAGAAATGATTGATCATATTATGTTCAATATATACCCAATATCTAGCACTGATACATAAATAAACCCATCATTTGTGACAAGGATCTTCTGTCCACATTTAATTTTATTTTGTTACTTTTAATTAATTAATATTAATTTTTCAGCCAGGGTTCTGCTGTGTTGCCCAGGCTGGTCTCAAATTCCTGGACTCAAGTGATCCCCCCACCTCAGCCTCCTGAGTAGCTGGGACTGCGGGTGTGCACCACCACACCCAGCTTAATTTTATTTTTATGGTCAAATATGACACAGGTGAAATCCATTACCCAGACCTTCAAGGGAGTGTCACGATGCGGTTGGCAATGAGGACAAGGGGTGGTGAGGAAAATACATTGCTGGAAATCAAGTTGATAATAGGTTTGGTGGAAGATGTAAGAAATTTAGTTTGGAACCTCTGAGGTAGGGAAACTGAGAATGCTCCTCTTTAGAATATACATGTATATTGGCATGCATGTAGAATATGCATGTCTGGACCTCCAGACTACAATCTGGGCTGCAGCCATCAGTGTACAGTCAAAGGTTCTTAGGCTTTCTCTGTTCATGGCATTCCTGTAGACCAAAAGAAACAGCTAACAGCTCCATTTATTAAGTAGTAAAGCCCAAACAACTTAGTATTTATGACCTAACAATTTAGTGACCACTTGAAAATAGAATCACATCAATTGAAGAGAAAAGATGTATTTTTTTCATTTTTAGGTGATGGCTGGTTTTATGCATCAACTTGGGTAGGGCATGGCGCCTAGATATTTGGTCAAACCCCAGACTGGGTATTGCTGTGAAGGTTTGTCTTTTAGATGAGATTAACATTTAAATAGGTAAATTTTAACTGGGTGCAGTGGCTCATGCCTGCAATCCCAGCACTTTGGGAGGCGGAGGCAGAAGGATCACTTGAGGTCAGGAGTTTGAGACCACCCTGGGCAATATAGCAGAACCTGTCTCTAAATAATTAGATAGATAATTAGATAGAGAGATAGATTAGCTTAGAGAGGTAGGTAGGTAGGTAGGTAGATAGGTAGATGATGGATGGATGGATACATGGATGGATGGATGGATGGATGGATGGATAGATAGATAGATAGATAGACAGACAGACAGAGAGATAGATAGATAGATAGATAGATAGATAGATAGATAGATAGATAGACAGACTGATTGACTTTGAGTGACGCAGATTATCTTCCATACTGTGGCAAGGACTCATTCAATGAGTTGAAGACCACAAGAAAAAACAGACTGAAACAGGCTGAGATTTCCATGAGGAGGAAGGAATTCTGCCTCTAGACTGTCCTTGAACTTGAGCTGCAGCATCAACTCTGCCTTGGGTCTCCATCCTACTGACCTTCCCAGCAGATTGTGGATTTTCCAGCCCCCACAATCATGTCAGCCAATTCCTTAAAATCAATCTCTCTCTCTGGTTTTCTCTCGAATACACACATATACACACATCTCCCCCTCTCTTCTCTGGAGAACTCCGCTTCTACACTTACCAGTGGGACGTGTGCACCTGTTGGGCATCGCACAACTCCCCAGACCTTGGAATCAGATTGGACACCATTTCCTGTTCCTCTTTGATTTTTCTGCAGTACTTGCATTTTGATCCCAGCAACCTCTGAAAACCTCGTGTTGCAAAAATGACATCATCAAGAAGAATGCAGATGATCTAATATTGAAACTGTGAACTACCTGAAGCGAGTAGTTTGCCCAGTGTGTAACAAGTAATGCTGTATTTCCCTCGAAAAGTTAAAATATCCATCAGTGCCTCTGTGAGTTTGCCGTGGTATCCCACCCAGGACACCTGGGTGCACAGTTTGGGAGCTGCAGGTAGAGTGGCAGCAGTAGTCATGGGAGTAGATGAGCTCAGGCGGAGGGCACAGGAGGTGGAGACAGCAGAGAAGAGTTTACAGAGAACATCTAGGAGGAACAGCAGAAGAAGAGCTTCAGGGCCGGGCGCGGTGGCTCACACCTGTAATCCCAATACTTTGGGAGGCCGAGGTGGGCGGATCACCTGAGGTAAGGAGTTCGAGACCAGCGTGGCCAACATGGTGAAACACCATCTCTAAAAATACAAAAATTAGCTGGGTGTGGTAGTGCATGTCTAATCCCAGCTACTCGGGAGGCTGAGGCATGAGAATCCCTTAAATCCAGGAGGCGGAGGTTGCAGTGAACTGAAATCATGCCACTGCACTCCAGTCTGGGTGACAGACCGAGACGCCGTCTCAAAAAAATAAAAAAATATAAAAAAAATAAAAAGGCAGCAGGTGGTTTTAGAAAGGGAGCCTAGAGACACAGGGAAAAATTGATGTACTGTCTATGAACAGCAAGGAAAATATGATTACACCCAACAAGTGAATTTGGCATAGGCGAGAAGGCAGAAAAATAATCTATACAGCTTGCATGGTTGGGGGAGTTAGGAGAGGTCAAGGCCACGTGTACCTAGAGCAAGAGGTAGAAGAGGCCCGGGGGCTAGAGCGCACCCTGGTGGATAGTGTGAGAATTGCACACTGGCTCAAGCAATGCATTTATGCAAGACCCCAATAACTGGCCCTTGACAGGAGCTTTCACTGGTGGTGTGTGGCGCTGCTTGAATTCAGAGCCATAGTTTTAACAAGCCAGCATTAAATCCACAAATCTTTGCCAAAGCACTTTAAGTCTCTTGACATTTATTGGAATTAATTTACCTGCAAGAAAGTTCATATATCTAGCTTTGTTAACCCTACATTCAGGAAAATGTTTCTGTGAGATAACTAAAACCCACATGGATGATACAGTACTATCACAAAACCCAAAGGTGACATAATTAAGCATATAAAGCTCCCGATTTTTTTTGCAATTACCATCATCTCGTAACTGGTTGTTTCATTAGGAAAAAGTGGATGGAATCAGTGGAATTATATGTATGATATGAAATGCTACTTGGCATCTATTAAATTTTTATTTTGTAAAAAAAATAAAGGACAAGGAAAGCATCCTATTCGAAGACTCCAAGAAGGTCATGTTTTTAATTCCACACCACAAAAAATGCAAACAAATTTCTAATTACACTTCACGCATGGAGATCTGTAGAGGAAAAATAAATTGGTATACATCCACCCAAAAGCCACAAATCAGACCTAGAATGGCTAATCACAAATATAGCTTGTGTGCTTGGTGCTGATTACCTTCTCCACAGTCTATTGTGAATAATTAAGAATTTAGATCTTGGGCTGGGAGTGGTGTTTTTAAAGTGTGCCTTAAAAGCATAAAGTTCATTTAAATTTCTCCTAATCCTGGTTTGTACTTTCTCTTCCTTTTTGGTTAGAGTATTCCTTATCTTCAGGAGGCTCCTATTAAACTATAAATATTGCCTTGGGGCAGTGTTCATAGCACCACAGCACCCATCTATTTATCAGAATAATCAGCCCTTCCTGCTGGCTGAGAAAACACTGTCATTTTTACTGTTTAAAAACAGAACAGCTTTCAGTAGCAGGTGCCATTAATTGATTTCATGGCAGGAAGATGGAAAATTCTCCATTTTTTCATTCTCATCAGTCACCTAAGAACATCTTAAAAGCTACAGAGAGGCCGGGTGCGGTGGCTCACGCCTGTAATCCCAGCACTTTGGGAGGCCAAGGCGGGCGGATCACGAGGTCAGGGATCGAGACCATCCTGGCTAACACAGTGAAACCTCGTCTCTACTAAAAATACAAAAACAAAATTAGCTGGACGTGGTGGCGGGCGCCTGTAGTCCCAGCTATTCCGGAGGCTGAGGCAGGAGAATGGCGTGAACCCGGGAGGCGGAGCTTGCAGTGAGCCGAGATCGCGCCACTGCACTCCAGCCTGGTCGACAGAGACAGACTCTGTCTCAAAAAAAAAAAAGAATAAAGAAAAAAGAAAACAAAAATGCTGCGAAGAAAGGGGGCAGCTGCCATGGAAAACAGTGGGGCGGTTCCTCAGAAAAAAAATAAAAATAAAATGATCATATGACCCTGCAATCCCACTTCTCTATACCCAAAAGAATTGAAAGCAGGAACTCAAGATATTTGTACATCCACGTTCATAGCAGCATTATTCATAATAGCTAAGGGATAGGCTCGGTACAGTGGCTCACACCTGTAATCCCAGCACTATGGGAGGCCAAGGTGGGCGGAATGGATCACTTGAGGTCAGGAGATCAAGACCAGCCTGACCAACATACCGAGACCCCATGGCGTCAGGACGGGAGAACTGGATGCTGGGAAAGAGAGAGACTAGTATTGGGAGGAGCAGGGAAGCACCCACAAGGAAAAAGACCCTGTACATGAACTTGGCTAAGGAATTGTTCCAGTGAGGGAAATACCAGACACTGTAAATGGTTGTGCACATGGGCCAGAGAGGTCTGTAAATTACATTTGAAACATAGACACCTACTATGCACCCATAAAAATTAAAAACTATTTTAAAAAAATAAATTTCATTTGAGCCAGTCCTTCGAACCACCCAGAGTGGGTGGATGTCTCTCATGCCTGGGAGAAGCCCCACTTCTGTTCTGCGTCTCACCTTGCAGGCTGCTTATCCGAATCCTGAAGATGGTGGACACCCATCCGCTAAGACTGAAGTGAAATAGGACAGAGGTGCAGAATGAATGGACCATACTACCTGTCATCTTGGCAACGTGTGATTGAATAAAACAACTTCTTTAGAAGTTTGATAGAGTGATTTGATCATGTAATTTACAAGTGATCATTTCTTTTTATTTTCATTTTCATTTTTTTTTTTAGAGACAAAGTCTCACTCTACTGGCCAGGCTAGAGTGCAGTAGCACACTCATAGCTCACTGCAGCCTCAAGTTCCTGGGCTCAGCAATCTTCCCACCTCAGCCTTCTGAGTAGCCAGGACTATAGGCATGAACCACCAGGCCCAGCTAATTAAAAAAAAAAAAGTTTTTGTAGAGATAAGTCTTGCTATGTTGCCCAGGATGGTCTTGAACTCCTGGCCTCAAGTGATTCTCTCACCTCAACCTCTCAGTCTTCTTTTTGTTTGTGTACCTGGCTTCAGCCCTTTTGTTTCTTCAAGGGTCTGGACTTGTCCTGGCCCAGGAATATGTTGTTAAACAGTGGATTAATGGCATGACTTATGCATCTATTTAATTTATACGTATGACCGGAGAGATTTTTGCATACATCAGTGGCTAACCAAATCAGGCAAACCACAGTTCATTTGAATAAGTCCTCCCATGCCGTGAGACATCCCTGACAGGTATCCATTCTCCTTTTCCAGAGAATTTTCTAGGATCAGTAGCAAGGCCTGTTGTCCCTACTCATGCTCTTTATTGAATGCAATTCATTTTGAGTGACCTTTACTTCTCAGTAATAGTTCTTTATTTGCGAAGTGCAGTTTGCAAACAGCATAATCGGCCCTCTGGCTTCTGGTTACTTGTATTCCATCTGCTTTGTAATGTCATTGTAAAAACCAGCTGGGTAGGAAGGAAAAAGATATTGATTGAATCTTTTTCACTGGAAGAAAAATTTGTGTAGCAATGAGATTGCCCTAGATTCAAATGGAATTTGAAGATAATACCAATGTTTTCTCTGTGTGTGTGTGTGTGTGTATTTGACTAACTTAGGGTGTTTTTCTTCGTATTTCTTCTTAGTACCTGAGAGTTAATGTACCCTAGTTAATTAATGATGGTACATTTCTAAAAATCAAAGGAAGAATAATAATTATAATAAAATGTTATAAAGTTAAGCATAAGATCTTAGGCTAAGGAACCACTGTAAATACACCTGTAATCCCAGCACTTTGGGATCCCAAGGTGGGAGGATTGCTTGAGGCCATGAGTTTGAGATCAGCCTGGACAGCATAGCAAGACCTCATCTCTACAAAAAAAAAAGATTTAAATTAGCTAAACATGGTAGCATGTGCCTGTAGTCCCAGCTACAGGGAGGCTGAGACAGGAGGATTGCTTGAGCCCAGGAGGTCAAGACTGCACTAAGCCATGATCACACCACTGCACTCCAGCCTGGACAACAGAGTAAGACCTTGTCTCAAAAAACAACCGCAACAGGCCGGGCACCATGGCTCACGCCTGTAATCCCCACACTTTGGGAGGCCAAGGTAGGTGGATCACTTGAGGTCAAGAGTTCAAGACCAACCTGGCCAACATGGTGAAACCCTAAGTAGCCGGGCATGGTAGTATGCCCCTGTAATCCTAGCTACTGGGGAGGCAAAGGCAGGAGAATTGCTTGAACCCAGGAGGTGGAGGTTGCAGTGAGCCAAGATCCTGTCACTGCATACCAGCCTGGGCAACAGAGCAAGACTTCATCTCAAAACAAACAAACAAACAAAAAAACCCCACAGTAACAAAGAAACTATGGATAAATTGACCCAGGTTGAGGGTATTAGTAAGGACTCTTGGATTTGTCCCCCTAGACTATGGCTCATTTGTTATTTTGTAGTCCTGTCTTTTCAGGAACCTTTGTATTATCTCTTAGACCCTGTTTTGTTTTGCTTAAAAAAGGTGATGTTAATACTTGTCTGTAAGCTGGTCTTGTCAAGTCTTGCAAACTTGTACTGCTGTTGTGCTGATTTCTTGGATAGGAGCCTGAGGTTATCATGTTTCCCTAACAATGCTCAAACTTGCCCCTATTCAGCAACTGACTGTTTAGACAAGCCTGGCCTTCTTGGGTTGCCCATGAACTTGACCCCTTAGATACTGGCAGTGAAGAGCCTGAGTTAAAAAAAGGAGTTGAAAAAAAAATGTAAGCAGGTGACTCTCAAAGTGCCGGTCAGTTGCTACCTTCTCTACTTGTAATAATCCTAGAAACTCTCACTTCTACTTCTCGAAGAACAATCCATAGCCACCTAGAAACAAGCACTATATTTACAGAAAAACTTGGGTTTCTGACTTGTCTTCATTCCTTCAACATGTCCTTGTTACAAAAGTGCGGGACTGTGAGTTGCAAGTTCTTTGACGGTAGTGATTTTATATTGGGGATTTTCTTCTCCCTTTCAGATATGAAACTCAGCTCTTTGATTTCAAGGAGGGAAACTCAAGCAGGCTGCAGCAGTTCAGTGCTCTGCAGGCGTCAGTTCCTGGCATTATGGAGAAATTCAGAATTATTAGGGGGAATTGTGGAAGCAAGATGAAATGAGAAAGAAGGGTGTGTATGGCCCCTGAGCGGGCATCTAAGAATGAGAGTGAGAAGGTCATCTTGGTTCCAGCCCTTCAACTCACAGATGAGGTCCAGAGAGAGTACAGAGATTGCAAGCAAGGTCTCAGATAGTTAAGGCAGCTCTGCCACCAGCACCTTTTCAACTGCCGTTTGCACCACCTTCTGAATAGATTGTCTTAAACCTCTCAGACAAGACTAATTACAAGTGGCCGGTTGATCCTATAATTCACTGATTTGTCTGGTCTGGCTGTAAGATTAGAGAAAATTATGCTCTTAATGCAGAGTGTGCAAAAACAGAATGACAGGTAATGGGGTGGAAGTTTGGCTTTGCATGTGGGTCTGTATAGACATATATGAAATGTACATACATTTCAGAGGGGCAACAAGAAGAAGAAAATAAAGAAATAATTTGCCATTTTCTCTCCTAAGTTCAATTTCAGAATTCAGCGGGAAGCTTCTCTCTCTAAATGAACACTTCAATGACTTTGTAAGGAAAATTAGATAATTCAGAGAGTTATAGTATTTTCACATTTATAATACTGTGAATAACGCTGAAGTGAGCCCAAGCAACAGTCTTAAGTTTTAGGTAGACCATCCTGGCTAACATGGTGAAACCCCGTCTCTACTAAAAATATAAAAAATTAGCCAGGTGTGGTGGTGGGCACCTGTACTCCCAGCTGTTGGGGAGGCTGAGGCAGGAGAATGGTGTGAACCCAGGAGGCGAAGCTTGCAGTGAGCTGAGATCGCACCACTGCACTCCAGCCTGGGCGAAAGAGCGAGACTCCGTCTCAAAAAAAAAAAAAAAAAAGGATCTTTTTTTTAGACCTGCCCTGCTAAGGCTTAGTTGGAATGATGTTTCCGTCACTCCAGGACTGTCTAGAAGAAAGCAACACTATAAAGGCCTTGCATATTTGGGAAAGTAAAAGAACTTTACTTCATTTCCAGTTTCTACTTTGTTGTGTTTTTCATCAAGTTCTTTCATTATTACTACAATACCCCTATTGATACTGTTAGATAAAGTGTAAAAGTTCCCATAGGCTACCATTTTGATCATCATCTCTCCTAGGATCATTAATTTCACCCAAGATGTTGATATTAACACCTTATAGAAAAAAGGACTTAAATCATAAAACTTCAATTTGCTTCTTTGTCCCCCTCACCCTGGAAGAATGAAAAAAACTTGCTATTTTTTTTTTAAAGTCGATGGCAAAATACTTTGGTTTAGCTCATGACACATAAATATTTGTGGTAGCCTAGCTGGAGAATAAATGACAAAAGCACTTCTATAAAATAGCTGTTGTGGTTATATAATTTATTTTTTCCAGTATGCTTTAACATTTCTTGAATCTAAAGGTGTGAAAAGCATGGTTAGCCAAAACAAATAAGATAGGAATAGTGTTATTATTAAATGTCATGCTTTTCAATTTGTCAGTCATGTATTATCTGAAAAATGAAATGGATTTTTCTATTCTTATATTTTTTTAAATTTTCTCAACTGGGCTGTCCACGAAAGGTTTGTGGCATTCTTGTTTTTCTAGTGAAAAATGGAAACTTCAATTGCTTTTGGTTACTTTCATAACTATATAAATTAATACTGACCCTCAAAACCCTTACATATAGGAAAGGTACAACTGGAAATAGGATGGCATTTTAATGATAATTAGGGAAGAGAATGATATGAAATTACTTACGACGTGTAAATGATGCTTAATAATTTAAGCAGAGAGAGGTGGTAAATTGTTGTCTACATTGAGAGTGTTTTATGCACACCTTTTGGTTATGCATAACTTTTGGTTTCCTTTTGTTTAATTGTTGCTTCTTAGTGTTTTCAAAACAGCATAAAATATTTGAGTTTGATTTGTTTTCTGAAAGATAAAATGTAAAGTGTAAACTCATTAGATTTATATTAGAATGGATGCAAGCTAGCTGCAGTCTTCTAAATTGGTATTGCTTATCCTTTGTTGAGAACTAGTTTGGGTATCATCAGTGTTTTGGAAAGTCATTTCATGAGCACTACTTTCACAAATAAGGTAAGATGCCAAATACAGGCCGGGTGCGGTGGCTCACGCCTGTAATCCCAGCACTTTGGGAGGCCAAGACAGGTGGATCACGAGGTCAGGAGATCAAGAGCATCCTGGCTAACACAGTGAAACCCCGTCTCTACTAAAAATACAAAAAATTAGCTGGGCGTGGTGGCGGCCGCCTGTAGTTCCAGCTGCTGGGGAGGCTGAGGCAGGAGAATGGTGTGAACCCAGGAGGCGGAGCTTGCAGTGAGCCGAGATCGCGTCACCGCACTCCAGCCTGGGCGACAGAGCGAGACTCTGTCTCAAAAAAAAAAAAAAAAGATACCAAATACAGATGTTTCAGAAACACAAGTTCAGTGGGCTACCATCACTATGATACCCAGACCAATTATGTTATCTAAGTGAAATGTTTAAGAATATCTCCTAAAACATGGCTACCTATTTGACTTTAATGTGTTTTTGCTGTTTTATTAGTTGATGTAAAGTCCCCTATAAGTGTAAGTTTAAGGGAATTTCTCAAGAGTCCTGTGTGCCTGACTTTGTATTAATATCTCTTCAATACCTTTTGAGATATATAGTTTTTTTTTTGTTTTGTTTTTGAGACAAATCTTGTTCTGTTGCCCAGGCTGAAGTGCAGTGGAACAATCATAGCTCACTATAGCCTCAAACTCCTGGGTTGAAGCGATCCTCCCACCTCAGCCTCCCAAGTAGGTGAGACTACAGGTGCAAACCACCATGCTTGACTAATTTTTGTATTTTTGTAGAGATGGAGTCTCCCTATATTGCCCCAGCTGGTCTCAAACTTCTGGACTCGAGGGATCCTCTCACCTTGGCCTCCAAAAGTTCTGGGATTAGAGGTGTGAGCCACTAGTTTTATTTTTATTTCCATTTTACTGACAAGAAAATGGAGGCACAGAGGATTTAAGTAGCCTGCTTACTTGCTGCTTACCTGCACTCATTGCACAGCTAACAAAGGGCGGAGCCAAGATTCAAACTCTAGTTCTAGAGACCATTATCATTAACCCATTTTCTCCAGGCCCAGGATTCTGGGTCTGATGTTCTTCACCTCCTACATGCAGTCGTGCGGCACCCTATCCCCGAGGCTAAATGTTCATGTCATCTCTATGTCTGAACTTGTAACTCTCTGATTGGGACCCAGACTGAACTACTTACTCAGCAGTGAAACTTATGAAACACCAGGGGTTTGCTCTAGGTCCTGCTGCTCACCTAACAGCTAATCACCGAGACAACAAGTATTGCCAGGAAAGAAGGCTGTATTCAGGTGCTGCAGCCAAGGAGATGGGAGATCAATCTCAAATCCATCTCCCTGTCTGACTAAAATTAGGGGGTTATGTAGCAGGGAAGAAATGTAACTATGTGTGAGAAAACAGGAATTAGGGAGAGGTAAGGGAGGGGAGTTGATCAACAGGAAGCAGGGGGTCAATGAGGCATCATCATGGGTGAGGGGTCTGACATCTCATTGTTTAGGCGCAGTGATCTGGTAAGTTTCAGCTTCTTGATGCTTTCTGGGAGGCCTGATGGTTTTCTGAGAAAAAAACTCAGATAAGACAAATGTAACCATCTCAAGTTTTAAGACTGAGAAGACCAGTTTTTATGTTTTTTTCAAAAGAAACCGTAAACATCAGCTCTATGGGACAAGTGAGTCAGTTTAAAAACAACTTTATTAACGGAGATTATGATGTATTTATTTTTTATTTACTAGGAATAAATGACTAACTGATATATTGTTTTCAAATTTTCAGGACTGGGTTCTTTCCTCCTCTCCTTTTTATAACCACAACATATCCTCACAAACAACATAATTAATATAAATTTTATCTTATACTTTTTGAGATACATTTAGTTTTCTGTTTGTAGCTTGTCTTAGCTTGATTCTATGCACTGAGCTGAACACCATACATACTACCATTATGCTGGCATCCCAGTTTTATTAAGTGAATTTGCAACACACGATATGTAATCACTGTCTTCAGCATGTGTCTTCCCAGTTTTCATAACTGATGACATAACTTTATAGGGTTCACTAGTAGCGTTTTTATGATTTATACCAGTTTACATTTATAGTATATTTGCATAGTATAAACAGATACTGTTTATATACATAGTATGTAAGTAGTACATAGTATATAAATAGTATAAATACAGTCTATAAATAGTATAAACATATACTATATAACTAGTATATAATTATACTATGTAATTAGTATATAATTATACTAGAGTATATATACTATAAATATATACGTAGTTTATATTTATACATAGTATATAAATGGTATATATACATGGTATATAAATAGTGTACCTAGTATATAAATAGTATAAATATATGCTGTTTATATACATAGTATATAAATAGTACAAATATAGATGTTTATAAATATATTTTTAAACAGAAGTATAAATATGTATACTATATTGTACATCGTGTAAATATATACAGTATACTTGCTGCTCTGTGGAAAATAAGAATTATTTGCTTACACTTAAGTAATACAAAGTCTTTTCTAGGGTAAAACCATTATAAATTCCCCTTTCTTCAGTGCCAAAGGAGAAAAATAAATTGTCTTCAAATATAAGTGCATCACTCATTGCATGATCCACCCTTTACAGACCTAATTGGGCGGTGCACCCTCTGATGGAGTATGTCAATGGGAAGTAGAGTGTGAATAGCCCTGCATTTAGTAAATCAAAAGTTATTTAACTACTCTGAACCTAGATGTTCCTATGTATTAGATAGGAATAAAAATATCCATCTTACCAGGTTTACTCACATTTAAATATGATCGTGTAATGTACTTAGCACTGTGCCTGCCTGCCTCCTAATGTCGGCACTCAATAAGGAGTAGTTGTCATTGGTTTTTAGTAGACTGCCACTGGGAACTTGGGCAGGTTTGGAGAAGTGGCCACTAGCAAAGAAATCATAATGGAAAGAGGCTATGAATATACACAAAGCCAAAACTGTCTTATGGGGTTGCCTAAAATAAAGGAAATAAGGGAAAATGGAGGAAAGAAAATCTCTATTCTTGACTTAGAACTTGTTTAACTTGTCTAATGCATAATTTACCTGAGGATTCAAAAGTGTAGACTGCTTAAGAACAAGCAGAAATGGCTGGCCGTGGTGGCTCACACCTGTAATCCCAGCACTTTGGGGAGGCCAAGGTGAGTTGATCACCTGAGGTCAGGAGTTTGAGATCAGCCTGGCCAACATGGTGAAATCCTGTCTCTACTAAAAATACAAAAATTAGCCGGGCGTGGTGGCGTGCACCTAGCTATTCAGGAAGTTGAGGCAGGAGAATCACTTGAACCCAAGAGGCAGAGGTTGCAGTGAGCCGAGATCACACCACTGCACTCCAGCCTGGGTGACTAGAGTGAAACTCCGTCTCAAAAACACAAACCATAAAAAGGACATAAAAGGAGATCATCAGGCAGAAAGTTTGTTAAGTTTTGGAAGTAAAATTTTAGAAAGAGCAAAAGGAACCTTTGCAAGGACTTTTGATATAGATCTGTCATTCCAGAGAATCCATACATAGGCTTCCAGAACATCTAACTAAGCCATAGACTTTGGAGGTATCAGGGTTCTTGTTGCCCTCTTCTGCCTTATAGAATCAAATAAATTCATAGGGAAACAATAGGGACAGTTTTTATTTTTGAGACAGGGTGTGGCTCTGTCACCCAGGCTACAGCACAGTGGTGTGATCATGGCTCCCTGTAACCTCCTCTTACCAAGCTCAAGCAATTCTCCCACCTCAGCCCCCTGAGTAGCTGGGACTACAGTTGCACGCCACCACACGTGGCTCATTTTTAAATTTTTTTGTAGAGATGAGTTTTTCCATGTTGCTCAGGCTGTTCTTGAACTCTTGGGCTCAGGCAATCTGCCCATTTGGCCTCCTAAAGTGCTGGGATTATATATGTGAGCCACCGCGTCCAGCCAGGACATTTAATTTTTATTTTATATATATTTT
Source organism: Chlorocebus sabaeus (assembly GCF_047675955.1). NCBI lineage: Eukaryota > Metazoa > Chordata > Mammalia > Primates > Cercopithecidae > Chlorocebus > Chlorocebus sabaeus. The sequence continues at coordinate 24,340,418 of NC_132912.1, forward strand.
TTATTTTTATTTTTTGAGACAGGGCCTCACTCTGTTGCCCAGGCTGGAGTGCATTGGCATGATCACAGCTCACTGCCGCCTTGAACTCCTGGACTCAAGTAATCCTCCCACCTCAGCCTCCCAGGGAGCTGGGACCACAGGCAAGCGCCATCACTCCTGGCTAATTTTTTATTTTTTTGTAGAGACAGGGTCTCCCTGTGTTGCCTACGCTGGTCCTGAACTCCTGGCCTCCAGCAGTGCTCCCACGTCAGCCTCCCTAAGTACTAAGATTACAGGCATGAGCCACCATGCCCAACCAGTGGGGACATTTTAAAGAAGGAAGCAGAAGAATCAACTAGGTTGGCTGCCCTCCCCAAAATTAAATATTGCAGACGCAGGAGTTGGATAAGCATTTGGTCATGAAAGATGTCAGGATGACATAGAATCTTTGAAGGCTAAAAAGCAGCAGCATTAATGAAGTTGAATGTATGAAAGCAGATTTTAGGTGTTGAAGAGGAAGCAGTTATCAATGCAGAGATTAAATAGATGAAGTCACAAGAATCTAGCAGTAGTAATTATGCCTTAATGAAATCCCAGTTAACGAAACAATGAGATAGGGAAGGTAGGAGAAACCCCATCAGGATGAACAAAGAGTGGCTTGAATAGCTGGGTGGCCAGTAAGAATGCTGCAGTGAAGCGAAGAGCATGGCAGAGGGCCGAGGAGGAGAAAGGACAAGCAGCAGCTTCAAGCCAGGAAAAGCTCAGGCAGGAAATGAGAAGCAACTTTCAAAACATATCGAGGGAAACATTCTTTAAATACATCTGAAAGAACAGGACAGGGAAATGTCCTTTCTGTTAGGTAGAGGAGGGAGTTGGTTTTATTTATTTATTTGGAGAGGGAGTTTTGCTCTTGTTGCCCAGGCCGGAGTGCAGTGGTGCAATCTCAGCTCACTGCAGCCTCTGCCTCGCGGGTTCAAGTAATTCTCCTGCCTCAGCCTCCCGAGTAGCTGGGATTACAGGCGCGTGCCACGATGGCCAGCTGATGTTTTGTATTTTTAGTAGAGACGGGGTTTCACCATGTTGGCCAGGCTGGTCTTGCACTCCTAACCTCAGGTGATCCACCCACCTCGGCCTCCCAAAGTGCTGGGATTACAGGTGTGAGCCACTGCGCACGATATCAGTAGGTCAAGTTGTCTGTTTTCTTTTCTGTGCAAAGCAGAACTTGTTTCAAGAGTCTGGTAGTATTTACTGGAAGATGGGAGAGTAAGAAAAATGATGAGAAGAGCTGACAAAAGTCCTTATAGCAGACTTTATATTAAAATCTGTAGACACCCATGTCCTGTCTATCAGGGATACTGAAATATTTCTTTAGAATGATTGCCTCATGGAACATCCAGCGTAGACAGAATATAGAACTAGAAAAGGAGCACGATATCATTTGTATGTAACGGGGGGTGAAGAATGGCCTTGAAATGACATATCTGAAAGCTTTTATGACCTGGAAGAAAATTTGGGATGGGTTGGGGTAGCAGGTGCCATGACAACATCAATTTGGAAATGGCTTGCAAGCTCGAAGGTAGCAGGTATTAGCAATGTGGCTTTAAAAAGAGCAACTCCTGTCAGCCTAATGCATCCTCTCTTGATGACAGAGTAGATGCAGGAAACGTGAAAGATGTAACCTAGATTGATTTTAGAAGAGTTGCTAATGTGTATCCATAAATCACACCTGTGGGACCAGAAAGAAATGATTACTTTTTGCTATACAGCTCTTGGAGGGGGGGCTACCTCATTGAAGCACGTGTAAAGTGTGTTTAATTAGGAATTAAATGGTCATAGTGGACTGGGTAAAGAGGGTCATATTAAGAAATGTTCAAAAGTGATCTGTAATAGATCCAGTGCTCATTCAAAATGTTCCATAACCTACAAGATGGCAGGAAACAGAAAATGGCCAGGTTCGTGGCAGGGGTAGGAGGGAAGGAGGAATTTAGGATCAGAGGTCAAAATGATCATGATTATCTAGAGGCACAGTCAGAAATAATGTAGTAGAAGGTCACGTGAAAAGCAGAAGGGCAGGGCAGAGAGTATGTACTGTCTTCTGTGTGTGTGGTTTTTTTTTGAGACTAAGTCTTACTCTGTCGCCCAGGCTGGAGTGCGGTCGTGTGATCTCGGCTCACTGCAACCTCCGCCTCCCAGGTTTGAGCAATTCTCCTGCCTCAGCCTTCTCCCTAGTAGCTGGGATTTCAAACGCCCAACACCACACCTGGCTAATTTTTGTATTTTCAGTAAACACGGGGTCTCACCATATTGGACAGGCTGGTCTTGAACTCCTGACCTCAAGTAATCTGCCCACCTCAGCCTCCCAAAGGGCTGGGATTACAGGCATGAGCCACCACAGGGTACTTACTGTTTTATGGGTAAGGATTGTGATAATGAATGAATGCCTAGAAGGCCTACATGCTGAGTTTATCTGGGAGTGGCATTTATTCCCCAAAGCATATCTTTTTCATAATTTCAATTTTTATTTGGGATTCAGGGGGTACATGTGCAGGTTTGTTACCTGGGTATATTGTATGATGCCAAGGTTTGGATATGAGATCCCATCACTCAGGTAGTGAGCTAAAAGCAGTATCAAATGGGTTTCTTTCTGAGCCCTGTAAGTGGTTCTTTCTTGACCAACTACCCTCTAAGGAGAGTTCAGAGAAGATCTTGTAGGTATAAAGCTAAAAATCAATAGGCCAGCCTACAAGGTCAAGTAACAAAGCATATTGTTTTAAGCTTAGGGTCTTAGCCTTAGTGGAGCAGGGATCTGGTCTGAGCCCTACAAGTAAAAGAATGATTAGAGACACTGAAAAAGCCATAAAGACGGTTAAAAGGTTGGGGAAAATAAGGCTTCCAGGCCAAACAAAACTTGAATTCAGTGTGGAAAAATGTTGAGAGATAAGTTATTAATGTTAAGTATGCAAAGAACTCCTAAAAGCACATGGATGTCAGCTGTTCTGTATTTCTTTTGCTAACAAACTAAGAGGGCAAAGTCTTAACTGAATGAAGGATTTGCCTACATCAATTTGGAATAGATTTAAAAGAAGATAGTGTGACTATGACTAAACATGGAGATAAGTTAGTGAGGGAGGGTGTGTGTCTCCTTCTAAGAGATCTTTAAAATTATGAGCAATCGTGGCTGGGGATAAATACATGTTATACATGTATAAAATATTTGAGTTTGGACTCAAAGTAGAATATGAAGATGAGCCCTTTTGTCTCTTTCAACTATGCATCAAGATTTGTATTTGTTTTGGACGACTTAGTCTATTGCAAGAAAGTTTTTACTGGGAGTTGGGCATGGTGGAACATTCCTATAGTCCCAGCTACTTGGGAGGCCAAGGCAGGAGGATCGCTTATACCCAGGAGTTCAGATCTAACCTGGGCAACACGGTGAGACCTTGTGTCTTAAAAAAGAAAAAAAAAGATGAAGGAAGGAAAGATGGAGGGATGGAGGGAGGGAAGGATGGAAGGAAGGAAGGAAGGAAGGAAGGAAGGAAGGAAGGAAGGAAGGAAGGAAGGAAGGAAGGAAGGAAGGAAGGAAGGAAGGAACTTTAATTGGCATTTTCCTTTTCCTATCACAACTATGCCTTCAGCTCTTTTCTAATTACCATCTAAGTCCTTATAATAAGGACTTACAAATCCTTACATCTAAGTCCGTTACAGTAGTGTTTATAAATTCTTACTGCATTTGCTCACCTAATAGTCTTCTTGGTGCCTCTCAGCTCTGTGAATGGACCGTGTCTGCCTGCTCACTCACCATTGTAACTCTACTTCCAACAGTGTTTGGCACATAGTCATAATATCTGTAAAACGAATGATGGATGTTGGAAGAAGTACAGCACAGAAGGTTGCAGGCTTAGAAGCCTGTCGTGTATACAATGATTTGTGGAGGCTGGACTATCACTAAGATGTATTTCCTAATCTTTTTCATATTGTCAAAGTTGCACTGTTGGAAATCAGTGTCATTTGAATCAAAGAACTTCCTCTGTAAGCATCTTCTTTTTAAATGCAAATGGAATCCACACAAAAACTCACACATGAATGTTTACAGCATCACTTATTAATAGTTGCCAAAAAGCAGAAACAACCCAAATGTCCATCAACTGATGAGCTAATACACACAATGTGATCTGTCCGAGGAATGATACTAATACATGCTACAACATGGAGTTATGCTGTGGGAAAACACTATGCTATGGGAAAGAAGCCAGCCTGAGGACCACCAGTTACATGATTCCATGTATATGAAATGTCCCAAATAGGCAAACCCATAAAGATAGAGAAACTAGACTAGTGGTTGTCTAGAGCTGGGGAGGTTAGGAGGAGACGGGGAATAACTGCTAATGGGCATGGAGGGTTTTTTTGTTTGTTTGTTTTTTGTTTTGAGACAGAGTCTCACTCTGTCACCCAGACTGGGAGTGCAGTGGCACGATCTCAGCTCACTGCAACCTCTGCCTCTCCGGCTCAAGCAGTTCTCCTGCCTTAGCCTCCCTAGTAGCTGAGATTACAGGCAGGTGCCACCATGCCCGGCTAATGGGTATGGGGTTTTATTGTTCTAAAATGATCTGCCATAATGGTACAAGCCTGTGAATATACTAAAAACCACTAGATTGTGTACTTTATTTTATTTTTTAGAGACAGGATCTTGCTCTGTCACCCAGACTGGAGTGCAGTGGCAAGATCACAGCTCACTGCAACCTCTAACTCCTGGGCTCAAGCAATCCTCCTGCTTCAGCCTCACAAGTAGCCAGGACTACAGGCATGCGCCACCACACTCAGCTACTTTTTAAATTTTTTTGTAGACATAAGAGGTCTCCTAATGTTGCCCAGGCTGGTCTCAAACTCCTGGGCTCAAGCAATCCTCCCACCTGGACCTTCCAAGGTACTGGGATTACAGGTGTGAGCCACTGCACTCAGTTAAATTGTGTACTTTAAATGGGTACATTTGGCTGGGCACAGTGGCTCAGGCCAGGCGCAGTGGCTCACGCCTGTAATCCCAGCACTTTGGGATTTGCCAAGGTAGGCAAATCACCTGAGGTCAGGAGTTTGAGACCAGCCTGGCCAACATGGTGAAACCCCATCTCTACTAAAACTACAGAAAATTAGCTGGGCATAGTGGCAGGTGCCTGTAATCCCAGCTACTCTGGAGGGTGAGGCAGGAGAATCTCTTGAACCCGGGAGGTGGAGGTTGCATGACCCGAGACCGGACCATTGCACTCCAGCCTGGGTGACAAGAGCAAAACTCTATCTCATTAAATAAATAAATAAATAAATAATGCATTTATGGGGGCACCTGGCATCAAGATTTCTCTAGCAAGAAAAAGAGCACAAAGAACATATATGGTAGACAACACAACATTTCAAATTTTTCCTACTTTTTAGTTTTGCCTTTTGCTAAGTGTGCTTAACAGTTACACTTGAGAAATACCTTTTCTACAACACAAGCACTGTAGAGTGTTGCTGTTTGCCCTTAGAATGTGTGCAAACTCCTCATCTTGCACTCAGTATGTTAGGTCTGAAGTATGGATGTCTGCGTGTGTCTTGCCCTTCACGATGTGAACCTGAGCACTAAGATCCCATTGTGTTCAGCATTGTGTCTGTGTTTATTATCCCAGAACCCGTGATAGGAGGACCACAGGTATTTGCTGAGCTATCTATACTTTGATATAAAGGATATAAAGGCCTGGGAAGATTTTCTTTCAAGAAAGAGTGCAGACTCTGTTATGAGCTTAACAGAGTTGCCTGCTTAGAATACGGTTTTTAAAAAAGTTAATACTCAAATTATTTTCATCAACAGTGCCAAGATCACTCCATTGGGAAAGGAAAATCTTTTCAACAAATGCTGTTAGGAAAACCAGATATCCACATGCAAAAAAATAAATCTGAATGCTTACCTTATGCCACATACAAAAATTAATTCAAAGTGGGTCAAATGTCTAAATATAAGAGTTAAAACTATACAATGCATGGAAGAAAATGCAGGGTAAAAGTTTCATAACATTGAATTTGGCAATGATTTTATAGATATGACAACAAAACACAGGGGACAAAAGAAAAAATAGATAAATTGGACCTCATCAAAATTTAAAACTTTTATGCATCAAAGGATACTGTCAACAGTGCGAAAAGGCGACTCTCAGTGTGAGATTAAATATTTGCAAATCATACACCTGATAAGGGATTTATATTCAGAAGATATTTTTAAAACTCCTTTAATTCAACTATAACAAGGTTTTAAAACCTAATTTAAAAATAGGTCTGGGACTTGAATAGACATTTCTCCAAAGATGTACAAATGTCCATTAAGCCCATGAAAAGATGGTCAACATCACTAGCCATTAGGGAAATGCAAATCCAAACTACAGTTGGATATATATCACACCGCATCCTAATGAGTATGAAGGAGTATCTCATTGTAGCCCTGAAAGGGGTCTGGGAAGTTGATGCTGTGCCCACATTGTGTCTTCTGTGAGCTATGGCTTATCATATTGAGTTGGTCATGCACATCACACTTCATGAGAGCATGACAAATTGCGTTTTCTTAATCTGTGAACTTAAATGTTTTTTTGTTTGCTTTCTTTTGTTTTTGTTTTGTTGTTGTTTTTTGAGACAGTCTCGTACTGTCGCCCAGGCTGGAGTGCAGAGGCACAATCTCTGGTCACTGCAACCTCCGCCTCCCAGGTTCAAATGATTCTCCTGCCTCAGCCTCCTGAGTAGCTGGGATTACAGGCGCCTGCCACCACGCCCAGCTAATTTTTTGTACTCTTAGTAGAGATGGGGTTTCACCATGATGGCCAGGCAGGTCTTGAACTCCTGACCTGGTGATCTACCCGCCTTGGCCTCCCAAAGTGCTGGGATTGCAGGCGTGAGCCACTGCGCCCAGCCCTTAAATGTTTTTATGTTTGCCTTTCTCCTAGTCATTTTGCCAGTTTCAGCAGTACATGGGACACTGTAATCTCTCAAAATGTTTTCTAAATTTAACTTGAATCTATAATCTAGAAAGCGAACAACAAATGGCCAATGCAGCATGAGTCTCAATGTCCCACCAGCCTCACTCGATTCCTCGATTCCCCTTGAATCTTTTTGTCACCAGAAGTTCTGAGTAGTTTATGCCCCAGTGTGGATGATTTTCTAGGTTCTGCCAATGCAGAGGTTTATTCTAGTTTATTCAGGTTATTCTAAAGAGACCCGAGACAGCTATCCTTTTCTGAGGCCTAAGGTTGAACCCATACATATATCTGTGCGTGTGTGTTCTCTGGTGTCTGAAGTGCAGTTTCTTAACATCCCATTATGGAGGATCAGAATCTTTTTTTTTTTTTTGACTGAGTCTCGCTCTATCGTAGCCCAGGCTGGAGTGCAGTGGCGCGATCTCGGCTCAGTGCAAGCTCCGCCTCCTGGGTTCACCCCATTCTCCTGCCTCAGCCTACCGAGCCGCTGAGACTACAGGGGCCCGCCACCACACCCGGCTGATTTTTTTTGTATTTTTAGTAGAGACAGGGTTTCACCGTGTTAACCAGGATGGTCTCGATCTCCTGACCTCGTGATCCACCCACCTCGGCCTCTCAAAGTGCTGGGATTACAGGCGTGAGCCACCGCGCCCAGCGGAGGATCAGAATCTTAAGCAACCCTCTTAAGCCTAGACCCCCAGTCCTGGAGGTTGATATATGAGTGGCCTGAAAACAAATGACATTGGCTGCTCCTTGCTTCTGAAGGACTTACAGATACTCTAAGTCCTACAGCATGTGCACAAGTCCGAAAGCACCTCATGAAATTATTCATGCATTCAAGCTGGACTGAATTGAATCCTTCAAAGACAGACCACTGTCAACTGTTTAAGAAGCTAAGCATATTTTACACTTTTGACCTTGATGCTCAAGAAATGTCTGTGTCAGACCTAAAACTTGTTTGAAATCGGTTTTCTTTTCACATAGTGTAAACTTATTTGCTTTTTCCTCATTCTAGAAGCAATACGTGTTCCTTTTCAAATATTGTCAATTTGAGGCATTTTAAGGTTATGTCCTCTATTTGTTTGTTTGTTTGTTTGTGGGCTAGGAAATCTAGACAGAATTGATTCTTGTATGGGTAACTCTTAAGAAATAATAATTACATCTTAACAGAATCATGTTGAAACTATCTTACAGAAGGATATATAGAAAAATATTAACTAAGATTCATTTCAGAAATAAATTCCATTTACATGGAGAAGGAAAATTTCGAGTCAAAGTGACTTACATTGAAATCCTGGTTTATGCATGAACCAGCTTTTTAAAAGCAAAGTTTTGAAGTTTGGTTTCCTGATCTGTATAACTGAAGATTCCATATTTTTCTCAGTGTTAATATGTGGATTGAATAAACTACTACTAGGTATCTGGTATACATAGTAGCTCCCCCAAAAATGATCTCCCCCATTCTCACACTATTTTCCTTGTCTCTAATTAACATCTTTTTTTTTTTTAACCTATCCCTTTTTGGATGTCTATTTAGTAGTACAGAAAATATGTTTCTTTGGATTGTAATCATTAAAATTCAGTCATTGAATATATACATGTATTTCCCTTTTGGGCCTTGTCACCCAATTTTAGGCCATTGAAATAGATCTTCATTAATAGTTCATTAGTTATTACTTAATTTCAATATAAAGAAAATCATACTTCTGAGTGGAAAGAAATCCCATGTCACCTCTTGTAAAGGATTTACTTTCTTAGTATCGAAGTAACATGTTTAAAGCTCAGCCTGAATATTACCCGGACCTATTGAATTACTTGGTTCAGAAGCCAGTAACCTCAAAGGTAAGGTGATAGTCAGGAATTTTGGTGTTTGTCGAATATTCACTGTGAGCCAGGAACTAGAGCAGGTACTGTACGTATGTTTCTACACTTAATTTCACAACTCTCTATTAGGTATCATTATCACTATTTTACAAGAGAGGAAATAAGGGCTGCAGAGGTTGGTTAACTCAACGAGGATAGCACATTAAGAAAGTTCTGGGCCAGTGTTGCACCCAGGCCTCTCTGAGACTTTTATTATTATCCACCATTTAATTGCACTTAGGGACCATGATTATGAGGAGACATCTTTTACAATGAAGAATTTTAGTATCCCCCCAAAACCAATGTTAGTGTGCCTCCCAAAACAGATTCTCCCCTTTTCTTTGACTCTGCCTTCTCTCCTACTCTTCCTTGCTTGTCATAATAACAGGTTCATTGTTGAGAGTGGGTTAGTAAATACAGTGAATTCCAAGGATTTAGAGTGTTGTGATGTCAGGAAAGAAGACCTGCTGCAGGCTGTGTGGTTCTGTGGGGAAGGAAAAGGGTGTCTAACCAGTGAACTAGGACTTGATCTCTTGGCTGTTTGGGATTGGGTAGGAGAATGGCTGGACTGACAGCTCTGTGATTGGGTCCTTTTCCTTTGGAAGGGTGTGAATCTGATGCTGTCACAATTTCTGCCTTCTGTTGGTGATATGACTTGGCTGTGTCCCCACTCAAATTTCATCTTGAATTGCAGCTCCCACAATTCCCATGTGTTGTGGTAAGAACCTGGTGTGAGATAATTGAATCGTGGGGGCAGATTCTCCCATACAGTTCTCCTGGTAGTGAATAGGTTTCACAAGCTCTGATGGTTTGATAAAGGGTTAACCCTTTCACTTGCCTCTCATTTTCTCTTACCCATCGCCATGTAAGACATGCCTTTCACCTTCCACCATGATTGTGAGGCCTCCTCAACCACGTGGAACTATGAGTCCATTAAACCTTTTTTTCTTTATAAATTACCCAGTCTTGGGTATGTCTTTATAAGCAGTGTGAATACAGACTAATCTAGCCAGTTAATATCCCTACAGTCTCCTCCACCCACATCTGTTCCCTCCACCTGCATCTCTTCCCTCCACCCGCATCTCTTCCCTCCACCCACATCTCTTCCCTCCACCCGCATCTCTTCCCTCCCTCCTCTGTAGCATCCATCACAGGACTAAAGCCAAGGCTCCCCTGGACTAAAGACAAGGCTCCCCTGGCCCAAGCAGAGCAATTCATTGTGAAGTTTACTCCTGAGAGTTTTCTTCTACTTTAAACTGCCACAGAAAGAACTGTCTAGACAGCTACCTTATGTAATTGACTGTCCCACGTTTAATAGAATGATCTTTTCTTCTGAGGTGTCAGCCTCATAAGGAATCAGAAAGTTTACTTGGAAATTATTTTCAAGTGAGCAGAAATGCCTCAGCATTTGATCCAGCTTTCTAGTGGGTGGGAATATTCTTTGAATGTGTGTGAGCACGTGCACGCTTGTAAATGTGTCTGACACATGTTATGTGCAGATAGTTCTCTGTCATCTAATCCTAAGAAATGCGAATTTTTTCTGATTGCTTTGCTTTCCTTCCCTGTAAATACTGTGTTGTGCTCAGTAGGCTGCCAAGTCCATATGCGTTAGATCTGCTTGTTATCCTTTTACTTCTCCTGTCAAAATAACCAACACAGTGCAAAAGGAAAACCAAGAAATGCATTCTCCCCAGGCTGAAGTTGGACTCAGTGCCCAGCTTGCAAATGAACTCTCCTTATTTTCATTCTTTCTAGAGGCATTCCACAGTGGTATATAATAGGATTCCCTTTTCCATGTCTTCTATGTATAGGCAAAGTCTTGATTAAATCCTTCATCGGGATAGAAATCAGGAGGTCAGTTGGAAGATTGTCAAGCCAAGATGATTCTTTCTCTTCCAGTCCTAAAAAAAAAAAAAAAAAGAACCTCATAAATTGTTTTTATTTAAATTGGATGTTTTGTTGATCTCTCTCTGCCTTTCTTTTCAGTGGAGACTTGATGTTCATTTCATCACTTCCACTTGTAGATAAGTATAGCATCTCCTCTATCTGAGCCCAACATTCCTTGGAAAATTTTATGAAGTTGAATCAGGGAAACAAAGTGTATCTCCTGCCAGACGCGGTGGCTCACACCTGTAATCCCAGCACTTTGGGAGGCTGAGGCGGGCAGATCACAAGGTCAGGAAATCGAGACCATCCTGGCTAACACAGTGAAACCCCATCTCTACTAAAAGTACAAAAAATTAGCTGGGCGTGATGGTGGGCGCCTGTAGTCCCAGCTACTTGGGAGACTGAGGCAGGAGAATGGCGAGAACCTAGGAGGCGGAGCTTGCAGTGAGCCGAGGTTACACCGCTGCACTCCAGCTTGGGCAACAAAGCGAGACTCCGTCTCAAAAAAAAAAAAAAAAAAAAAAAAAAAGTGTATTTCCTTTTATACTCTGTGTCATAGCCAAAGAAACCTTAAATATTTACTTTAATGAACTGAGGTTATAATTTAGATTTCTTCAGTATAGCTTTTAGAGCAAAGAACATGAAACTGGTATTCAAGAGATGTAGAATTTCCCACTGACTTTCCAATTGCTTACTGATAGCCTTAGACAAGCCATTGAACTCTTATTAGTTCCAGTCTCTTAAATGTAGGAGTTGAACTGAGTGGTTTCAAAGATTCCTTTCAGCTTCCAAATTCTGGAACTCTGAAAAAAAAAAAAAAAAAAAAAGGCCACATAGACTTGGAATATCGTCATGTGTTCCTAAAGTATCATCCTTTATAATAGTTGATGTTGTTTGAAAAGAGAGTTGATATACAGATCTTGGACAAATCATTAAAATTTAAGGAAGTCTACCAGACTGTCCTTGCTAGCATGAAATTATGCTTGAAGGCATAGCACTGTGGCCTTTGCAGCCAGAGGGCTTGTTTTAGAAGCACAGTCCACTGTACACATGCTAGTAACTGGGGAGCTCTGTGTACAATTACACACAAGCCCACGGTCACAGACAGCCACAGCCACTAACGTAAATTCAGATGTGGGAACCAGACAATTAAGAAACAAATCGTTGTCATTTAAGCCTAAGTTTTTAAGTCAGAGAGGGCCACCTCACATACTTGTCCAATTTAGAAGAAGACTCTGACAACAGAGAAAATGGCAGCTGACAGCAGAAACAGGACTGCTTTTTTAATTACAATTTTAACATTAAATGTAATATACGTACATGGAAAAATCTTCAAATCATACGTTAAGCTGTACATACAATCACAAAGTTAAAAGCTTCTACCTTGGCTCACACCTGTAATCCCAGCACTTTGGGAGGCCGAGGCGGGCTGATCACAAGGTCAGGATATCGAGACTATCCTGGCTAACACGGTGAAACCCCGTCTCTACTGAAAATACAAAAAATTAGCCAGGCGTGGTGGTGGGCGCCTGTAGTCCCAGCTACTTGGGAGGCTGAGGTAGGAGGATGCCATGAACCCGGGAGGCAGAGCTTGCAGTGAGCTGAGATCGTGCCACTGAACTCCAGCCTGGGTGACAGAGCGAGACTCTGTCTCAAAAAAAAAAAAAAAAACTTCTACATTCAATTATCAATCTTCCTTTCTGAAATTAACCATTGTTATTCACTTTTTGTTAGATCCTTTCCTAAAATGGCATATGCATAGCCCAGTAGATAGATGCATGGCTTATGCGAACATTTATATAAATTGTAATAATCTGCAGTTATTCTGTACATTGTTTCTCCACTTAGTGATACATCTTCAAGGTACCCCACATTAGCTCATGCAGATACAACTCAATGTTTTTTTGTTTTTTTGTTTTGAGACAGAGACTCACTCTGTCACCCAGTGCAGTGGCACAAACTTAGCTCACTGCAACCTCCGCCTCCCAGGTTCAAGCGATTCTCCTGCCTCAGCTTCCGGAGTAGCTGGGACTACAGGTGCATGCCATCACATCCGGCTGATTTTTTATTTTTAGTAGAGACAGGGTTTCACCATCTTGGCCAGGCTGGTCTCAAACTCCTGACCTCAGGTGATCCACTGGCCTCGGCCTCCGAAAGTGCTGGGATTACAGGTGTGAGCCACCATATCCGGCCCACTCAGTTTTTAATGATTATATTGTTTACCATCATATGAATTATCATTTATTAAATCAGTCCCCTATGGTAATTTAAATGATAATTTTTCTAGTTTCCGCCTTTCTCTATCTGCAACTCCTGCATTTCCATCTTTATCGAATTTCTTAGGAAGGCAAAGCTGCACTGGATGGTCTGTTCATATATCTGGGTATTTTTTTCCACAGGGTAACTTTCTAAAGGTAGAATTGATTGTCCAAAATGTTTACAAATCTTACCAGAACTCTTAGACCCCTTTGGATATATATAATATTCTGCAACATACAAGAATGCTGGTTGATAGTTGCTATCCTGTATATTAAGTTTTTACAAGTTTTGCTAACCCAAGGAGTAAAAAAAACTCATTGTTTTGATTTATATTTTTATAATCATTGATGTTAGAGTATATTTTCCTATATTAGTTAGTCAATTTTGTGTTTGTGCGAAGCTCCAGTTTGTCTTTTTACCCATTTTTAATTGGATGATGAGATTTTTGGGGGTATTGATTTGTAAGATCGCTTCATAAATTAAGGAATTAATTTTCACACTTTATGCAAATATTTCTCCAGTTTTTAAAGTGTGCATATATTTTTCCCGTAGAAGTTTAAAATTTTCATGCCGTCAGCCTCAGAAATCTTTCCTCTCATATTTCTGCCTTTGGAGTTGTATTTTTAGAAAGACCTTCCCTGTCCTAATATTACATGTTAAACGTTGTTTGCGTTTTATACTCGTGCTGTTAGAGTTTAGCTTCCTTAGGTTGTAATATTTGATCCTTCTAAAGTTTATTTTGAGGCAAGGAGTTTGATAGAGATCTAGCTTGCTTTCTTTTTCCAAGTGGCTAGTCAACAGTACCACTATCACGAACTGAATAATTAATCTTTTCCCTTGTTGATTTGAAATGCCACTCTGTGAGATCCAAATTTCTGCTTGTGTTTGGGTCTGTTTCTGAACTCTATGTTTCATTCCATTGAGCTGTTTTTCCGTCTCCAATTCTACGATGTTTGAGTGACTATATTTTTAGTTATGGGCCATGCAGAGGAAAGATGGGCAAAATTGGTTGCTCAGTTCACTGTTTTGAGACTGCTTAATGAAGGGGCCTCTTTGTTTCCATTTTCTCTGTTAACACCAGAATTAGTGTTCACAGTGGCATTGTATCATCCAAAAAGAATTAATTTTGCCCTTATAATAAGTTTAAGAAGATTGAATGTAAACAACATTTAAAATAAATAAAATAATGTTAAAAACAGCATCTAGAAGGATATTTTTAAATGTCTTATCTGGAAATCTCACTTCTGGGACAGCATTCAATAAATCTACTGTACCTACTCACACACACATTTGTAGACAATCAGACAGAAAACTGTTTGTATTTCTTGTGCTTTGTCTTTTAGAATGTGGCACATCAAATAAAGTTACGAGTTGCCCTGATCTGACTGATTTCATATAAACGTCTTTGCTTTGGCAACAGTTGAGACCTATTCCTTCTCCGAGGTAAATCTTCTTGCAGAGCAGGAAGTTGAGGTTTTGGGGTAGAGTCCAAGAGTCAGTTCTGACCTTATTATTGGGGAATGTGGAAACCTAAAGCCTTCCATGAGTTAATACTGTGCACAGTAAAGGATTTTTTTTCCCTCCTGAACTGATTGGGTATTTTCTAAAAGAGGATGAGCTTTTAATAACAGCAATAGAACTTTTAATTTTAAACAGATCTGTGCTTAAACATGGTCAGGGAATAGCCCCTGCTCACAAATCTCCTTATTTGTACATGTTATCGTTCAAGGGAGAGACCTTCCTATTTATATGGCGAGAAAATAAATGAGATTTCTTTCTATCTGTCTTCCATACGTTTAATGGTAGGAATGTGTCTTGGATCTTGAGTTAAAACAGACTGTGGATTCAGTTAGTTGATACGATTAAGAACTGTTCTTATCTCAGAATCAACTCTGCAGCCTATCTCAGAGAATCCAGTATCAGCCATCCAGGTGGCTAATCCATCATCAACTGAATGGGCAATTTGGTTGTTTCTGTTCAACTGAACAAACAGGCATAGGTACTTGTCAGTTCCACGCCCCAGTCAGAGAAGCAATATGGGTGTGTGACAAAAGGGATATATCGTCTGTTGTTTGGCTTCAAATATGAAAAAGCTTTTTTCAATCCAACTAATTCAAGACACTAAGCATAGTGATTTCTTCACCGACAGTTAACACTGAAAATGAACTTCGTTTTCCTCCTAACACACAAAAAGGGGCTGGTAGAAGCCACGGCAGATCATGACAGATGGCACTTAGGGACAGCTGTAGTGCTTGCCTTGAGTTCCCCTCCGCATGGAGCAGAGAGCTGCCCACTTCACAGGAATACAGCAATATTTATCTACACATAGGAGTCATTCCAAATACAAAGGCTAACAGAAAGAAACTGCAGACTGCTGCTGTGAGCCTATCCAAAGGGTATCCATACATAGCCCAACATTTGAGGTAAGAGCGTGGTTTAAGATCTCAAGGAATCAAAACATTATGGAAACACTAAACCATTAGAATAAATGGATGAACCTAAGATCTTCAGTCTGACTTGATTGAGTGCAGATCCCGTCCCCTTTGGAGAGAGTTGTTAAGACAAGACTTAACTGTGACTAAATATACAATCAAGGAATTGCCATAGATAAGAGGCTAAGAATAATTTGCCATTTGAGCTTTCCTTATATACTTAGATACTTTGTAGAAAAACCTAGGCTAGAAGTTGGTGATTTTTTTTTGGGGGGGGGGGTCACTTTTTTCCCCTCATTTTATGCATTCGACTATCAGCAATTTTACGATTTTTTAAATTGTCGTAAAATACACATAATGTAAAATTACCATCTTAACCATTTTAAAGCATACAGTTCCGTGGTGTTAAGTATATCCACATTGTTATGCAACCAATCTTCAGACTTTTTCATCTTGTAAAACTGAAACTCTATCCATTCAGCAACAGCTCTCCGTCCCTGCCATCCTGCCAGCCCCGGCCACCATCATTCTACTTTCCGTCTCTGGGAGGTTGACTATTCTAGACAACTCACGTAGGTAAAAATCATAAACCTACTGAAAGTGTTTGGATTTTTCTATGCGACTGGTTTATTTCACTTAGGACAATGTCCTCAAGGTTCACGTATGTGGTAGCACGTGTCAGAATTTCCTTTTTAAGGTTTAGTAATATTCTGGCCGGGCGCGGTGGCTCACACCTGTAATCCCAGCACTTTGGGAGGCCGAGGCGGATGGATCACCAGGTCAGGAGATCCAGACCATCCTGACTAACATGGTACAACCCCGGCTCTACTAAAAAAAAAAAAAAAAAATACAAAAAAATTTGCTGGGCATGGTGGCGGGCGCCTGCAGTCCCAGCTACTCGGGAGGCTGAGGCAGGAGAATGGTGTGAATCTGGGAGGCAGAGCTTGCAGTGAGCCGAGATCGTACCATTGCACTCCATCCTGGGGGACAGAGCCAGACTCCGTCTCAAATAATAATAATGATGATAATAATAATAATAATATTCCATTGTATGTCTATACGTTTTGTTCATTCATCTGTCAATGGACATTTAGGTTTTGTTGGCTTTTTTTTTTTTTTTTGAGACAGAGTCTTGCTCTGTCACCAGGCTGAAGTGCAGTAGTGTGATCTCAGCTCACTACAACCTCCACCTCCCACATTCAAGTGATTCTTGTGCCTCAACCTCCCAAGTAGCTGGGACCATCAGGTGTGCGCCACCACACCTGGCTAATTTTTGTATTTTAGTGGAGTTGGGGTTTTGCCTTGTTGGCTAGGCTGGTCTCGAACTCCTGGCCTCAAGTGATCCTCCCACCTCAGCCTCCCAAAGTGCTGAGACAACAGGCATGAGCCACTGCAACCAGCCAGGTTTTGTTGGCTTTTAATCAAGATAATATGCAAACACGACTTTTGTCCATCTGATGATGTCTCAACAAAGCCGTTTTAGAATCTGAAGATACTTCATGATTAAATTGTTACTATTGTTAGTAACCGAGTGTTGGCTTAGGGAGTGTTAAGGTATATAAGAGTAGTCCAAATAAATGACAGAGAAATAAATGGCAGTGATTAATCACTCACTAGTCTTGATACCTCATAGCTTCCTCACTTCAAGTTTAGGCAGGTGCAGGGGTCATGAAAAAAACCCAAAAGATAAAGGTCACAAACCACTTGGTGAGGGATGTTTGCTTTCTTGAAATGATAGCCCTCTACCCAGCACCATGAAAAGTGTGTTTTTCGTGGTCATTTTCAGGCCTCTCAGCTTGAGGTGTGGGTTTATGTTCTGAAGCATGCAGTGCGTGATCTTTCTCACCAAACTCTCTCAAATACTCCACTGGATAAACACTCAGAGGTCTGGAAAGTGGGACTGGAGGGAGCCGTTGAGATGTTTTTTACATCATCTTGTCCTGGGGTACTTTCCTTCCTCCACACTCACGTTTCTCAGAGAAAAAAAGAAAACCTTGGTCATTTGTGTATTGCATACGTGCCAGCTTTGACTACCTTTGGCACTAGGTGAGTGGGAGATTAATTGTTCGGGTTATACCCATGGAAAAAGCCATAAGGCTTAGGTCACAATTTTTATTTTTTTTAAATATTTTGTTTTCATAGCTGGGGATTACTCTGTTGGCATTCAGGGACAGAGAATGAAAAAATATACTAGGATAAAAGAGGGAGTACTAATTAAAAACACAAAAGCAGTGCAAACATACATGAAAAGATACAACAAATTCCATGCCAGTTTCATGAAGAAATGCATTGAAGTTTTTTTTTCCCCTCAGCCTTATTGAGAATAATTGACAAAAACTGCATATATTTAAGGTGTATGACATGACAATTTCATATACAAATACATTGTGAAACGGTTACCACAATCAAATTAATGAATATATCCATCACCACACATGGTTACCATCCTTGGAGTTTTAAGGTGAATTAATAGAATGTATGTCATTCATATGCATGTAATTTGCATACCATTCCTTGACTTAAGAAAGTTGCTATATAAGTGAAAGGTAATTACTGACCATATGAACTTAAGATATAATTATTCTCATCTGGCCAGGTGCAGTGACTCACGCCTGTAATCCCAGCACTTTGGGAGGCAGAAGTGGGTGGATTACTTGAGGTCAGGAGTTCAAGACCAGCCTGGCCAACTTGGTGAAACCCCATTACTAAAAACACAAAATTAGTCAGGTATGGTGGCACATGCCTGTAATCCCAGTTACTCGGGAGGCTGAGGCAGGAGAATCACTTGAACCTGGGAGGCAGAAGTTGCAGTGAGCCAAGATCACACCACTGCACTCTAGCCTAGGTGACAGAGTGAGATCCTGTCACAAAAATAAAATAAAATAAAATAAAAATAAAATTTTGATCCTAGAAGAATTGCCAGTAAGTGTACTTCTAAAATAGATGTTATTCTAGTTCATTCTAATACTCACATAATAGACTACTTATTTTACAACTATACATTAAATGGTGAAAATATCATTGCAGATAAATTATAAATGAAAATAAATCCTAATATGTAATCCATTAGGAAATAAAATTCTAAATTTAATTCTACAGATTACTTTGCGATTTTGGTAAACTTTACCGAAAGATAAAGGGAAGATTTTAAATTTGTTTAAAAATGGGAAGTTAGTAAAATCTAGGGGAAAAAGAAGAAATGTATACATATCAGGCAAGCCCACTGCTGCATGCTCCATAGAATCTTATAGATAACGGATCCCAAGAACAAGCAGGTGAAATTTTCACACCCGTCCCCCAAGTAGGTGAATCATTACGGATTTTTGTTTGGAGAAATTTAGGGCCCCAGCAAAGAGTGGATAGTGTTCTGAGCAAGTTACTACTCCCAAGGGTTGGTCCAAGCATTCAAAAACAGCTGGGGGCTGGGCACAGTGGCTCCTGACTATAATCCCAGAGCTCTGGGAGGCCAAGGTAGGAAGATCATTTGAGACCAGGAGTTCAAGATTAGCCTGGGCAACATAGTGAGATTCCCATTTTTCTACAAAGAAATTTAAAATTTTGCCTATAATTTCAGCTAGTTGGGAGGCTAAAGTGGGATCACTTGAGCCCAGGAGGTCAAGGCTGCAATGAGCCACGATCATGTCATGCCAACTGCACCCCACCTGGGGCAACAGAATAAGACCCTGTCTCAAAAAAAAAAAAAAAAAAAAAAAAAAAAAAAGAGAGAGATCTGAGATCTCATATTTTTGTGGAAGGTTACACTGAGTGTTAATGGTTGCATGTTAACTTACTGATTTTGTTTGTGAAGAACATGTAACCTGGTCATTTGAAAGAAAAAACAATGACTACCAATGACTACCAGAATGAGCCAATGTGTAATATAGAAACAATCCCTCTGGCTTTGATCCCCTAACATCTGTGTGTCCTCTGGCAAGATTTTTGAATACAGGTTGGAGAATGAGCAAAGCAAAGGTATTTGTTGGGCACCAACCAGGCAACAGATACTGAAGTTATTTCAGGGGTTCCTGACCACAACTCTGCATAAGCTACAGGGTGGTTTTTCCATTTTACAGGCAAGAAGACTGAGCCTCAATCAGGCTACGTTATTTGGCAGACAGTACATCTAGGACAGCCTGTTTCCACTGCTGTGCCCTTTGCAAAACACCTTCTTTTGCCCGGCCAGCTTGATGGAGCCTCTTCTAACCTGAGGCTATGTTGTGCTGGTGGGATTGTAAACATTAGAAAGTACATGCCAAGAACCGAAAGCCATTAAGGAAAATGAGTCACTTTCTGGATGCATTGAACGTCTTTAGATTATGAGAGCTTCGTGAAGAAATGAAGTACAGATATGATTTTTCTTCTTAAAAAGAAAGGAATATTTCTCTGGAGTAGAGATTGTTGGCAAGTTCATGTATAATCATGGTCAGCAGAAAAGAAATCTAAGCAGTAATGAAAAGCTTGTGTACTCAGAATGCCTTTAACCCAGTGAGCTGAAGAGCAGGCTTTTGGGGAATGACGTTGGATGGAGGTGGAGTTGGGGCAGGAATAGAATCCTGGTCCTGGAGGGAAAGACAGGTAAAAGAAAATGAGACCATTAAAAGCAGGCATGATGCATGATTACTCTTTACCCCTAGCTAAGGTGGTATAAATTGCTTTTGTTTTACCCACTGTCCCCCGAATCATTTTTTTAAAGAAAGAGAAGAAAATATTTTTAAGGGAACTCATTACCTTTTGGCTTTAGGCATAGAAGCCTCAGAAGCTGAAAGCAATGTTGTATTTTTATACGGTGCAGATGCTTCCTGGTTTTAAAACAGTGACCTGGCTCCCAAACAATTACAGCATCGACATTGAAGGAGAACATTCTTGTGTATCGTGTAATTCCAGGAGCAGATGTGGGATAGCCTTTACGAAATTAGGAGGAGGGGAGGCAGTCTGGTTTAGATTGTGAACTACCCAAAGGAAAGTTACTTGGCATGACTTTGATTGTGTGTTAAGATAATTTTTATTGTGTTCTACTTCTGAGACAATATCATAGATAACCTCTTTTGCCTGGGTGCATTTTGAAAGGTCTTTGTGTTGATTACCTGCTTTTGATGTGTTCTCATGATCAGTTCAGACTACCCGAACCATAAAACATCAGTAATTAAGAAAAACTCTCCTTCTGGAGAAGAATCAAGAAGATTCTGCTTCTTTTATTTAATTTTTGACATATCTAAAGGGATGCAGTAAACTCTTTTTACCCATTAGTAATTGACTTTGAAATAGGATATGCCTTTCCTCTGGAGTCTACAAGTAAGTCTCAAGAGAAACTTCATGAAACAGATTGATCTTAAACTTCCCTCTTGCATTCATGGGAATTAGCTGACAGGAAATACACAGTGTGAGGAAGTGGTGAGTGAGGAAAACAAAAACAAAAACAGCTAACTGATAAGATCTTAATTGCAAGGGTCATTTTCATGGCGGATCATACCTAATAGGTCATGTATTTGAATGGTTTTTTTGGAAAAGTGATTGTGCATCTTTTTTTTTCTCCTGAGACAGAGTCTCATTCTGTCACCGAGGCTGGAGTGCAGTGGCGTGATCTCCACTCACTGCAACCTCCGCCTCCTGGGTTCCAGCAATTCTCATGCCTCTGCCACCCAAGTAGCTGGAATTACAGGCGTGTGACCATATGCTGAGCTAATTTTTTTTTTATAGTAGAGTTGGGATTTCTCCATGTTGGCCAGGCTGGTCTCAAACTCCTGACCTCAAGTGATCCACCCACCTCAGCCTCCCAAAGTGCTGGGATTACAGGTGCGAACCACCATGCCTGGCCCGTGATTATGCATCTTGTAAATCAATTTTTGGGATCTAACTTTTCCAAAATTTCTATCTGGTTTCCTCTCTTCCCCTCTAAGAATCTGTATCTTCTTCCTTGTCCTGGGCTGTATTCTTTTCTAGAGATCCTGGCAGTCATTACGACCATGCCCTTTATGGCACGTCCAAGGTCAATGTTCATGCATGCCCTCCTTCAGTCATTCCCTAGTGTGGGTGGATACAGCTGTGTTACATGGTGAATCCTGCTACCCACTGTGCAATGGAGGGGTCAGAGTCTTGTGGAAGAAGGAGA
This sequence comes from Chlorocebus sabaeus, assembly GCF_047675955.1. NCBI lineage: Eukaryota > Metazoa > Chordata > Mammalia > Primates > Cercopithecidae > Chlorocebus > Chlorocebus sabaeus. The sequence continues at coordinate 24,361,936 of NC_132912.1, forward strand.
ATTGGAGAGCCAGGGAGAATACAGGACTTTTCTTCACCTTGGGTTGAGGCAGAACTCATGAAAAACAATGAAGCAAGGAATAATTTCCTTTTGCACCCATTTTTTTCATTTATGGACCCCGTTTCCTGCATCTTAGCAAAGTCTCCCCTCCAGTTCTAGATTAGTAGTGGTAAATTTACCTATCTGATGGGGCTGAGCTCTCCGAGCCATGTCTGAACTTTTAATAATGAAGTCCACAGTCCCTACATAGCTTACCAAGCAACTGTGGATTTGCAGGGTGTGGCCAGCAGGTTCCTGGAGCGAGATGGGCTCCTGGTTCTCCTAACGTCACTCTCCACCCTCCACAGTCTCTCCACAAGCCACCACCCTGCCTGCTCATAAGTCTGACCCTGCCCTGTGGTTGATGGGCAGGACGGGATTCTACTCATGCTGGTGTCTGTTAACACAACGGGGAACCCATCAGAGACACCTCACACAGGATCACTTTTCTGGCTGGGCTGTTTTTCCTCATCTTTCAACAGTGAGTGTTGGCTGTCAGCGTGGCACTCTTCACACCCAAGTGAAGCCTGCCTTCCCCTCTGCCACATTGCAGGCTCCGCTGGGGAGGAAAAGAGGTCAGCAAATGAACTCACAATAGTGCTAAGCATTGGATTCAGCTTTCACCATTAGTCTTTTCAGCTGACCCAAGAACTGCATTGTGAAAGGGGAGGTGGGGTGACTCACTGAGATAATCATTTAAAGAGTCCATTGGAAGCCAGTCTTCTTTCACATTTCACATGGAATAGTCGTGAATATTTTTGCATTGATGTGCAATTAATTGCAAGACATGTATGTATACTTTAGGTGGAAACTTAAAAACTTTGTTTTGCCCTTCTCATAAATGGGCTTGCTGATCTGCCTTAGTATAGATTATGGTGGCCAAAGCACCACCCTTCCATTGAAAAGTATAATCTTTTTTTTTTTTTTTTTTTTTTTTGGTTAACCAATCAAATGTTCCATCTGTTTAGACTCCGCTGTCTGGTCTGGATTTTAGAACAACGCAGTCAAGGTTATTCTTGCTCAGCAATCTTGCCTTGAAAGAGTGAGTTACTGTTCCCAGAGGCAAAGGCACTGCTTCTTGATGATAGGCAAGTGGGATTTATTAGCTTTGTGAAGGAGGTGGGAGGGCATCGTGATACTTGGTAAATTACGAGAGGGGCTGGGGCGGTGAGAGGGGCTGGGGAGACGGTGTCAAAAAGAAAGGGATTCCTTGCCAGATGTTCCTAAGAGTTGAGTTAGCCTGGAGAAAATAATCTGAAAATATGAGTGACCTTGTCAACTTTGTCCTAAACCCCCATGGCTTAAAGTTCAAGCGAAAGGAGGGAATGTGGCTTTATAGGGGTCTGCAGGTAGATGGGGAGTGGGTGGGGGCAGTGTCAGGTCAGTTTCTTGTGGGCTTCCCTAAGGCAATGCTGGAGAGCAAAAAGAGTGTAGAGGCCTCCCAAGAACCCTAGAATGACCCCACCTCCCTCTACATCAGCTTCAGACCCACAGCAGCCTCCTGGGTCTTCCAGGTGGAGGCTGAGAGATGTTCTATCCTGAACATGTTCAGAGAAGCCAGGGGCACTCTTATAGGTGGTGTGGTTTCCTCTTTTGCAAAGGACAGGAGATAGAGCCACTCAAGCAGATGTCCCAGATGAAAATGGCTGTGAAACAACAATGTCACCCTAATACTCATTTGGGCTTTATTTATGGCAAAAGCCACCTTTCCCACGCCACTATATTTTGTTTGTTACAATCTCTGTTTTTCCTTCTGTTTCAAACATATTTCTCATTAGATTTATTCCATCGCATATTTTCAGCTTGTTTCTGTGAAGTTCTGACAGGAGAGATGTTCCAGGAAGCTCCGCAGTACCTTTTCTTTTATTTTATATTTTATTATTTTATTTTATTTTATTTTTGCCCTTCTCCTGGAAGAGCACTTGGTAATCTTCTTAAATGTCTTTTGAAAGCCTTTTAATGACACCACTCAGTGCCCTGCTGATCATTCGTGAACTACAGTTGTACACCAGCTCCAAAAGTTCCATATTTATGATGATAAACAAGAGCTGTAAGATTTTTAATTTTGCTGAGGGGCTATTTTCTCTCTCTCTCGATGTGACTCAGTTTTTCAGCGTAAGGCCAGAGGCTGTTTGCGTACTCAGAGATGATGTTTTCAACTTTTTGCTCTTGATTTTTCCAGGCAATTAGCAAAGTCTGTTTAGAGTAGAATTGTTATGAGCATACATTCTATTTTAATTCATTGTAATTAGAGGGATGAGCATTACACTTCTTCAAGAACTCCTGGAAGTCAATATTCTGATTTCCAAAGATCAAAATCTTATTTTATGAACAAAAAATGTGACTGGATATGAAAAATGACAACCAGTAATATTCCCCCAGCTGGCAGAGTGTATGAACTCCACTCCAGTGACTTCAAAATCATGCCGCAGAGCTGTAGCTGGGTTTTCTGACTGTTTTTCCACAGATTATCTTCCTCAAATACAATGCTAAAAATAATTATTTGTCACTGTAGCCCTCAGTTTGCTTGTGTTTATTATAATGAAGATTGAACATATGAACTGCCAATTGATGATGACCCATGTTCCCGGTCTGTTTAAGTAACATCAACTCATCTTTGAATTTAAGAAATGGTAGCACTCTCTTATTTGGTTGCTATTAGCCCTGAAATGGAACTGTCCAGAATAGTATTGAAACGGCAGAGTTCCCTGACCCCGTTCATAGGATGTGAGACAGGGGTGTGGCTCGTCTGTCTGGCCACCAAGTGAGCACTCAAACCCCTTACTGGAGGCGGAGCATGGAGATGGGCAGGTGCAGGAGCTGGGGCAAGTGCTTTTGGACTCTAGCCCTGCAGTAGCATCTAGCGGTGGGTGCCTGCAACTCCTGAAGCTGCAGTGGGTGTGTTACCATGCTCTTTTAGCTCTGCCATCTGCAGATAGCTTAAGTGTTAACCAGCTCAGTGCCCTCTTGGTATCCAGGTCCTTATCCTGCATCCAGGAAGAATCAGGTCACACAGACAAATTGAAGGATGGTAAATGGGGCAAGGGAAAGGGGGAGGTTGACTGCCTCACCAAGGTGGCTCTCAGCAGGAGGGATGGGGAGCTGGACAGGGGATGGAGTGGGAAGATGTTCTTCCCCTGGAGTTCAGCCATCCTGAAGCCAATCTCCTCTCTCACCATTCCTAGCCAAACTCCTCTCAATGTTCAGATGTTCCTTCTCCTCTCTCCTTCTCTGCTGTACTGCTCTTCTGCTCCTCTGCTCTTCTGCTCATGGAGCCTGGGGTTCAGGGTTTATATGGGTGCAGGATAGGGAGGTATGGCAGACCAAAAGGCAACATTTGGGCACAAAAACAGGAATGCCCATTCCCATTTAGGGCCATGGGTTTCCAGACTTGAGGGTCGGGCTTTTGCCAGGGAACCACCCTCTTCTATCCAGTATTTCCCTGCCTCCTGTCTGTATCATTTGTACAAGAAAACATTTTTCTCCCAATAAAGCTCATCAGTTTTCACAGAATAATTGTCAGCCCCTAAAGTATTTTTGGCTGTCTCCAGAGGTTAATAGGTAAGAAGCTTGAAGATGAGGCCAGAGTTCAGCATTGAGCTGTCCCAGTTGACACAGACTGGTGAGGGCAGGCAGATTGGCTGAGCTTAGTCCCTGGAGCTTACAGATTGCAGCTCTGTAAGCAGGTGGAATTCAGCCCCTCAGGAGAGCAAGTCTCACAGCCAGGTCCCCAGCTGGGGATGCAGATGCTAACATCTGTCACATTGTCTTCAGTGGTTTATTATGTTAGTTTCAGCTGCTGCAACCAATACCATTGACTTGGGGGCTTAAATGATAGAGATTTATTTCTCATAGTTCTGGAGGCTGAAAGTCCAAGAGCAGGGTGCCAGCATGGTCAGGTTCTGATGACAACCCTCTTTCTAGTTTGTAGACCACTGTCTTCTTGCTGTGTCCTCACATGGCAGAAAGAAGGCATCTGTCTCATGTCTTTTTTTAAAAGGACACTAATCCCATCACAAGGGCTCCACTCTTGTGACCACATCACACCACAAAGGCCTCACTTCCAAATATCATCACATTGGAGATTAGGGCTTCAACATGTAAATTTGGGGTTGGGGGCACTCACATTCAGTCCATGGCACTTGTGAACTGAAGCCAAGTGTTGTTGGTCTTCTGTCTCCGCAGCTGAGCAGGCTGAGATGGGCATAGCAAGTCCTCATTCTTTAGCAGCAAAACATTTTAGGGTCTCTTCTCTTTCTTTTGTGCACAACTTAAGTTTCTTCTCCTTAATAATGCTTTATTATTTGTAGACCTTTATAGTTAACAGTGCTTTCAACTAGTTTACTTCATTTGTGCTTCCTGGCGACCATGGTGAAGTAGGTAGGATGATTATTGGCATTCTGCAGATGCATAAATTGAGGGTCCATGGTTTAGTTGCCCCAGTACAAAGCCTGATGCTGGGTTAAGTAATGTATTCAAAGTAAAACAGCAATGAATGCTGAACCTACATCTTGAACCCACATCCTTCTGACTGCAGGTCCTTCCCATGGGCATTTAGAGATTTGCAAAAAGCACTTAGAGCTCCTGCCCATTAGTCTAGGCCTTTCTTGATAAATAATGTTGTGGGGGAGACCTCTAGTGTGGCCAGGGATGTTAGGAGGTTGCCATGATTTCAATGTGTCCCCCAAAGTTCGTGTGTTGGAAACTTAATCCCGAATGCAAGAGTGTTGAGAGGTGGGATCTATAGGAGGTGACTAGGTCATGAGGCACGTCCCACAGGAATGAATTAATTCTGTTATCTTGGAAGTGGGTTCCTAAGAAAATAATGAGTTTGGCCCCCTCCTCTGTCACTCACACACATGCTCCCTTGCCCTTCCACCATTCCACCATGAGACGACACAGCAAGAAGGCCCTCGCCAGATGCTGGCATCTTGATATTGGACTTCCAGCATCCAGCACCACGAGGAATGAATTTCTTTTCTTTATAAATTACCCAGGCTGTGGTATTCTGTTATAGCAACACAATACGGACTAAAACAGAGGCCATCTGTATCTAAAGCAACTTAAAGCTAAAATTTGCCAAAAAAGTTTAATCCAAGTCTTCATTTTAATGCATAAGGAAATTGAGGGCCAGATAAATGCCTAAGTTACATTGCGTCTGAGGCAGGGCCTAGGCTAGAACTTGGTCTCAGATTCTCAGCCCAGTGCTCTCCAGATCATTGAGCCTTACCTCTCCCTTACAGAGTGGCAAGATAAGATGCCCTATTGGTACCACAGCCAGCTGTTATGGAAACTTTCAGGGTAGACATTGTATGAAGGCCAGCCCCTGCCCACTGTAGGCAGAGGAAGACAAGACACTCAGAAGCATTCCTTAGCTGGCTGTCTGGGCCTGGAGTAGTATGAATCACCTGCTTTGGATGCAAGTTGGTCAGAATCTGTGAGTTTCTACACTCTGGGCCTGTTTTCCTTCCTTCCTTCCTTCCTTCCTTCCTTCCTTCCGTCCGTCCGTCCTTCCTTCCGTCCTTCCTTCCTTCCTTCCTTCTTTCTTTCTTTCTTTCAGACAGAGTCTTGCTCTGTCACCCAGACTGGAGTGCAGTGGTGTGCTTCTAGGCTCACTGCAAGCTCCGCCTCCCGGGTTCACACCATTCTCTTGCCTCAGCCTCCTGAGTAGCTGGGAGTACAGGCACCCGCCACCATGCCCAGCTAATTTTTTTGTATTTTTAGTAGAGACGGGGTTTGACTGTGTTGGCCAGGATGGTCTCCATCTCCTGACCTCGTGATCCACCCGCCTCGGCCTCCCAAAGTGCTGGGATTACAAGTGTGAGCCACTGCGCCTGGCCTCTGGGCCTGTTTTCTATGGAAGAAAAGGGAGAATCAGAAGTGCATTCTGGACTAGCTTCAATAAATCATCCTATGTCTTATCCCATCTCTTTTCCCTATTAAAATTCTTACCTTTGGCCAGGCCCAAGCTTGAGAAGGCCACTCCTAAAGCAAGGCCCCTTCGGACTAGGGCCTGGGCAAGCGTTAACTGGCACCTGCCGTGCCAGCACAAAGCTTAATTCCCCTGCAGCAGCACACCCACAGGCAACTATTGAAGCAAGGATGGAATGTCTTACAATACAAAGCCTTTGTAATAATGAGAGGGAAATAGAAACCAGAGGTTTGCAAGCTCTCTTTTTCTTCGGGGGTTCTGAGTATTTTTAACTTAAGTTTCGTGTTCCAAGGAAGGGGTGTTTTAGTGAAAATTGTGAAGGGAAACCCTGCCAAACAGAAATTCCTTATAGGATGAGTATTTTCCTCCTTTCAAGGTGTGAGAGCGGCCAAGAAGCAATAACGCATAGGGGAGTTGGGGTGATAGATTGGAATTTTCTTGGCTGGAGTGTGATTGGTGTCTGGAAGTGAGTCCCAGCAGGTTGGCTGGTGAGGCCATGTGAGCATTGGGCCTGATCCAGGCCTGTGGAGTGTGCAGGCTTGCTTGAGGCTGTAGGCATCACTGCCTGGGCCATGTACCAAAACTCCCCAGACCATAAGAGGTAGTTTAATGTCAGGGAGTAAGTCCCCAAATCAAGTAAGCTACACAAAGCCAAGACTCCCAGGAACCAATGCCTTCTTCCAGCCTTTCATTCATTCATTCTGTAAGTGAAAACTCAGTGTGGATGTGGATGAAGATATTCATGCCTTTGTGATCATTACATTTCAGTGTGTGGGTGCAAGGGGAAGGAGACAGATAAGAAGTGAGCAAATGAGTAAAGTATCTAGTGTGTCTAGGGGTTTTAAATGTTATGGAGGCAAAAATAAGCAGAGTTCTCAAGGAACTGGTCATCCCGATGTCCGTGGGCTGCACTTGGTTGGGGCAGTTCTAAGAGTATCTGTCACACTTGCAGAGACGACCTGCGTTAACTCTTCCCAGGAACCTTGTAGAACACCAGGCAGGGACACTTCAATTTCACTCTTTGTTTACTGGGAATGTGGAGGCTTAGGAAAGAACTCAGATTTGTGAATGCGATACCAGTCTTCCTGTAGTTAACCAATGTGTTTATTCATCTTCGTACAGTCTTGCGTTCATATGAGAATATTAACTATTTCAAAGCTCTCATAAATCTGTTGCATCATTTTAGTCATGTATCAAAGTAGGAAGAGTGGATATTGAGACACAATGACTGTGCTGTGGCGTGGGTTGTCCAGTCAGGACAGTGGCTATACACAGTGGCCAAAGTGAAAACTGGCTGAATATTCACCCTGTATACGACAGGTTTGCTTTGCAATTTTTTTTTGTTTGTTTTTTGTTTATTTTTTGCATGCAATGGCAAGGTCATAGAAATAATCTTGTCACCCTTCAAACTCACTACTTTGAAAGCCAGCACTCCATTGCATGCATATATATACACATACACACACAAAGTGTACTTGTTTGGTTTTTTTAAAAATCAGTCTCCTTACTTTGACCCATGAGAACAGGAGCACACAGGAGTTCAGACATATCCGTTGGCCACATAGTACCTGAGATCTGTGAATGAGATCACAGTCATCCTGTAAATAGTTAGCCAATGTGTTTGTTCATTCTAATACTATCTTTCTATTTTCTTTTTCTTTCTTTCTTTCTTTCTTTTTTTTTTTTTTTTTTTTTTTTTTGAGATAGAGTCTCACTCTGTCACCCAGGCTGGAGTGCAGTGGTGCTATCTTGGCTCACTGCAACCTCTACCTCCTGAGCTCTAGAGATTCTCGTGCCTCAGCCTCCCGAGTAGCTGGGACTACAGGGGTGTGCCACAATACCCAATTAATTGTTTGTGTGTTTTTTGTAAAGACGGAGTCTCACCATGTTGGCCAGGCTGGTCTCCAACTCCTGGCCTCAAGTGATCTGCCTGCCTCGGCCTCCCAACGTGTTGGGATTATAGGCATGAGTCACTGTGCCTGGCTTACCTTTCATTTCATGAGAATATTAATTATTTCAAACTGCTCATAAATCTGCAATACTGTATGTCAGACACTGGCTTTAGCATTTTTCTCAAGTTATTTCCCACAACAAAGTGTAATATAAACATCATTATTACTATGTCATGAATGAGGGAACTGTACCTGCAACATGCTGAAGGTAATATGCCCAAAGTCTCACAGGTAGTGAGTGTTGAAAATGAGGCTTAAGCCCAGATCTTTCTCTTTCCAGAAATTCTACTCTCAACCACTCTCCTATACTCACTGTAGGATTACTTAAGATTCTAGATTTCTTAGGAAATTAGAAATTTTTAGAATCAGAAGTTCTTGGGATATCTGCCCTGAACTCTTTTTCATTAAATGTTGTTGCTTTTTAGTTTATTTACCCTTTAAGATCTCTGAGACTTTATATTTTATTATTGTTATATCAACTATAAATCTTAGTGTGACTTATAAAGTCTCACAGGGCTACGTAGTTTTATTCCATATGTAAGTATTTTAAACAGTTAGAAAAGGAAATATATTACAATTAAATTTCTCAATTTGGTAACTCTTTTTAACCCCAAATAACAGAAATGACGTTGCTCCCCCGGTTACTGATAGACTGTGTATCATTAGGATATAATTTTTTTTTTTTTTTTTTTTTTTGAGATGGAGTCTCACTCTGTCACCCAGGCTGGAGTGCAGTGGCACGATCTAGGCTCACTGCAACCTCCACCTCCCAGGTTCAAGCAATTCTCCTGCCTCAGCTTCCCGAGCTGCTGGCATTACAGGCACACGCCACCACACCCGGCTAATTCTTTGTATTTTTAGTAGAGACGGGATTTCACCATGTTGGCCAGGCTGGTCTTGAACTCCTGACTTCAAGTGATCCACCCACCTTGGCCCCGCAAAGTGTTGGGATTACAGGCCTGAGCCACCGAGCCTAGCCAGGATAGAATTACTTTTAAGACCATTTCCCCCACATTTGGTCTTGTCGTATTCTTTAGTTTTGTGTCACGGGACTACTAATTTTTTATTCCTCAGTGGTAACTTTATGAAATCTCTTAGACTTGCAGCAATCAAGTCTCTCTGTTCTATCATGAGCTTTAACTATGCAAGCAGTCAGCCCATTGCAGTTTTTTCACAGACTGGTTACATTCAGCCCCAGTGAGTTTAAACCGGGGCCATTTGGGGGCCTTTGGAGAGGATGAAGATTGACCAAAAGCAATCGGTTGACCTGTGTCTTGTTTCCTCCTGAATTTGGGATTTTAGCTGCCTCCTTTGATTATGCCAGAGACTGTATCATACTTGCTAGGTTCAGGGCACCCCCTTGTGGTGCAACTTGATACGTAATTAACGTGAGGAAACAAAATGATGGAATGAAGTGGACACGCATGTAATATGATTTTATTGTTCTTCCCATTTTTAAAACTCTCAAATCAAATCAGTTTTTCTCCTGTTGTTTCAAATTTATCAGTAGCTACAATACTAAGTTTTTTTTTTATTTGGAGGTAGAAACAAATCAGAAAAGCAAGCACAAATAATGTATTGCTAAATCTCAGGTGAGTTTTTTTAAAAAAAATTATTACAAAAGTAATCATGGATATTCTAGGAATGTTAGAAGTAATAGACTGAGAGTAGGAGAATTATTTACAATCCCATGACCCACATAGAATACCTTTGTTAATATTTTGGTGTGTATTCTTCTCCTATTTTTTTTCTAGGCATATAGACTCAAAGGAAAGAAACCACATGCCATCAAGCACATGCCATTCTTTTCTTATTTATGTTATTTTATTTTTTGAGACAGGGTCTAATACTGTCACCCCGGGCTGGAGTGTAGTGGCACAATCCCAGGTCACTGAAGCCTCAACCTATCCAGGCTCAGGTAATCCTCCCACCTCAGCCTCCCAAGTAATTGGTACTACAGGCAGACGCCACCATGCCTGGCTAATTTTTATATTATTTGTAGAGATGAGGTTGCACCATATTGTACAGGCTGGTCTCAAGCTCCTGGGCTCAAGCGATCCTCCCACCTTGGCCTCCCAAAGTGCTGAGTTTACAGGCGTGAGCCACAGCGCCCAGCCCATTTTTTCTAATATGATTTTATCCACTTGATTATATGTGTGAACTTCTTTCCCTCCTGTTACAAGATAGCTACTTCATCATTACGTGTGGTTGCTTGATTTTGTTGGTTCCACTGTGTGTGGGGAAATACCATATCATGCAGGGCCTCCTTGTAGATGACTGTAGATTATTTCTTTAGGGTCCATGATTAGAAATAGAATGGCTGAATCAAAAAGATATGCCAAATCGTATTGTTGTTCATTTGTTAAAATAGAGCATCTTTTTGAGAATGCGACTTTTTAAAAATCTGCAAGTTGCTAACGTTTGCATCCTTAGTCTGTGTTAGGAATTGTGTACAGTGTTTTACATGGCTGGATCTCACTTCATCCTCCCAGCAACCTATTATGATCTATTGCTACACCAACTTACTGATGAGGAAAGAGGCTTAAGGAAATTAAAGAGCCGTTATGGGACTTCCAAAGCAGGAGACAGCAGGCTTTCAGAAATTTGAAAAAAATAGCACTTTGCATTTCTTGAATCTTGAACTAACTGGAAATTAATACTAAACGTTCTCCACTGGTAAAATAGAGAATAAGAATATTAACAGTAAAAGAAAAGAAGAAGAAAAGGAACTATGCTTCCATAGATTTAGAAACATAAGTAACAATCTGAGTTAAGGCTTTGGTGATTAGATCTTCATGTTGGAAGATATACTGGATGGCTCAGTGATTGCTGTGTAATTACAAACTCGAGACAGCTTGTAATACAGAGATCTCTTCATGAGATCATACATTTTTTAGGAATATATTTTCATTTACCACAATTAGTCTCCTAACTGGTTAAACTGCTTCCAGAGAGTCGAAAGTTGACTCTATGTAAAGTGACATCAGAAAGTCTTTAATTTCCAGGCTGGGCGCAGTGGCTCACACCTGTAATCCCAGCACTTTGAGAGGTCAAGGTAGGCAGATCACTTGAACCCAGGAGTTCGACACCAGCCTGGCCAACATGGCAAAACCCTGTCTCTACTAAAAATACATAAATTAGCCGGGCAGAGGTTGCAGTGAGCTGAGATCACGCCACTGCACTCCAGCCTGGGTGACAGACTGAAACTTGATCTCAAATTTAAAAAAAGAAAAGAAAAGAAAATCTTTAATTTGTGAACTTTGGGCAGCCTCCAGAGTTTCCTGACATCTACCTTTGTTGCTCCCTAGAGATCATCATTTCGCTGTTCCCACCTTTACTGATACTTTTCTTTTTGCTTTGTTATAGAATTATATTTATGATAGAAAACCTTGAGATAGACATAGCAAAAGAAAGACAATAAATATCGCTTGTCATTCAGACCATTTTAAGTAGTGTCTGTGTGTTGTTCATTTCTGGTTCTCTCCACTACATCTGCATATTGTGTGTTTACCCAATATTTATTATTCTTGAGCAACTCTTCTCAGACTCATCAGCATTAGGAAAGAAACTCAACCCCTTTCCTTTCCTGCCACATTCAGCCTTTCAGAGAGATCTCAAGTGCCATTTTGGATAACAGCAATGTCTGAAGTTTCTTTTTGCCATTTTCTTATGATAGCTGATGAATTTATTAGGAGTCTTTAAATAATAAACACTCTTCTGTTTAATTTTTACAATATTATTATTTTTGCCATTCCTTGAGGTAGTTGAGTCTTCCTGTTTTCTCACTAACGTTCCTTTAGCTTTTTTTGTTTTGTTTTTGAAACAGGATCTCACTCTATTGACCAAGCTGGAGTGCAGTGACACAATCTCAGTTCACTGCAACCTCCACCTCCTGGGCTCCAGCAATCCTCCAACCTTAGCCCTCCCAAGTAGCTGAGACTTCAGGCATGTGCCACTATGCCCAGCTAATTTTTGTATTTTTTGTAGAGATGGGATCTCACTGTGTTGCCCAAGCTGGTCTTGCACTCCTGACCTCAAGCAGTCGGCCCACCTTAGCCTCCCAAAGTGCTAGGATTACAGGCATGGGCCACCGCACCTGGCCCATTCTTTTAATCTTGATCTAACCTCTTTATATGTGATAAACTACTGATTATCATTAGCCTAGATAATCCAGACATTCACGGAAAACCCTCAACTCCGGTCTCACCCACTCTTTTATTGCATGTTTGTTTGTTTTTGAGACAGAGTTTTGCTCTTTTTGCCCAGGCTAGAGTGCAGTGGTGCGGTCTTGGCTCACTGCAACCTTCACCTCCCACGTTCAAGTCATTCTCCTGCCTCAGCTTCTTGAGTAGCTGGGATTACAGGCGCCCGCCACCATGCCCAGCTAATTTTTGTATTTTTAGTAGAGATGGGGTTTCACCATGTTGGCCAGGCTGGTCTCGAACTCCTGAGCTCAGGTGATCCACCCGCCTCGGCCTCCCAAAGTACTGGGATTACAGGCGTGAGCCACCATGCCCAGCCACCCACTCCTATTTTTTAAGAATAATTTTCTATTATATAGTCGAAGCCATAAATCAAGCTTCTCAATTCTCCACGTAGATTTATCAGATATATGTGAGAGGCCTAATAAAATCCAGTTTGTATTTTTATTGCTCTTATTGCTGGGCTCAAAACTTGTAGGGCACAAAACTTTTCCCATACAGATAGAACCTACTGAGAAGCGAAAAAAGGTTCTCAGTAAGGTTCATTGTGTAATCCTGAGAAAACTTATCTGTGATTATAGGATCCTGAGGCCTAAAGTTCATGAGCTTATTCCATTGCATCTTCTGAGAAGGGCTTCCTGCCTCGCCAGCATCCCGGGGCCTTCCCTGCTCTGATGCTGAGAGAGTCTTCCAGCTTCTAGGTTTCCATGACCTCAGTTAGCAAAGGCAGGAAAAGATGTAACAGATAGAATTGGGGTTTGCTCCAACTTTTGGAGGCTTTGAGTAATTGTGTGTTTCTCTTGCCTCTTTTCTTTCTTTCCCTTTCTTTCTCTTTCTTTCTTTCCCTTTCTTTCCTTTTTTTTTTTTTTTTGTTTTGTTTTGTTTTGTTTTGTTTGGACAGTGTTTCTCTCTGTTGCCCAGGCTGGAATGCATTGGTATGATCATAGCTCACTGTACTTACTGCAGGCTCAACCTCCAGAGGTCAAGCGATCCTCCCACCTCAGCCTCCTGAGTAGCTAGGACTACAGGTGCTTGCCACCACACCCAGCTAAATTTTTTCTTTCATTTTTTGTGATAATAGGAGTCTCCCTATGTTGGCCAGGCTGGTCTCGAACTCCTGGCCTCAAGCGATCCTCCCGCCTCAGCCTCCCAAAGTGCTGGGATTACAGGAGTGAGCCACCTCACCCAGCCTCCCCTACTTCCTTGACTTTCAGATGATATTTGTCTAAAGCAATGGCTGTAGCAACTTTCCTTGCCCCTGTTTCTCCAGGTATTTCATTTTCTTTGTTGTAAGTTCGTCTAATGAGGGTCACCTAGCAGATAGTGGTTGAAGTCTTTTTGTCCCTCTTGGCAGTCTCACTGGGTCTCTAGTCTCTTCCAATACCCTCTTCCCTTGCTGGTCCTCTCTGAAGGGCTGTGGTTGTCCTGGTTCTCTGCCCCCAGCCGATGTTACTAATCATCTTATAATGGAAACGCTCTGTGATTTTCTCTCTTTTTTTTTTTTTTCTTTCCTTTTTCCTGTCCATAGCAGCTCTTCAAATCTATCATCCTGTTTTTATCTTACACTTTTATTTACCATGCACCTTCAGGGCTTTATTATTTGTGGTCTACTTCAGGATATTTTTTTCACAGTTGATGAAGCCTGTAAACTACAGAGCAAAGAATCAGAGGGCCCTAAGCAACCGTCACCTTTCTGGTGAGAATATATTCACCTAGAAAAGGGCTTTTATGAGGTCGCGTTAGCTAATCGTTTTTCTAATGGTGTCGCTCCCTTTCTCTCTTAAAGGTCTCTTCAAGTTATTTTACTTTTTTTTTAACCCCCGTGTGCATCTTGGGTAGAATATTTTAGTACAGTTTTTGTCTGGACACCTGTTGTTTGGCTTTTTGGCTTTTGAGTATAGCCATTTGTGTTCAAATGTTCTTTTACTTGTAGTGGAAATTTGTGTCTGATATGTGTGGGCTAAGTTCTAAGTAATATACACACACATATATATAAAATCTACACACAGTGGTGATATGGGCCATGGATATTGTATAATTCAATCATGATGGTACTCAGAGGCTCCTATATGTTAATAGTTCATATAGATATATGTATATGCATGTGCAGTAAGATATGCAACTATGACACCCCATTGGCTGATACTGGGCACAAGAGGAAGTCACTCTTCTTGCGTGAGGATTATAGAAATTTTCATTTTTTAAGGCACAAAAAGTATTTCACTGCCATGTTTTTTTTAAAAAAAAAGTTAAGTTGCTCAAAAATGAGTCGGATACAGTGGCTTACAAATGTAATTCCAGCACTTTGGGAGGCGGAAGCAGGCAGATCACTTGAGATTAGGAGTTTGAGACCAGCCTGACCAACATGGTTCAACCCTGTCTGTACTAAAAATACAAAAACAAGCCAGGTGTGGTGGTGGGCGCCTGTAATCCTAGCTACTCCGGAGGCTAAGGCAGGAGAATCACTTTAACTCGGGAAGCACAGGGTGCAGTGAGCTGAGATCACACCACTGCACTACAGCCTGGGTGACAAAGTGAGACTCTGTTTCAAAAAAAAAAGTCAGTGGGATCAATGAGAATTAAAATATTAAATACTGGCACCATAAGCATGGTAAAGCAAAGGCACACTCCAGGGCCCACCAGGTTCAAATATTAGAATTAGTGCCCTGAATTACAGTGTGGATCTTCTGTTCCTGTATGTATTCACCTGCGGTGTGCCTTCCTGCATGGCAAAGCATGGCCAGAGAGCACTGTACCCACAGGCCTGCTTCTGTGGAGTAACCCAGTGGCCAGTGACCCCGGTGTCAGTGACAATCAAGATGGCAGCCTCGGGTATCACCGCTAGACGGCATTCAGGCTAAGAAAGCTATTTCATTTGGGTTGGGTAGGCTCTAGTAAGTCCCTGGAGCTCTGGGAGAACCTCAGGGACAGTGGGCCAATATGACACACTCTTCAATGATACAAGGTTCATTCATGAGCGCCTATGGCAGGTTATTTTGAGGCAAACCCATTGCTAGCTAAGGCTTCAACATGTCTTTCTAAAATATAAGGATGGAACTGTCATCATTTTTCTTTCTTTTGGGGGAAGAGAAGTTAACTGTGCTACATTTTCATCATGAATAAATAGGTGGTCCATTTGGTCAACCTATTCTTTTTCTCTTCATGTTTTCACCCCTTTTCTTTCGTATTTTTTTTCTTGTTTTCTTCTGGTCCACAGGCTTTGGAGGGCATGCTGATCTCTCTTCAGGCAGAACTTGACATTCAAAGGTACTTGATGAAAATTGAATCGTCTCAGCGAGTTAGTACTCTACCTGTTCTTTTTCTGCATCGAGTTGCACCCTCATCCTGCACCTTTCCCTCACCTGCGAGTGGCGTTCTAATCAGTGTCAGCGACTAAACCAGATGCCTGCACTTTTCGCTGTTTACCCCAATCCCTGATTCAAAACTATCAGAGCCAAGTGCTTGCAGCATTCTGAAATATGTGCATTTCTAAAAATTATGAGAGTCAGTATTAAAATGAACACTAATTGCATGCTTGCTTCGAACTATTTAATTTGCTTTCCACAGATTGGATTGTGGAATCAGCAGTAATGCAACAGCAAGCTGGAGATCTTTGAATAATTGTTTGAAAAGTGGGCATCTCTAAGCAGAGATCCCATCCTTGCCAGCTTGCTCAGGCAGAATACTCATGGCAGTAAAACAGAAGCCTGAATCATTCTGACAACCCCAAAGCTATGTCATTCTGCTTTGCTCAGTTCCAATGTGTCCAATGTTGGGTCCAGATCATTTGACTTATATACATTTTAATAATGATCGTGATGGAAATAAACACATTTCTTTAGAACTTACATGCCCCAGGCACTGTTCTAAGTGCCTTACAAGTATTAACCTCTCACAGCAACCCTGTGGGGTAGGTATACTGTGATTCCCATTTTACTTTTTACTTTTTTTTTTTTTTTTTTTGAGACGGAGTCTTGCTCTGTAGCCCGGGCTGGACTGCAGTGGCCGGATCTCAGCTCACTGCAAGCTCCGCCTCCCGGGTTTACGCCATTCTCCTGCCTCAGCCTCCGGAGTAGCTGGGACTACAGGCGCCCGCCACCTCGCCCGGCTAGTTTTTTGTATTTTTAGTAGAGACGGGGTTTCACCGTGTTCGCCAGGATGGTCTCGATCTCCTGACCTCGTGATCCGCCCGTCTCGGCCTCCCAAAGTGCTGGGATTACAGGCTTGAGCCACCGCGCCCGGCCGTGATTCCCATTTTACAAATGAGGTGATTGACGCACCGAGAAGTTAAGTAACTTACCCAAGGTCACACAGCTAGGTGATGGCTGTGCTTATCACAGCACACTTAGGAAATGTTTGGCCATCTGGCTTTTGTACAAAAGCGACCTCCTTCCCATTGGTCAGTCTTCAGTGACCATTCTTATCTCTTTACCTTCCCCTTCTTAGTAATTAATCTCACTGATCTCTTTTTAGGGTAACAAGCTCAATTTAGAAAGTTCCTGCCCAGACAAATAAACATAAAGGTTCAAGTTTAGACACTAAAGAGAACTATCATGTCACACATCGTCCCAGTTCTGATGGGTGTTTATCCTTAATTTTATTCTTAATCATTTTCACATTCCTAAAATTCATGCAAAATAGAGGCATCTTTATTATTTCCATGCACACGTATTGTGCACTAAGTTAAAATGCAGAAAGGGAAAGGAAGGGCATAGTGAGCTCTTCCTTACAACTTCACACCCTGCCATTAACCTTTCTTCCTACTTTCAGAATAGAGATTTGACATTGCCCGGTGGGATTTTCCCATGAGAAGTAATACAGAGTTTGGGATTCCCTCCCGCTATTCTTTTTTTCTTCTGCTTGAAACAAATCTTCAGTACTGACTTTCTTTTTTTTTTTTTTTTTTTTTTTTTCTCCATATCAGCAAATAATTGGATATCTGAGATTTTTCTTGAAGGGCTTTTTTTTTTTTTTTTTTTTTTTTTTTTGGCATTTTCAAGCATTTTAAATTATAATGCTGTTTTTTTGGAGATGGAATAGGATGAAGGTTAAGGTTGGAAATCGAAGGTGATCTTCTTCCCCCTTTAGTGAATGAGTAACTCTCAGATCCTCTCCAGATGTCAAATTCTGTTTTGAAATTGGACGTAATTAGTTACGTATCTCACAAGACCAAGACGAAGGCATGGTGAAACCATTAAAGGATTATTTGTACCCTTCTCCCCTCACATAGGATCCCAGAAGCTACAGGACTTCCCAAGTACAGTAGGAAGCTGAGCCATCTAGAATCACCCTATCAGTGATTACCAGCTTACTACCGAAGGAAAGCTAAATGCTTGGCCTCTTTTATAATTTACCGGTTGCTGTCCCATGCACCTTTTTCCCAATTACTTCTTACTTTATCAAGTAGATATTCTGATTATTTTATAAAAGTGAGAACTGAGGTTCAGAAAGGTTTCATATGGAGTTGCACTGTGAGTTCATGTCAGGATTGGAGTCTGCTTTTCATAAAATAACCTGATAAAAACAGTAAGTCCTCTCATTATAAATTGTGTCTTCTGTCCATCTCTTCGAACAGTGGTATACTTTCCTAGAGCAGGACTAGAGGAAAATCAGAATGTTTGGTGCAGAAAGCTAGTTAGAACTTTCACAAGGTGTTTTGTTTTGTTTTCATTTGAAAATCAGTCCAGTGAAATTGCACAGGTGGTGGTGGTGGTAGTAGTTTTGGGCTGATGGGAGGGGGCATGTGTTTGAAATGAATAGTGAACTCAATTCCCAGGATGTATGGGGAGGGTCTGGCCAAAAGCTCAGAACCTTGGTGACCCCAGGAACCCACAAGAGTCCCTGTTTCCCAGTTCCCTGTGGCCTTCATCACTGTGGGGTGGTGAGGATATCATAAGCTCTCCCATGGCATAGCCCATACCCTCACTGAGGGTGAGGGCCTTTGCTAGCAAGGAAAGCCTCTTTGGTTTGGCAACAATGCAGTTAAGGTTTAGGGGTACCATTCCGTGGCTTGGGATCCCACATCCTCTCCATAAAGCACTGAAGCCTAGGCTGCAGAGATGAGCTTAAGAATGACTTTTGTTAAGGAGGTCCTCTAAGATATGTACTTAGCACCATGTTATGCTGGTTGTATTTTACTTGAGATTTCAAAGGCTACAAGCAGGTTTCTTTCCTTTTATCAGTATAATAACAGCAATCCTCACACAGACACCTTTTATCCTATAGCCTTTTAAAGTGCATTCCTGACTCTCTGAATTACAAAAGCATCTGCAGCCTTGCTCAGACCTCAATCAATGAGGATTTTGGGAGTCAAAGCCTGTTCAACTTTTTGCTTGTTTATAAGACATTACTTTTCTTGTTTCAGAAAGAAAGGGGAGAAAGAATAAATTAATTGTCATATTCAAGGCAACTTGCAATAAAAAGACATCTACCCTAAGGTAGATATACTGAAAATCAAAAGGCAAAATCTCGTAAGAAGAGGAAGCAAATTTTCAAATGTAGGTTCTGTGATTGGCTTGGACATTAAATTTAGTTTCAAGCTTCCCGACATACATGATACTTTACATAATTCTCATTATATGACAAGGTAATACTTAATCCTTCAGGAAGCAAAAGCATATCCTTTGTTTTAAATTCTAAAAGAAACATTGTTCATGCCTTTATAAAAGGTACACGGATCAGCATAGTAGGCAGGACCAACAAGTAAGCAGCAGTATTCTTCATGTGGCTTTTGTTTTTTAAGAGACAGGATCTTGCTGTGTGACCCAGGCTGGAGTACAGTGGCGTGATCATGTCTCACTGCAGCCTCGAACTGCCAGGTTCAAGGGATCCTCCCACCTCAGCCTCCTGAGTAGGGTGCACCACCACTCCCGGCTAAAAAAAACATGTCTGTTTTTTGTAGAGATGGGATCTCACTGTGTTGCCGAGGTTAGTCTCAAACTCCTGGCTTCATTTATCTTCCTGTCTCAGCCTCTCAAAGTGCTGTGATTATAGGTGTGAGCCACCGCATCTAGCCCAATTTTGTAATTTTGTATTGGCAAATTTGTATTAATTTTGTATTGGCAAGACGAAAAGAAGAAAACACATCACTGAATACAAGTTGCATGAATGTATTTCCGAATGGGAAGAACGTCTGCGTTAACGAGATCCAGACTTGGAACTTACTGATGATCTAATTTTCTAACTTGGTAGAAGGATGCTAAATGGAGATCATGGTCGAGCTAGGCTTTATTTTCTTTAAATAGCTTTTATCTCATTCTGGCTTTGGGGAGGAGTCAGAGAGCAGACAATTCGAGGTGGTATTTCAGTAGAGTTTATGTCATGTTACAGGTAAACCACAAGGCAGGCAACTGGCAGGTTGATGTCTAATCCTGGAGTTAAAAAGGCCACCCTGACTTCTGATCTGATAAGAACCCCTGTCTCCTCTGCAAGGCAACAGATTTAGCAGCTCCTCTAGGTGGAACCAAACCTCTTCAAGGGAAAAAAAAAAAAAAAGGAATACTGTATCATCTACAAACTATTAAGAGATTGAAAGGTAGAAAATATCTAGGGGATCATAGAAAATTGCTAAAATTCCAAATTTACCTAGAATCAAATTTTAAGAGCCTTTAAATTAAATTACTGTAATGGTATCAGAACTACAGATGTGGAAGTCTTGTCTCTTTACAAGTTGGAGTGCAATTCGCATGTCTGAAATTGATTTGATGGCCTTGGTGCTTCTTTTTTAACTGTATCGCTTTGTAGAATTGGAAGTTCTTATAATTCTGGATTCTTGCCAAATATTGCATGGCATGAAAATGAAAACGTGTTTCCCTTCCCGTGTTTTCCCCATGCATTTGTGTTGTCATTTCAGCGACCATCTCTAACCACAAGTTCTTAAACCTAGAATCCAATCATACGGAATACACAAGAGAAGACAGGAATGGGCATGAATGCATTCAGGTCACCATAGACAGGAATCCTTCTGGATTCTAAATGTTTTATGGAAAAGTCGTCCCTTCCTCTGATCTATTCTTTAAAAATATCATGACCTATTTAGCAATTCTCTGATTTGTAAAAACAACATATTCTTATTTTGGAGACATAAAGAAAGTATGTCACTCTTATCCTAAGCAAACTAATGCAGAACAGAAAACCCAACGTGGCATATTCTCACTTGTAAGTGAGAGCTAAACATTGGGTACACATGGATATAAAGATGGCAACAATAGACACTGGGGACTACTGCAGGTGGGGGAGGCAGGAGGAGAGCAAAGGTTGAAAACCCATTGAATACTATGCTTGTTACCAAAACACCAGGGGTTTGGTCTAGGTTCTAGTGCTCACCAAACAGAAAGCCAATCACTGAGACAAGTATTGCCAAGGAAGAAGGCTTTAATCAGGTGCTGCAGCCAAGGAGATGGAAGCTCAGTCTCAACTCCATCTCCCTGACTGACTAAAACTAGGGGTTTATGTAGCAGGAAAGAAACATAAGAACATGTAAGAAATCAAGAACCGAGGAGGGGCAAAGAAACAATCATGATGAATGAGGGGTGTGGCATCTGGTCTGGTGATCTGGTGAGTTTCAGTTCTTTGATACTTTTTTGAGAGGCCTAAAGGTGTTGCCTGAGGAAGGAACTCAGATAAAACAAATACTAGTTTCCAGCTTTGAGACCAGAAGAGTCAATTTCTTGTTCAGTTTATCAAAAAGAATAATCTATGGGACTATTGGGTCAGTTTCATGCTCACTACCTGGGTGACGGGATCAATTGTACCCCAAACCTCAGCATTTTGCAATATACCCATGTAACAAACCTGCACACTAAAATAAACCTAAATCTAAAATAAAAGGTGAAATTATTAAAAAAGACAGTACGTTACCCATCATGCCACCATCAAAAGAAAACTCATGCTGGTTTTTGGCTATATTGTGTCCAATTACTAAATTATACCCCAAAATTCCATTAAAACACCTTTATTATGATTGTGTAGTACTCTGGAGTGCACAACATTGTAATTTGTTAACCAGCCTTCCAAATTGTTTCAAGATTTATTTGTTCTATTAAAGATGTAATATGTACAGATTTGCTTCCTGACACTCCAATACGAGAGCTACCACTTTTCTTAATTTTCCCAAATCAAACTAATCTATCCTGGCTTCAGCAATTATTGAGAAATTCATTCTCATGCTATTAAGGGGAAGCATTGTCCCCTCACTTGGAGTCATAAGGAAATCTTGGGGAGCTTGTCCAATCCAGTAAAACCAGGCCAGGGCCTCTGAGTCTCCTGGGACTCATAGTGAATTGCCTTCCATGCAGCCTGTTTGCAGCCAGGTTTATGGGGACCTTTGCCAAGTATCCTAAGTGTGAGCACCTGGTTTCAGCCACTCTAAGCATGTCACACATCCACCCTCCCAGCTGTGGGTCACTTCTTGCAAATGGAATACAGGTCTTTCGAATTTGAAGAGCACCATCACCAACCCTGACAACTGCCACCCTCTTCTTGGCTCTGGGAAGTCGTCCACTCCCCTCTTCCTGCCTAATTAGGAGCTTCCTCCTTTCCTCTTCTGAAGGCCAGTCCAGATTTATTTTCCAAATATCTTTACCTTCTCATCCCAATTTAGGGAGAGAGTCTTCAGAGTGGCCTCTGTAGCGTGGAGATACCATTAACAATCCTTCCCTGTGGGAAGACTTTAGAACTTAAAGGCTTGGCAGTTTTCCAGGAGGCAATGGCTAGGAATAGAAGTTCTATAACTTTTTTGTTTGTTTCTGATAACCACAAGGACAAGGCAAATGAACAATACCTCAGAAGATGAATCTGACACACAGATAATACTCTATGGAGAGTATTTGCATAGTGTGGTGCGTCTTTAAACAATGAGGAACTACCCTTTTCTGCACAGAGGTGTCCTTGTCGCTTATTTGTTTGCAGCTGTAGGAGGGCAGGGGGCTTTGCATGGTGACACTGGGTTGGCAGAGGGGTCCTACCTGGCTCACTTCACTCCACACAGTGGATGCCTCAGTGCAGGGATGACTGTGGCTGGCTCTATATGAGCCGCCCATGAGCACGGGGTACTAGGCATCACTGCCCTTTCATCTTTCCAATCTGATAATGAAATAATACACACAGAGAAGGAAAATGTGGAAACAAAAGATGCACTTGTACTTTGCCCAACTGCTGAATCATCTGATTTCCATCCAGAACAAATGCCATTCTGTTTTCACAGGTGAAAATTGTGAATAATGTCTGGGTACTCTGTGGATGGAAAAGGGAGAAAAGTGTTGAAATATTCGCCTTGAAGAAACAGGATATAAACTGAGTGTATCAAGGATATTTCATCAAAATAAATCCTAGAGAAAATGCTTCTCCTTTGTCCAAGTCAGGGAAGAGAAATACTAATTTTCAGACCTCAACTTAAGCTAGGAGAGACATGAGAATCTCAGATATGCACAGTTGGAAGCTGGCATTAAAACGGGGTTAGTGAATATAGATCTATCTTATTGTAAGGTCCAGAAGTTCCTGGTTACTAGTAAGTCTGGGACGTATCCACAAACTGCTCACATGCAGTATCCAGATGTCCACTAAATACTCGATTTTGTGTGTATGTATATTGTACTGTAGATTAACAGCAGGACCCTCTAGTGCATGCACCCAAGGTTTCTATTAAAAACAAAAGCTGCTGATTTATTCTCCTCCACCATTTCTCTGAGTCTTTCATGCCAGACCCACCCCAAAATGACAAGATCATAATAAAACTAACTACAGTTCTCTTCTCCATTTGTGTTGCAGTTCTCACATCCACCTGTTGTATTTTAGAATCATGGGGGTCTCAGTCTATTCCCCAGAGTGAGCATAACTGCAAGAATGGCACTGGGGAGATATTGACTCAGATTTTGCTTTTCTGTCCATAAGCCACAGAAGCTGTGAGAAGTTGCCAAGAAGCCATGCATAGCCAAGCCTTTCTGCTCTTTTTTAAATTTTGTATTCTTCTATTATTTTTTAGAGATGGGAGTCTTGTTCTTTCTCCCAGGCTGATGTGCAGTGGTGTCACCATAGCTCACTGCAGCTTCCACCTCCTGGGCTCAAGCCATCCTCCTGCCTCAGCCTCCCCAGTAGCTGGAACTACACGTGTGCACCACCACACTGCTAATTTTTTAATTTTTTTGTAGAGACAGAGTCTCACTATGTTGCCCGTGCTGGTGTCGAACTCCTGGGCTCAAGCAATCCGCCTGCCTAGGCCTCCCAAAGTGCTGGGATTACAGATGTGAGCCACTGTACCTGACCACAGGGCTCGCTGTTCTAAACATACACCTGCTGTTGGTCACAGGACTCACCAGAGAATGGCAAGTGGACACCTGAAGGAAGAAAACCTCCACTGATGCTGTCACCAGGGAAGGGTTTATGTAAGGATGGGAGGGAAGATGGAAGCCAGGTGTGCCCGATGGAGCTCACTATCTTCCTTCCCACCCTTAGTCCTCAATCTAGCATGGACATTAAAGACTGGAAACTAGAAGGAGGGCAGAAAATGGGGGAAAAGGCAACTGCACTGTGGCTTGTAGAAAGGACTCTGTAAGCAAATTGAGAAGGGTAGAGCTTCTGTAGTGCCAGTTTGTTAATTTTCCTTTGGAGTACCATGAAGCAGGCATGGTAGAGAAAACCTAAAGTCTGTGGATGATTTATTTGCTAATTTAATATTTTGTTCCTGGAATTTTTAATAAGAGTACCTAGCAACTAGAATGTTCTCTTCAACTGAAATCAGAATTTTGACTAGGTTTAAGTTGAAAGTTACACAAGTGAAAGAAAAGTGTCTGAATGTCATGATTAAATTAACCACATCATTTAATGAATACTAGGAATGAGTCATTCCAAATATATTTGTATGTGGAAAACTTCATTGTATTTTCAAATGCCCTGCGGCAAATTGGGCATTAATTAGGATGAAGTAAAACTTCATCACGGAGATGTTGATTTTTCTTTTCACAATAGAATGTAATCTGAAGCAAAGTGAATACCTTGGCTAGCCAGACACCCCACTGTTCCTGGCAATTAACATATTATGTAAAGCTACATTTGCAGGTTCCTTTTCAGGACCTCGGCATTTCAATTTAGGGTTTAAGGATCTGAAAACGGGAATGAAAAATACATCATCAATGCTTCTAGCTCTAACTTTCTTTTATCTTTGTTGTTATCTCCAAATCCAATAGCAATGCAAAGAATATAAATAAATTCAATCCCCCTCGCAAAACAGTGCACTTGGTGAACATTTCAGCAAATATTTGTTTATGATGTTAAAATGAAATCATGGCCATCTTGTAAAAATTAATGCTGTTCAACTATGTTGCATGCACTTGAGGACATAAATGCAGAAAGCCAGATCTTAGCACTACCTAGCTATGTACTTCTGTGGAGCGGGTGCTATAGGATAAATAATTCAAAGGAAATCTTAGTAAACTTTTTTTTCTGGGTGACATGATCTTTTCTTCTTGTGTGATGTGTACTTAGAGTTAGAAAGTTTTGGTCCTGCAAGGGATCTGAGACACCAACTAGCTCAACCTCTGGCCTTACAGATAAGATAGCTGTGACTCAGTGAGGTTATAGGTGGATCAGTTTTTGGCAGAAGCTGAACTAGAACTAGCATTCCCAGACTCCTGGTTAAATAAAAATTTGAGGCAGGGTGCAGTGGCTCACACCTGTAATCCTAGCACTTTGGGAGAACGAGATGAAAGGGTCGCTTAAGCTTAGGAGTTTGAGACCAGCCTGGGCAACAAAGTGAGACCTCATCTACTGAAAATTTAAAAAATGAAGTGGGCATGATGGTACAGACCTGTAGTCCCAGCTACTCAGGAGGCTGAGGTGGGAGGACTGCTTGAGCCTGGGAGATCGAGGCTGCAGTGAGCCATAATCTCGCCACTGCACTCCAGCCTGGGCAACAGAGACCCTGTCTGACTGACTGAATAAATTAATGACCAACCAACCAATCTTACCACTGGTGTCAACTCTGGAGTACACCACACGTGATCTTTGCTCTTTTCATTTGGTAGAATTTCAGAGCAAGCTGCTTTTTCTATTTTCTTTTTTTTTTTTCTTTTTTTTTTTTTTTTTTTTTTTTTTGAGACAGTCTCGCTCTGTCGCCCAGGCTGGAGTGCAGTGGCACGATCTTCGCTCACTGCAATCTCCACCTCCCGGGTTCACACCATTCTCCTGCCTCAGCCTCCCAGGTAGCTGGGACTACAGGTGCCCGCCACCATGCCTGGCTAATTTTTTGTATTTTTAGTAGAGATGAGGTTTCACCGTGTTAGCCGGGATGGTCTTGATCTCCTGAACTTGTGATCCACCCACCTCGTCCTCCCAAAGTGCTGGGATTACAGGCGTGAGCCACCGCACCCATCCCACTTTTTCTATTTTCTCAGTGATAACCCATAGTATGAGGTTACAGGGAAGGTTAAAGAAGATTACCACATGGCAGTTACTTGGTACAGAGCAGCGGGCACCTAATATGTTGAGTCCTTTATTTCTTCCCTCATCCTTTCATTAGGAAGAGAATATTTCTAGAGGGTGAATCACAGATGCAGAAGAGGAGAGAGCTGCATTGAGTCAATTACACCAGCATGTCTTGGTGACAGAGAGTCTCCTTTGAAGAAGAGAAGACTAGAAAGGACCAGTGGCGTTCAGGTGGCCTGACTATACAGAGCACCCCCTTCCTGCATGACCCCAAAGGGCTTACTGTTTGGGTTCCCAGGTTTGGGGTTGCCTAATGATTGGGGAAGTCTTTACAAGGTTGTGATGGAAACAGGGATCTCCATGGAGCAAGGAGGAAAACCAGTCTTAGGGACCCTTGACTCCTGCTCACGTGGCTCAGAGAATATTCCCACCATCCTCTGCTTCCCCCTCAGTTAGGAGGCGCTCTCCACTCAGTAGCTTAGGGCAGCAGCTTCAAACACCAAGCTGTAGGCCATGCATGACTGAGAAAAGTTTTCACTGAAGGCAAAACGAGAATGCTAACTCCAACATAAAGAATTTTTCACTAGATCAAACCTGAAATTGTGTTTGTTTCCCCTTTTTTTGGTATTAAAGTATCTTTTCTTTCTTATGGTAAAAAAATCATACCACAGAGAGTAAGATTTCTTTAATGCCTCTTATTTTGCTAAATAAAATCAACATCCCTGTATTGTAACCCCTCATAAATTTGGGGGGAATTTTTTTTTAGAAATTTTCATCTATGAAATATAAAATGATGGGAAGTATTATTATGGAAACAAGCTCCAGAGAGTTTAGCTTTCTCCATGGTTCTTACTAATATGAATATGTGAACATCGTAGCAGCTTAGCCAGGAGGAACCATTAGCATTGGTGTTGATCAGTGGTGGCTTGCTTGCAAGGCAAAGAGATATCCCAAACTAGTGCAAGAACAAAAATTGAATTAATTGAATAAATTAATTGGAAGGACCCCACAATGTACTGGAAATGGAAAGTGGGAAGCCCAGGAGACCCCAGATGACTGCTGTCTTATCCTTTGCGCTCTCTGAAGATCATGGGGGTCTCACATCTCTATTTCTTAATACAGATTTGCTTTATTTTTTTTCTCTGCCCTTTTTCTCTGTTTCACTTTCCCTGCCCATTTTAACCACAGCTTCAAGTCGAGAACTAAGTTGTTTCAAGTTCTCCGTAGACATTGACTAATAGATCCTCTGTCCCAGATCTAAATTTACAGGGGAGAGAATTTAATTGGACCAACTAAGTTCAGGTGGCTACTTCTTGACCCAATCAGGAAAGACATTTCCAGGGGTGAGAATTTGATTGATCCAACTAAGATCAGGTGACTACTGTTTAGTCCAATCAGGAAAGACCAGGCTGGAGTGGGTGGCCCTGCGCTTTATTGCTCAGTTCAGAGCAACCCTTGCACCTCCCTCTTCTCCTCTCCCAATGCCCCTTTAAATTCAGCAGTTACTGCCCCAAACTCCTTCTGCACTCAGGGTGATGCACCTCTTCATTCTTCTTGTCCATCTATTGCATATACATTATCTTTTGCCCCCATATAGACCTTATTATATGCTTGACAAGCTCAAGAACTTTTATCTCTGGTGCACTTTTACCCATGGTGCCTAGCACTGTTCCAAAATGCTATTTTGACTTTTTTTTTTTTTTTCTAGCATATCAGATCACAGGGTATTTGGCACAAGTGTCAGCAATTTCCATTGTCTTTTCTCTGAACTAAATGATGTCTCAGCAGCAAGCTGGCATCAGAGGGGAGGGTACTGCGTGTGAGGAGACTGCTAATATGTAGTGATCGTTTTCAGTGAGAACGTGAATAAGAACAACAACGAAAAGAGGAGTTTACATTTGGAGCTAAATAGTTATGTATAGGAAGTGAGGGAGGAAAACATATAGCCCTACATCTTTGGTTTTTCTATATACCTACCACTACGATGACCCTGAACAAGAAACAGATTTGATTTTGATTTTCTTCAAGGATTATTACCTTCTGCAATGGAAAATGACAACTCATCAAATGTATTGTTTCTGCCGTGAGCTACAAAGATGACCATACAGCAGAGGTTATAAATGTAGCCATGTTGCTTAAAGTAATATTATTTCTTGGCTATTTTGCTAAACTGAATCTATCTTCTTTTTAAAAAAAAAAATGTCAGGGATGAGGACATCATACCTTGATATTCTGCTGAGCACGGTAAAGAGGAAGCTACTTCACTGAGGACCACATGAATTTGTCTAAATCTTGGTGAACTGGGCAGTGATTTAGGGATAATTTTCCTGGCCAAATACTTGTAATGTGTGTCAAAGCCAGATCCCCATAACAGAAGTGGACTTTGTAAAAAATAAATCTAGGAATACACCACTTTGGGGATTTACACAGAAAAATTAACCAAAGGAGACAATCTGACTGTTAATGCATGTTCCTTCTGGTCATGATATTGGCATGTAATCTGAGCTGAGTTTCCCGTGGAACACCCAGTCATCTTGAAGCCTCATCCCTTAAGAAACACAGGGCAGAAGGTACTGACCTTATCCCTGCTTTCCTCTATGGGAAGGTCCTGAGAGGCGCATAGGAAGGTGTGATTGTCTGAATAATACAATTGATGCTGTTGAGAGGGGTCTTCTTGTACTTTTAGCAAGAAACTGCTTATCCGATTCTCAAAGGGTACTGCCAGAGTATCGGGCACACCTTGGGCATCCATGAAAGAAATTTGTAGCCCAAACCTCGAGGCCGGACTGGCTAAAGAATTGTCAGCATACCTTGTTCAAAAATTATTAATAAGGCCGGGCATGGTGGCTCGCACCTTGGAATCCCAGCACTTTGGGAGGCTGAGGCAGGTGGATCACCTGAGGTCAAGAGTTCAATACCAGCCTGGCCAATGTGGCAAAACCCCATCTCTACTAAAAATACAAAAATTAGCTGAACATGGTGGCACATGCCTGTAATCCCAGCTACTTGGGAGGTTGAGGCAGGAGAACTGTTTGAACCCAGGAGGTGGAGGTTGCAGTGAGCCAAGATGGCACCATTGCACTCTAGCCTGGGCAACAAGAGTGAAACTCCATCTCAGAAAAATGAAATCAAATGAAATGAAATAAAATACAATAAAATAAAATAAATATCTCCCTCGCAATGTGAGTTTACTGATTGTGGAAACAGTCTTGGTATGAGACTCTTAAGGGCCAGTTGTGTACAATTTACTCTGGTATGAGTACCTCATCCATCTTGGGTGCATAGAAAAGTATACAGTCCCCTCTGTTGTGAAAGCACTGTTAGAATTTGTCTGGCAAAAGGAATTGTTTGCTATTGCTTTCCTATAATGTGACTTCTCCTAAACCCCCTGTTCAAAATGGACCACATAAGTCAAATAATAAAAATCTTAATGGAGACTAGGTGCGGCAGGTCACGCCTGTAATCCTAGCACTTTGGGAGGCCAAGGCAGGTGGATCACATGAGGTCAGGAGTTCAAGAGTACTCAAAGTACTCAAAGCCTGGCCAACATGGTGAAACCCCATCTCTGCTAAAAATACAAAAATTAGCCAGGCATGTTGGAGCGCACCTGTAGTCCCAGCTATTCAGGAGGCTGAGGCACAAGAATTGCTTGAACCCAGGAGGCAGAGGTTGTAGTGAGTCGAGACCATGCCACTGCACTCTGGCAATCAATCAATCAATCAATCAATACAATGGAACACTTAAGGGCAATGTTATTTTCCGGTAATTTTCACAACTGATACTTTGACCCACTAGGTCTTTAGTTTTCTCTATCTAACCCTTCTGATGAACTCTTCCCCCTTGCCATATTATTTTTCCAGATTAATAGAGATGGCATTGGACATATTTTCAACATGATTAATAATAGTCTATTTTCCCACTTTCTTTAAAATGTCTTTTGCAGACAAGGAGCCCCAAACTGTCTCACAGTCCTCAACCACCCAGTCTGGGTGACCCGGTCGAGCATTTATCAGAGACGTCCGCTGATTCTTTGGAAGCCATGTCTGAGGGGGATGCTCCAACCCCTTTTTCCAGAGGCAGCCGGACTCGCGCAAGCCTTCCCGTGGTGAGGTCAACCAACCAGACGAAAGAAAGATCTCTGGGTAAGCTTTAGAAGGCAGTTTCTGATGCCCTTTTCTTACTGAATGCGTGTCTTGTTATACTTCTGAACCTATACCCTTTCATTCAACATTCATTTGATATTGATTTGCAAATACTCTAGTACTGGGAAACTTCATTGGTTTAATATCAAGCATTGAGGATTTGCCTGATGGGTAATCAGATCAAGTGCAAGCTGGCTTTGAGTCTGGGCACATTCAGAAGTGGTTGAGATTAGTAATTCAAGCCAAGGGGCTAGTAGTATTTTACCTATGTTCCTGCTACTATACAGCAGGAGTCCCCAGTCCCCAGGCCATGGACCACTACCAGTCCTGTGGCCCGTTAGGAACCAGACCACACAGCAAGAGGTGAGCAGAGGATGAGCGAGGGTTACTGCCTGAGCTCCGCCTCCTGTCAGATCAACTGTGGCATCAGCTTCTCATAGGAGCTGAACCCTATTGTGAACTGCACGAGTGAGGGATCCAGGTTGCATGTTCTTATGAGAATCTAACTAATGCCTGATGATCCGAGATGGAACAGTTTCATCCCAAAACCATTAGTGGAAAATTGTCTTTCACGAAACCGGTCCCTGGCGCCAAAAAAATTGGGGACCACTGGTCTACAGTAAATTGTGAGGAACTGGCCACAGAATGATCCTCTTGTCACCTTGCAAACCTCTTCTCCAGTCCCGGAGGCCAGGACAGTTGGCATTTTTACCCAGTGCTGTGGGTTTCCACCAGCCCTGCTGCACCTGTCTGGTAATTCAGTGGAGGAGATGAGTGGCTCCAGAACACAAAGGGACAACGTGGCCAGCATCTCCATGACTATTCATAAGAACCTTGAACACGAGGCTGTCCCCACTACCGCGTGAAAGGATAGAGGGGCTTGGTGTGTGTAGTACACAGCTTTTCTGAAAGGTAGAAGGATTCTTTTTATGCTTTTACCACATATCATTTCCTTTTTTTGTTTTGGAAGTTCACTTTCTATCTTGCGTGGCTTTTTAAATTTCTTTCTTTCTTTTTTTTTTTTTTTTTTTTTTGGCCCTTTAACAAAATGGACAAGTCGTGAGGATTTAGACCTCTCTGTCAACTGGGCAGATGTTTCTTATGCTTCACTGCCATGTTAAGGTTCTGATTTGGGTACCTGTGTTTACAAACAGATGGGCTTGGGGCTAAGAGGGGACAGGAAAAGGGTCAACATGCAAAAGCCTTCAGAGTCTGGTGCATGCAAAAGACAGCTGAACTCCGCCATGTAAAACTGAGCAAATGCCTTGCTGGGAGAAGAAAGAAGAAGATAGATATGACAGAAGGTGTCCTGATTTTGTTTCCGTAGCTGCAGATAATGACCCAAACAGACTGGATTCAGACATTGTCCTAGCTGTCCTAAAAGAAACCCGACCGGGCGTGGTGGCTCACGCCTGTAATCCCAGCACTTTGGGAGGCCAAGGTGGGTGGATCACAAGGTCAGGAGATTGAGACCATCCTGGCTAACACGGTGAAACCCCATCTCCACTAAAAATACAAAACATTAGCCAGGCGTGGTGGCAGGCACCTGTAGTCCCAGCCACTCAGGGGGCTGAGACCGGAGAATGGCATGAACCCGGGAAACGGAGCTTGCAGTAAGCCAAGATCGTGCCACTGCACTCTAGCCTGGGCGACAGAGCAAGACTCCATCAAAAAAAAAACACACCCACAACTTTGTTATTATTTGTATTATCAATGTGAATATTTAACATTAAATTTTGTGTACTTGATCTTAGTAATCTAAGGTCCTCGTTGTGTAAATGAGAGAAGACCACAGAAAATGTGCTTTTTGTTGATGTGTGTGTTTGCCTGTTTGAGCTCACACAGTTAATTAAATAGCAGCAGTGGGAAGTGCAGGGCTTCAGTTCCCATTAACATCATCTTACAAATGAAGGGACAAGGACACACACAGGAGGGACACACCCAAAGAGCATCATTGGCCAAGACAGTGTCAAGATGACACAGACTTCCACACCATCACCAGGCTGGGGTTTTCTTTCTGGATGCAAGAAATTTGTGGTTTCTTTTTTTTTTTCTTGAGACAGAGTTTTGCTCTGTCACCCAGGCTGGAGTGCAGTGGCATGATCATGACTCACTACAGCCTCGACGTCCCAGGTTCAAGGGATCCTCCCATCTCAGCCTTCTGAGTAGATGGGACAACAGGCACGCACCCAGACACTTGGCTAATTTTTTATTTTTTATAGAGGCAGGGTCTCACTATGTTGCCCAGGCTGGTCTGGAACTCCTGGACTCAAGTAATCCTCCCACCTCGACCTCACAAAATGCTGGGATTATAGGCATAAGCCAGCACGCCTGGCCTGAAACTTGTGCTTTCTTAACTCTACTCACACTTAGGAGCCAGGCAAGGAATGGGATTTCTCCTTTGTGCTTGAAGGAAATGAGTGAAGCTCAGGTCTCTATAAAGATAACCTCGGCTTTGCAAACCAAAATGAAGATAAGAATAAATGCCTCTCCGCCTCCCCCCATACCTGGGGAACTTTGACTCTGTTGGATAATGGATCTTTTGTCTTAAAGGAAGGAATTTCCTCTGCAGCCAAGAACGGTTGGCAGTGCAGGTTGAGACTTGCTGGGTTCAGGAACCAAGCCTTGGGGCAGAGAGACTGCAGGAGCTAAGGCCGGCTTGCCCAAGGAATGGCTGAGGGTGGCGGGTGTTTTCGCACAGGGGTGGCCACGCTTCTGCAAATTGCTCCATTTTACTCAGCATCCTTTGCTGTAGAGTGCTGGTGTGCTGTCACAGCAGGCTGAAAAATGCATCTGACCTGTTTATTCTGCCCTCCCTGTGAGGGGCTTTTTGACCTGTCATTTTTCACTGCTCCTGGATAGAAACAAAGGAACACAGTAAGAGGAGAGGAGAGAAATGAGCAGTTTCTTGCCAAAGCGAAGGGAAGCTCTGGTTCCAGAAAATGAGGCTGGCACTGGGCCAGCTGGGTTGATGTTGCCCTTGACCGCCTCTTTGTGGCCGATTGAGGAATGTCCCCCAAGCCGCACCTGGCCCTTATGGCGTAATTCAGTTGAACCTGGACGGGAAATAGAAAGGAAAATGTGAGTCACAGCAAGTGTAAATGCAGTTTCCCTGCCAGAGGCCTTGCTCAGCTTAGTCTTTGGGAAACTCCCCGCCTCCTGGCCTTATTTAACACACAGACGCATGGGTTCCTGGGATAAACAGTGCTCCCCAGAGAGCCCCGGCCATGAGCAGGGGTGTCTCCCAGCACCTGGGTGGCCCAGAAGCACAGCTGCAAGTCTATGGAGCCTCAGATATGTAGGCTGGATACTTTGAACTGTAACCCCCTGGAAACCCGCTGTTGATGCCATCTGGAAGCCCTGGGTGTCTTTTGGGATCTGTACATTGTCACTTTATCTCAATCCACAGAGTTTTAAGTTCTCCCATGAAGCCCTGTTGATCTTGCCTTTGTTTAAAATGTTGATGGTTTGTTCATCATGGATTTTTTTTTTATCATTTTATTTTTTGAGAGCAACTTTTTAGGTTTGTAACAAGATCGAGGAGAAAGTACAGACAGTTCCCATATACCCTTGGCCTCCCCGCATGCACAGCCCCCACCTTGATCAGCATCCCCTACTAAAGTGGTACGTTTGTTACGGTCAATGAAATGAGACCAACACATTGATATCACCCAGAGTCCATAGTTTACTTTGGGGTTCACTCAGTGTTGTGCATTCTGTGGATTTGAACAAAGGTCATGACGTGTATCCACCATTATGGTATTATACAGAATGGTTTCACTTGCCCTAAAAATCCTCTGTGCTCTGCCTATTCATCCCTTCCTCCTGGCTAACCACTCACCAACTGCTCATCTTTTCATTGTCTCCATAGTTTTGCCTTTTACAGAATGTCTTGTAGTTGGAATCCCATGGCATGTAGCCTTTTCATATTGGCTTCTTCCACTTAGGATTTGAACAAAGGTCATGACGTGTATCCACCATTATGGTATTATACAGAATGGTTTCACTTGCCCTAAAAATCCTCTGTGCTCTGCCTATTCATCCCTTCCTCCTGGCTAACCACTCACCAACTGCTCATCTTTTCATTGTCTCCATAGTTTTGCCTTTTACAGAATGTCTTGTAGTTGGAATCCCATGGCATGTAGCCTTTTCATATTGGCTTCTTCCACTTAATAATATGCATTTATGTTTTCTCCATATATTTTTATGGTTAGATAGCTCATTTCTTTTTCACATCTGAATAATCTGTTTTTCTGTTTTGTTGTG
The DNA here is from genome assembly GCF_047675955.1 of Chlorocebus sabaeus. Classification (NCBI taxonomy): domain Eukaryota; kingdom Metazoa; phylum Chordata; class Mammalia; order Primates; family Cercopithecidae; genus Chlorocebus; species Chlorocebus sabaeus. The sequence goes on from NC_132912.1 coordinate 24,395,888, forward strand.
TTGTGTTGTGTTATGTTAAGTTGTGTTTTGAGACAGGGTCTCATTCTGTCACCCAGGCTGGAGTGCAGTGGTGCAATCACAACTCACTGCAGCCTCAACTTGAGGCATAGATGAGTCTCCCACGTCAGCTTCCTGAATAGCTGGGACTACAGACATGTGCCACCATGCCTGGCTAAGTTTTTGTACCTACAGGGTTTCGTCTTATTACCCAGGCTGGTCTCAAACTCCTGGGCTCAAGAGTCTGCCCATCTCTGCCTCCCGAAGTGCTGGGATTACAGGCGTGAGCTACCATGCCCAGCCTGAATAATATTCTATAGTCTGGATATACTACAAGTTTATTTGTCTATTCACCTTCCAAAGGATATTGTGGTTGCTTCCAAGTCTCGGCAATTATAAGTAATGCTCTATAAACATTCACGTGCAGGTATTTGTGTGAACATACGTTGCAGTTCTTCTGGGTAGATACCAAGGAACATGACTGCTGGATTACCTGGGAAGCCGCTATTTAGTTTTGTTTTGTCATGGGTTATTGCATTAATTTTGCTTTTTAAAAATATTGCACAAAGACATTATTTATCATTGTAACTGAGTGTTTGGGAGATCCTTAAATTTTGCACTGGAAGTATGTGCCTTGCTGACCTCACCCCAGTGCTGGCCCCTCATGTCACCCCAGGCGTATCAGATACTGTTACTGCCAGTCCCCAGCCATAGGGCCTGGAGGAAGGAGAGTGAGGAAAGCCCAGCTCCCGGCCTGTACTCTGGCGCATGGTGCCACAGTTTGTCACTGGAGTCCTTCCCCAGCTCAGGCAGCACAGAAAGGCACCTTGAGGGTGGAGCCAGGACAAGATGAAATCCTCACACCACTCCGGCTCCTGAGAGGGGAGGAAACCTTCCCTCACTTCAGTCTGCCTGTGCCTGGAGATAAACCTGCCTGACTCTTAGTTTCTCCACTTGAATAATTTCTCATTTCTATTGCTTCAGGGTATTTGGGGGCTGGGAGAAATGCAGGAAGGCTGAGCACGGTGCATTTCGCAGATGCTGTTAGAAGACATGCAAGAGAGAGAATGGGGAACAGTGGCCATGTTTTGGACCCGTCATATACATCACTGGTGTCTGTGTAATGGTTTCTCTCGGGTGCTGTCCTGGGATGCAAGGTGTCTACTTCTCATTTGAAAGAAGCATTTTACCATTCAGACAGAGCCAAGTGACAGCAACACACAAGTCCTTTCTGAGGCTGAGAGCCTAGAAATTTACAAAGAAGAAAGGTAAAGAAAGAAATTGATGGGTTCAGCAGCACTGACTCGTCCCATCACCAGGTTCCAACAACCTATCGTGTCTAAATTTCTACTTCCACAGAGCGGTTGGTTCCCTGCCCTTTCCTCTCATCCAGAGCCCAGCTGAAATTCTTTTCAATGGAATTTATGCCACTTCTCCTTTACTCTCTCTTCAGTGAAAACAGAGAAGACCAGGAGAAAGGAAGACTAAAAAGTAAAGTGAAAACCGCCTTCCAATAGAATTTGGTTGCAGAAATAATTTTCGTGAAAAATGGTCCTGCTGATATTAGGTCTGGAGTCTTAATGATGGAGTAGTTTCCTTTTAATCATGGTGCTGTCTTAGAAATGCCTGTCTGGAATGTGACCATGGGCGGGGGCTGGTGTCTGGCCGCTGCGTAGTCGGCCTTCGGGGAAAGGGTAGCCACAAGATGTTCCCACTCTTCTGTGAGCCCTCAGGAATTTGAAAATAAAACTCATGTGAAAACAGGAACAACATCAGCCACTTCTTGATGCAGACAGATTCCTTTGTTGACCATATTCTGAATGCATGACTTTAGAAAAGAGACCTCACTGACCAGCCCAGCAGTCAGAGGTGTTCCCATTTCCATAACAAACTGCCTCTGAAACACTCAGACTGAAAAATCAAAAATGATCTTAAATGGCATAGAAGGATTTTAGACTGGTTAGAGGGGGAAGTCCCCCGGCGGGGTGCATTATTGAACATCTATGTGGCTGTTCTTTTATTCCAACATGATTAACTTTGAGGCTTATCATTCCCTATGGGAATTTAAGGAAAAGAAGTCTCATAATTGCCAGAATCTTCCATCCTGTGTACATGCAAGGCTGAGTAGGAAATCAGGGCAAAGGAGTTGAGGAATTGTCTATCTCTAAAGATGAAAACGAAGGAGGAAACAACTGTAAGACTAATGTGAGACTGTCTGAATGTGACAGTTATTTCTTGAATATTCAAAGATTTATTTATTTATTTATTTTAGAGACAGGGTCTTGCTCTGTTGCCCAGGCTGGAGTACAGTGCCACAAACAAAACTCACTGCAGCCTTGAACTCCTTGACTCAAGCAATCCTCCCACCTCATCCTTCTGAGTAGCTGGGTCTACAAGTGTACACCACCATGCCCAGCTAATTTTTCTGTTTTTAATTTTTTTTAGAAACGGGGTCTCGCTGTGTTTTCTGCTGGTCTCAACCTCCTAACCTCAAGTGATCTTCCCACATTGGCCTCCTAAAATACTGGGATTACAGGCATGGGCCATGGGACCTGGCCCAAAAGATAAATGAATTTTAAAGAAATAAAAAGAACTATTGCTCTGTAGAGTAAGTGAGGCCAGGCACGGTGGCTCATGCCTGTAATCCCAGCACTTTGGGAGGCTGAGACCGGTGGATCACAAGATCAGGAGATCAAGACCATCCTGGTTAACGCAGTGAAACCCCGTCTCTACTAAAAATACAAAAAAATTAGCCGGATGTGGTGGCAGACACCTGTATTCCCAGCTACTCGGGAGGCTGAGGCAGCAGAATGGCATGAACCCAGGAGGTGGAGCTTGCAGTGAGCCGAGATCGCGCCACTGCACTCCAGCCTGGGTAACAGAAAGAGACTCTGTCTCAAAAAAAAAAAAAAAAAAAAAAAGAGTAAGCGAAGCATTTATTAAATTTGTTTTTCTAAGGGCTTGTAGTGATTGAAAGGTAACACTGTAAAAACAAAAACTTGCAGTAGAGAATTTCATAGCAGGTCAGTAAGTTCATGGTCAGGCTCTTAGGCTGCTAGCATAGAAAATGTCAGAGCAGGCAGAGATACAACAAAAAAAGAGAATTTTAGACCAATATCCCTGATGAACATCGATGCAAAAATCCTCAATAAAATACTGGCAAACCGAATCCAGCAGCACATCAAAAAGCTTATCCACCACGATCAAGTTGCCTTCATCCCTGGGATGCAAGGCTGGTTCAACATATGCAAATCAATAAACGTAATCCATCAAATAAACAGAACCAAAGAGAAAAACCGCATGATTATCTCAATAGATGCAGAAAAGGCCTTTGGCAAAATGCAATAGCCCTTCATGCTAAAAACTCTCAAAAGCAAGGTATTGATGGGACATATCTCAAAATAATAAGAGCTATTTATGACAAACCCACAGCCAATATCATACTGAATGGGCAAAAAACAGAAGCATTCCCTTTGAAAACTGGCACAAGGCAGGGATGCCCTCTCTCACCACTCCTATTCAACATAGTGTTGGAAGTTCTGGCTAGGGCAATCAGGCAAGAGAAAGAAATCAAGGATGTTCGGTTAGGAAAAGAAGAAATCAAATTCTCCCTGTTTGCAGATGACATGATTGTATATTTAGAAACCCCATCATCTCAGCCCCAAATCTCCTTAAGCTGATAAGCACCTTCAGCAAAGTCTCAGGATACAAAACCAATGTGCAAAAATCACAAGCATTCTTATATACCAATAACAGGCAAACAGAGAGCCAAACTATGAGTGAATTCTCACTCACAATTGCTTCAAAGAGAATAAAATACCTAGGAATCCAACTTACAAAGGATGTGAAGGACCTCTTCAAGGAGAACTATAAATGACTGCTCAACGAAACAAAAGAGGACACAAACAAATGGAGCAACTTTCCATTTTCATGGATAGGAAGAATCAATATTGTGAAAGTGGCCATCCTGCCCAAGGTAATTTATAGATTCAATGCCATCCCTATCAAGCTACCAATGACTTTCTTCACAGTATTGGAAAAAACTACTTTAAAGTTCCTATGAAACCAAAAAAGAGCCCGTATTGCCAAGACAATCCTAAGCCAAAAGAACAAAGCTGGAGGCATCATGCTACCTGACTTCAAACTACACTACAAGGCTACAGTAACCAAAGCAGCATGGTACTGGTACCAAAACAGAGATATAGACCAATGGAACAGAACAGAGCCCTCAGAAATAATACCACATATCTACAACCATCTGATCTTTGACAAACCTGACAAAAACAAGCAATGGGGAAAAGATTCCCTATTTAATAAATGGTGCTGGGAAAACTGGCTAGCCATATGTAGAAAGCTGAAACTGTATCCCTTCCTTACACCTTTTACAAAAATTAATTCAAAATGGATTAAAGACTTAAATGTTAGACGTAAAACCATAAAAACCCTAGAAGAAAACCTAGGCAATCCCATTCAGGACGTAGGCATGGGCAAGGACTTCAGGACTAAAACACCAAAAGCAATGGCAACAAAAGCCAACATTGACAAATGGGATCTAGTTAAACTAAAGAGCTTCTGCACAGCAAAAGAAACTACCGTCAGAGTGAACAGGCAACCTACAGAATGAGAAAAATTTTTTTACAATCTACCCATCTGACAAAGGGCTAATATCCAGAATCTACAAAGAACTTAAACAAATTTACAAGAAAAAATCAACCCCATCAAAAAGTGGGCAAAGGATATGAACAGACACTTCTCAAAAGAAGACATTTATGCAGCCAACAGACATATGAAAAAATGCTCATCATCACTGGCCATCAGAGAAATGCAAATCAAAACCACAATAAGATACCATCTCACACCAGTTAGAATGGTGATCATTGGGAGTTATACCTGATGTAAATGACGAGTTGATGGGTGCAGCACACCAACATGGCACAAGTATACATATGTAACAAACCTGCACTTTGTGCACATGTACCCTACAACTTAAAGTATAATAATAATAAATAAATTAAAAAAAAAAAAAAGTTAGTAAACAACAAGTGCTGGAGAGGATGTGGAGAAATAGGAACACTTTTACACTGTTGGGAGGAGGGTAAACTAGTTCAATCATTGTGGAAGACAGTGTGGCGATTCCTCAAGGATCTAGAACTAGAAATACCATTTGACTCAGCCATCCCATTACTGGGTATATACCCAAAGGATTATAAATCATGCTGCTATAAAGACACATGCACACGTATGTTTACTGCAGCACTATTCACAATACCAAAGACTTGGAACCAACCCAAAAGTCCATCAATGACAGACTAGACTAAGAAAATGTGGCACATATATACCATGGAATACTATGCAGCAATAAAAAAGGATGAGTTCATGTCCTTTGTAGGGACATGGATGAAGCTGGAAACCATCATTCTGAGCAAACTATCACAAGGACAGAAAACCAAACATCGCATGTTCTCACTCATAGGTGGGAATTGAACAGTGAGATCACTTGGACACAGGGTGGGGAACATCACCCAGTGGGGTCTGTCGTGGGGCGGGGGGATGGGGTAGGGATAGCATTAGGAGATATACCTAATGTAAATGACAAGTTAATGGGTGCAGCACACCAACATGGCACATGTATACATATGTAACAAACCTGCACCTTGTGCACATGTGCCCTAGAACTTAAAGTATAATTTAAAAAAAGAAAAGAAAAGAAAATACAACAACAACAACAAAACTGTCAGAGCATTCTCTCTAGCATCAGAACCAGCTCCTTGGCCTAGGTAGCTGGGAGTGGGTGGATAGGGTGTCTGGCTGGAATCACCCATACCAGTCTCTTCCTAGTGCACCTGCTGCTACCGCTGAGACTGGAAAGCAGAATCTTTCTGGAATATCCAATGTGCTGGGGTCTGGAAGGTGAGAAGCAAGGCAGTTGTGAAGGCTTGGGTTTTTTGTGTTTTTTTTTTCCCAGCATCATTTGCCAGGGTCCCAGGGCACGGCCACCAGCTTGATCGGGTTGAGACTGCTGGGGCAGGCATCCATCTCTCTAGCCCTGAAGTGTAGTGAGGCCCAACTCTGCATCAGTGCTGGCAGCGTCCAATCAAGGCAGCATGGCTTTGGAATCACACCTGACCAGAGTTTAAGGAAGCCTCCTCTTTACCAAACCAGGTCTATAGTCACCCAGTTTTACTGTGAAGATTCAGCCCAGTGATTCTGCAAGCCATTTAATAAATCCATTTTTTTAACTGGCTGAACCAGTTCAGTTCTCTGCAACTGATCTTTGAGTGCACAGGGCCCTAACTTATTATATTTGTAGATATTGTAGTGCTGCCTGTTCTGTGTGTTTCAGGAAATAGGACAAGTGCTGGCAGGTATAGGTTGATGACTTTTGGAGGCTTGGCAGTGAGCTGGAAGTGTGGTTTTCAAACTATGTTCTAGAGAACATGGAAGTTCTATATTATAAGTACTGCAATTTCATGTAAGATCGCATTTGAAAAATGAGCTGATGCTAAATGGTAAAAAAAAAAAATACAATAAAGTAAAACTGATACACAAAAAAAATTAAATAGGCCAGTAGTATGGGAAAAAAACGAAGGGAGGGATGGAGGGAGGGAGGGAGGGAGAGAAGGAAAGGAAGGAAGGAAGGAAGGAAGGAAGGAAGGGAGGGAGGGAGGGAGGGAGGGAGGGAGGGAAGGAAGGAAGGGTTATGAGGAAATTTCAGAAGAGAGGGAGAAAGGGAGGGAGGGAGGGAGGGAAAGAAATGAATAAATGTCCTTTATACTCAGCAGGAGTCCTTAAATACTTTAATTTGCTAGAACATTATCTCTTAGTTTTCTCGCACTTCATGTGATGAATGTCCTGAGAGGTAGTTTTGTAAAAAGTGAATCAATCTTTAAATAAAACGTGGATTTGGGGCTGAGAATTAACCATAGTAAGGAATATGTCAAAAATGTCTTCAGTATAGTGAAATATGCTTTTGTGATATAAGCATCTCCCCACTTTGTCCTTTATCAACTAGGATTTTCATATATGAGGTTTGCTGAAAAAAAGGCAGCATTTGTCCAGGTTTGCTCACTTGGCTCCCAATTCACCCATAAGAAAGAATATTCTTGTAAAAGATCGTGTGGATTCATGATGCATTTGTGCTTACTTTAAAAAACAAAGTCGGGCCGGGCGCAGTGGCTCACGCCTCTAATCCCAGCACTTTGGGAGGCCGAGGCGGGCGGATCACGAGGTCAGGAGATCCACACCATCCTGGCTAACACGGTGAAACCCCGCCTCTACTAAAAATACAAAAATAATGAGCCGGGCGAGGTGGCAGGAGGCTGAGGCAGGAGAATGTCCTGAACCCGGGAGGCGGAGCTTGCAGTGAGCCGAGATCGCACCACTGCACCCAGCCTGCAGCCTGGGCTAGAGTGCGAGACTCCGTCTCAAAAAATAAATAAATAAATAAATAAAATGTTAAAAAGTTGGTCAGATATCCTTAGGAATCTCTTGCAATTAAAATTCTTGGATTGAAACTCCAGAAGAGATTTCTTAAACTTTGAAGCAATTGTTTAGTTAATAGGGACCTGAGAGATTCTATGCCCTTTACCAAATATATATATATATATCTCCTAGAAAATACATTTATATCTTCTAGAATTACTTTGCAGATGGGACATGGGTAAAAAAGCATGGACTGAAGTGAGGAGAAGATATGATGAATGACAAGGGTGTGAACCCTCAGGCACCATTATTTTAGAGGGTCTTTCAGTGATCAGGGACTATGATGAGGAAACAGTCTTAGCAGTGAGAGAGGTCTTAGAGAAGATTTAGGTTCTCCTGTTTCGTGTGTGTGTGTGTGTGTGTGTGAGAGAGAGAGAGAGATGGAGTTTTGCTCCTGTCACCCAGGCTGGAGTGCAGTGGCGTGATCTCGACTCACTGCAACCTCCGCCTCTGGGGTTCAGCAATTCCTGTGCCTCAGCCTCCTAAGTAGCTGGGATTACAGGCACCCGCCACCACGCCTGGCTAATTCTTATATTTTTAATAGAGACAAGGTTTCACCATGTTGGCCAAGCTGGTCTCCAACTCCTGACCTCAGGTGATCCACCCGCCTCGGCCTCCCAAAGTGCTGGGATTACAGGCGTGAGCCACCACGCTTGGCCTAGGTTCTCCTGTTTCTCTTTCTTCCTTTGTGGCGAGGCTGTTGTTCAACCTGGAGTATAAGTCACCTTTTTATAAAGTTAACCTAAGACTTTTCAATGCTGAAGAGGGAGCTATAGTGTTGGAAAGGTAGCATATTTCCAAACCCATTTCAGAAAATCAATCTTGGCGTACGTTAGAGTGAACTATTCCATTGTCTCTCTGCATAAGTTAGGGTGAACGATTCCATTCTCTCTCTGCTATACCCATGATACCCCATCCTAACCCAGACACCTAGCTAATTTTGTTTTCCTGATGTGAAAAATACTCTAATTCAAAAAATCACCCTCCATCAACTTTCAAAGACAACAGAGAAGAAAGTAGGCAGGTTTTATCTATTATTTATACCTTTCTAAATCCAAATTAGATTTGATCTGGCTTCATAAAACCAATAAAAATATAAAAGAACCATTAAAATAAGAATTAATACAAGTAACAGTTGAGTAAAATATGTGTTCCAGAAAAATTAAGGTAAAGATGATTGCTGCAATTGCAGTTAATATTAGAAAATAAGACAAAAGAAGAAATGTAAGGAGTTACGTGGATTGCATTACTTAAGACAAGGTTTATACCAGCTCGTTAGAAAAAAAAAAGTCTTAAGGTATTGTCTTCCAACAATTCTTATATCTTAATGCTTTTGACATCCGATTATCTAGTAAGCAGTTATATGTCACAGTTGTTTTATGCAATGTTTTCCATATGGCTATATCTTTACCTTTAAACTTCAAAATCCAACAACAGAGTATTAAGTCATGCAGTGAGAAGGCCATCACTTGGGATCTGTAGCTTTCCAGGGATCTAATTTAATACATGGAGCAAGTTGATATAGTCTTGATAATTACTTTAGCCCTCAGGTGATTGGTCCTTGGCTAATTAGTTGTCTTAGAAGGTTGGGTAACTTCAGCTAGAGAGGAATATTTGAGAGGCAGTTCATTGTTGAAGACCTGAATGGCAAAAGAGAATTGGAAAAGTCATTTCTCTTACAATGACAAAATCCCAAAATTTTTAATACGTTCCAATAATACCAGCTACTACTCTACACTTTCCCCAGGAATGAGATTGGAAATTTATGGATTCAGATGCTGTACTTTTAGATGTTCTGCAGTGGTTTGGTTGGAACAAGAGATGAGACAGTAGAAAATGTTACCTGAACTATGTATTAGGGAAAAGACTTTGTTTATCCATATCTTTTGTTTCCCTTTGCCGTGAAAACTCTATCTAAATAAAACCTGTTCACCACGCCCTGCTGTTTTCATAAATGCAGAATATATTACACACTTTTTTTAATTAAAAGTTTCTGGCTGAGTTAATTTTTTTTGAAAGCTAATTTTCAAATATGATCCTTTAGGTTTATTTAACAAGTTCCTCCACATTTTTAGCACCGGCTTTTAAAGAACAGTCTATGAAATGTTAGAAATAAAATTAAAATGCAAGCCAGTATTATGGCATAAATCCAAGTAGAACTTCATCCTTGGTATTCTCATCCTAGCAGTGGCCTCCAGAAGGCTGCCTGCTGATGTCCAGAAACTGAGATTTAGGGCAGTTTCTCATATTTCCGGCTCAGCAGAGGAACATCGGAAGCTACACGTTCTGCATTGCTGGAGGGTAGATTATGTCTTCTTAGGCAAAGGAGTTACTGAAAGGTCCTGGTCTGCTGCCATCCAGATTTCACAAGTTAGCTCTGTGGTATGGATTTGAAAGTAAGCAGGCCCCTGTCTGGAGATGAGGTTCTGTCTGGAGCAGGGAGGAGCCGGACTTTCCATCCAGGAAAGCTGCTTTCGTGCACGGCAGCAGGCAAGAGCCCCAAGGCACCACCATGATGGTCTTTGGTTTCTTGTGAGTCTGAGCCACCCTCTTAGGAGCTGTTATGGGAGGAATTGTGCCCACCCTCTCCCAAATTCATATGTTGAAGTCCTAACTCCTAACACTTCAGTATGTGGCTGTATTTGGAGGTAGGAACTTTAGAGAGGTGATTACATTAAAATGAGGCCATAAGTGTAGGTCTTAACAGATTTGGATATAGACATGTACAGAGAAAAGACCATGTGAAGACATAAGAAAAAGACAGCTATCTACAAGTCAGGGAGAGAGGCTTCAGAAGGAACCCACACAGCTGACACCTTGATAAAAATAGCTCTGTTGTTTCAGTGCCTTAGCACAGCCCCATGTACTTAATTGTGGCAGCCTGAACAAATGAGTACAGGTACTCCTGTCTTCTTCTTACTTCCTGTCTCCTTTGAGGGGAATGTCAGGCTTATGACAGTTGTCACAAACATATTGTGTGTCTTTCTTCAAGACATTAAAATTATGTTTGTCAAGCTTTCCATTCACTTTAATTTGTTTTTATTTCAGCACATCAACTTGGTTTATTAGCATTGCAAGGGGAAAGTTTGAAACCTTTTTGTGTATAGACTCTATTTGCATGGCTACTTTTCTTTTCGGTGACTCTCAATCCCCATCCTCAAATTCAGCAAATGGAAGTTGTTTGACATCTAACTGATTTAACTGCATCCTATCAAGCGAAGCTCCTATTTTCAGCCTGCTGAGTTTGGCTTCTCAAAAGTTGGTTAATGTCATTAAAAATGATATTCCCACCAACTTTTCATTTGCAGAATTTGCTAAGGTGTTAATTGGCTTTCAGACATCCCTGGCTAAACATCTCACTGTAATATAAAGCTTAACATGATAAAAATACATTATTTGTTTTCCCCTCTCTTTCTTCCCCAAGGTTTGACCACTCTCAGGTTTTTGTTTTTTTTTTTTAAATCTCCATTCATGTATTTATTAAGAATCAGTTTGGTTTCTGGCACCGCTAAAGGTGCCATGATGAGTTATTTTAAAAATATATAAAATCTGGTTCTTGTATTTAAGGAATTTTCAGTATAACTAAAGACACATGGTAACTATGTAAGGACTGGCTTTAAAATATCCATAAATCAAAGACTTCCCGGATGAAACTCTGATTACACCCAGCCACCCTGGATTCCTGGCTGTTCCAGCAGTCTCTCCCCAGCACCTACGTCCCTGCTGCTCTCTGCCTGGATTCACCCCACAAATGCCAGTTTCCCATACCCACATCTAGACTTCTGCCCACCAGAGAGCCCTCCGGCTGGGTAAAATATTAATAGCACCCCTGCTGCCAGTCTCTGTCTCCTTACCTGCTGCATTCTAGTTTCATGACACTTCTTTAATAGAACAGTGATTCTCAGACTTTAGCAGGAGACTTGTTAAAGCACAGGTTTCTAGCCCTACCTCCTGAGTTTCTGATTCAGTAGATCTAGGGTGGAACCTCAGAATCTGCATTTCTTACAAGTTCCCAGGTGACATGGATGCTGCAGGTCAGGGAACCACTGAATGAGGGTGAGACATGCCCTCAGAAAGAATGAAATTGTTATTTCAGTGATCACCATCACCACATAAGGGCATGTGAATCAGTCCCCAGTGGAGAATAGAAAGTTGTCATTTTACATTGGCAGGAAAATTTAGAGGCCCTTGCAGGGAGGAAAGTCAGAGGTCTGGCCTGGATCGTGTCCTGAAACAAGAGGATTGAATCCCAGCACAGGTGACTAGCCTGGACCTCACTGAAGTACTCTGGAGCCTTCCTCCTGACCCAGATCTCTCTCTCCCGCTATTCTTTGCCGTTCTTATTTTTGATCCCTACTTGATCTCTGAATCACCTCATCTGCCACCTCATCCCCCAGCTGGACACCCTTAGAAATGCACATAGACTCAACATCTGACCTCTGCCATGGTGCTCGGATCTCGGAGGGTGATCTTTTCTTATGCCTTCGTGCCACTCTGCACATACATCCCCGGTCACTTCATTCAAGGACTTCCCACACCAGTGTCCTGTCCTTCTCCTGCCCCAGGGACACTCTGGTACCAACCATGGTCAGTTTAGCAACCAGATGTTGATGTAATCCATGCTGTGGACGAGGCAGAGGACCAGTGCTTAAGGTCAGTGCACCTGAGGATGTCCCTGGAAAAGAAAGTTCCCTTGGAACAAGATGCTCTATGCTTTGATTCAGTAATTGGCCTTTCTTGATTCTAGGGCTAGGCACGTTCTTGTGCTTTCATTTGGTTCATAAAAGGAACCACATAATGTAGGAGTCTTTTTTTTTAAGAGACAGGGTCGTGCTCTGTCACTCAGGCTGGAGTGCAGTGGTATAGTCATAGTTCTACAGCCTCAATCTCCTGGGCTCAAGCGATCCTCCCACCTCAGCCTCTCAAGGAGCTGGGACTACAGGTGTGTACTATCAATTACACTTGGATTTTGTTGTTGTTGTTAATTTTGTAGGGGCGGGGGTCACTATGTAGCCCAGGCTGGTCTCAAGTTTCAGGTGGTCATCTACCTCAGCCTCCAAAACTGCTGGAATTACAGGCATGAACCACCAAGCCCAGCCTATAGGAGCCTTCTTAAAAGTAAAAGCTCAATTAAAACTACATACCAATGCCAGCAATGTACAAGGTGCTTTATTAGGTGGAAAGAAAGAAAATCATTCTTTTAAGAAATGCTCACCGGCCAGGCGTGGTGGCTCATGCCTGTAATCCCAGCACTTTGGGAGGCCGAGGTGGGCGGATCACCTGAGGTCAGGAGTTCGAGATCAGCCTGGCCAACATGGTGAAACCTTGTCTCTACTAAAAATACAAAAATTAGCCAGGTGTAGTGGCAGGCACCTGTAATCTCAACTACTTGGGAGGCTGTGGCACGAGAATCACTTGAGCCCGGGAGGTGGAGGTTGCAGTGAGCAGAGACCGTGCCACTGCACTCCAGCCTGTACGACAGAGTGAGACTCCGTCTCAACAACAACAACAAAAAAAAGTCCAGGCATAGTGGCTCATGCCTGTAATCCCAGCATTTTGGGGGCCGAGGCGGGTGGATCACGAGGTCAGGAGATCAAGACCATCCTGGCTAACACGATAAAACCCCATCTCCACTAAAAATACAAAAAAATTAGCTGGGCGTGGTGGCAGGCGCCTATAGTCCCAGCTACTCGGGAAGCTGAGGCAGGAGAATGGTGTGAACCTGGGAGGCGGAGCTTGCAGTGAGCCGAGATCGCACCACTGTACTCCAGCCTGGGCAACAGAGCGAAACTCCATCTCAAAAAAAAAAAAAAAAAAAAAAAAAAAGATGCTCACCAAGTATGTACCGGGCACTCTTAAGTTAATAAAAGAGCCACAAACCTCTGAGCTTCTGGAGCTTCCATTCTGTTGGAGGAGGCAGCTGATAAAGAAATAAAATATATACTAGATGGTATAAGTGTTGTGGAGAAAAATAAAGCAGGAGAAGGGATACAGAGAGTGCTGAAGACATGAAGATGGGAGAGTTGTAATTTTATGAAGGATGGACGGGGGAGCCTCACTGAGAAGGCAGCCTTCAAGCCATGACCTGGAACACGCGAAGATGTAAGCCATGCAGATATCTGGGGGAAGACAGTTCCAGGCAGAGGAACAGTCAGTGCAAAAGCCAGAGAAAGAGCATGCCTGGAGCATTCAAGGAACAGCAAAAAGGTCATTGCAATTGGAATGATGTCAGAAAGTTAACAGGCCAAATATTATATGGCTTTTCCAAAACAAAGACTCTGGCTCCACTGGCCACATTGGAAAGAGAATGCTACTACATTGCAGAGTTAGGATCAGTGGCGCCACTTCAGATTTAAAGACTATTCTGGCTACTAGGTTTGGAACAGACTAAAAGCAGCATGGACAGGAGCTGGGAGACCAGTTAGGAGTCTTGCAGTAATCCAGGAAGATGGGAGTGTTAGCAGAGTGAGTAGAGAAAAGAATCTGGGTTCTGTAGATGCTTTGAAATGAGACTAAGGTTGGCTTCTGCCATCCAGGGGTTTGTGTTCTAATGGAGAAGGCATAGATGTAAGAAACTCTTTTTTTTTTTTTTTTGAGACAGAGTCTCACTCTGCTACCCAGGCTGGAGTGCAATGGTGCCATCTTGGCTCACTGCAACCTCATGCCTCCTAGGTTCAAGCAATTCTCCTGCCTCAGCCTCCTGAGTAGCTCAGACTACAGGCACGCACCACCACACCTGGCTAATTTTTGTATTTTTAGTAGAGACGGGATTTCGCTATGTTGGCCAGGCTGGTCTCGAACTCCTGACCTCGTGATCCACCCAGCTTGACCTCCCAAAGTGCTGGGATTACAAGTGTGAGCCACTGTGCCTGGTTGATGTAAGAAACTCTTAACCCAGGGTATGATGCAAACATCACCATAGCAGCTAACATTTGCTAAGTACTTACTCTGTGCTAGGCAGTATCTAACACACCAACCAGCAAAGCCAAGACTGGAGCCCAAGCAGCCTATCTGTAGAACCTACATACTTAACCACTACAATGTACGAAAAAGTAAAAAAGACAAAGATCTCATTTGGATAACTTGGAGAATTTTTAATGAAAAGTAGCATTTGATTTGGGTTTTGAGGGATGACTAGAAATTGACAGTTTGAAAAGGGGGAAGGTCTCTCATGAGAGCAGTAACTGTAATAATAAGATTCCATTAATAACCACGTAGTGGTCCCTTGAACATTCCAGCAATGAAGCTGGAGCCACAGTGGCGTATTTCTCTCTACAGAAGTTATTCCACCCTATCCCATGCCATTCATACCTGTAGCTACAGCTGCTCCCACAACCCCACCCCCAATAAAGAGGGCACTAAGTGTACCCAGAAGCAGCCAGTAGAGTAATCAGGGTCACCTCATCTGGGTTCCATTAGTTACCTTGTTTGTGACATTGGGCAAGTTAATCAATCTCTGAGCCCTTTCTGTAAATACCTACCTCATAGAGTAGAGTTGATCCTTGAGCAATACAGGGATTAGGGGCACTGACTCCCCATGTACTTGGAAATTCACATATAGCTTTTGACTCGCCCAAAACTTAACTACTAATAGCCTACTATTGAGCAGAAGTCTTGCCAATAACAGAAGTCGTCAATTAACACATATTTCTTATGTTCGATGTATTCTATACTGTATTTTTACTATAAAGTAAGCTACAGAAAAGAAAATCTTATTAAGACAGTCATAAAAGAAACTGTATTTACTATTTATTTAGTGGAAGTGGGTCATCATTAATCTCTTCATCCCCATCATCTTCACATTGAACAAAGCTGAAGAAGAGGAGGAGGGGTTGGTCTTGCTGTCCGAGTGGTAGCAGAAGCAAAAGGAAATCTACCTACTGTTAAGAATGGCAAATATCTGACTTATTGGTGGCAAATATGTGCGGGTCTGCAGCAATCTCAATTCTTGCCTCCTTAGAAGAAACCATTCGACTGAGGGGCCTAAGGCAGAAAAAGAAACCAAGGCAAGTTTCAGGGCAGGAGTGGAAGTTTGTTAAAAAAAACTTTAGAACAGGAAAGAAAGGAAAGTACACTTGGAAGAGACCCAAGCAGGCACCTTGGAGGTCAAGTGCGGCATTTTTATATGTTGGCATATTTCCGGGGTCTTGTGTCTGTTTTCCCATGATTCTTTCCTCTGGGTGGGCCGCCCGCATCCACAGTGACCTGCTAACACTTAAGAGTTGAGCATGCGCAGTGTGTTTACTGCAGTTGTACGCATGCTCACCTGAGACATTCTTCGGTTTTCCAGCGGCATGCCCCCAGAAGGTCATGCTTCGCCATTTTGTCTCTAACTGTGCACACCAAAGTCTAGAGGCCCAATTTCTGAACTGCCAATTACCAATTTCAAGTGTTTTTATTTATAGGGAAACTGCCTTTCCCTGGCACTGGCTGCAACCAATTATTATTTTAGAGAGACCATTAACAACCACCTGGCCATCACCTGATGGTTGCCCAACGTTCCTGGTGGGGTTGGAGGGAGCTCTCTCCTGCCCCGCTCATGCCTGGCTAGCTGCCTACTGTAACAATAGAAGTGGACCCACACAGCTTGAACTGTATTGTTCAAGGGTCAACTGCAGTTGTACATAGGCAGTGAGATCATATAGGTCATGTTCTTAATACACTGCCTGATATGTAGTAAGTACTCTGTAAATGAGCTGATGGTCATAGCAATGAGTTTTGTTTTGTTTTGTTTTTTAATGTCTGTTCTGTTCTAAGATAGGACATTACAAATTTCATTTAGAAATATTTACATCATAATGATTAAAATTAAGACATTTCTCATTTGTGATGTACTCACTTTTAACTAATTTTTTTTTACTGATGATGTTAACTCAAAACTCATCTCTTTCCCAATTCAAAAAAATACTCTATCATTGTCCTTTTACATCATGCTTCATTTGCTAAGTTCATAAGTTATTTTATAATAATTAACATTTTAGATTGGTCGGCTGAATTCTGATAGTTTTTATTCTCATTGGTAACATGTCATTGAATTATATTTTAGGTTATCTTGGATATCATCTCTAAATTCTAATGGCCACTCTATATTGCATTGTTCTTTTCAGTTCTGTCTTTCAGTTCCTGGGTCCATCAGATCTAAGAACGTGACTGAGGTATTCCAGCATTGAGAGAGTTAATGTGAGGTTGAATGTGGATAATGCTTCAGAAAGAGTCCAAAAAATATAGAAATTATGCTAATAGGAAAGAAAGAGTATCAGAAGATTTCTAGCAATATAGCAGCATGAGGGATCTTAGATGCTAACTATACCCCTTGTCACCACAAACACATAGAGACCCAGGATAAAATATAATAATAACAAAAAATAATAATAATACATGGCAAGTTTGAAAGAAAGGAAAGGAAATCTCCAGATTCCAAAAGTAAAGAAGAATATCAAAGTGGAAATAACAATGGACATGGATATTTCACAGCTGGGTACCAAGTCTTTGAACTAGGACTTTGCTACTTACGTAGCAACAGGCAAATGAACAGATAGATGGACTAGTCGCCCCTGTGTAAATAGCTTAGAAGTTCAAATAGCTGATCATTTATTTTTTTAAAATGGGTAGATAAAACTCTAATCACAGCCCAGGAAAGCGGCAAAGAGGTTTGCCTCTGACCCGAGAATTGGGGCAGAAAAAGGAAAATTGTCTGGGAGAAACAAAAACCCCAGACAAGAACCAGGCACAGGGATGAAACCTGGACTTATAGCACGTGCATTTTGGGGATTCCCCACAGTATATCAGTCAGGATAGGCTAGTTAATGCTGCAGTAACAATTCCCAAATCTCAATGGCACTTAGCACAACCACTGTTTATTTCTTGCTTAAGTTACTTGCCCAGTGCAGCTTGGCAAGAGCTCCTGCTTGTCATAGCCACCCAGGGTCCCCATGCTGATGGAGGCCCCATCTCAACATGTCACAGAAGCAGGACAAAGGGAGCATAAGAAATCTTGGCTCGTGAAGCTTCTGTAAGAAGTGATGCTTTGGTTAAAAGAAGTCAGCCATGATTACCTCCAAAGGGGACAAGAAAATGCAATCCAACAGTGGACCTGGAGTATTTGTGAACAATACACAATCACACCAAGTCTATACATTAACATAAAAGTAATCAGGATCATTGAAATCCCTAGTCCAGAGTGTTCAGCTGAAGAGAGAAATAGTCAACCAGAATATAAATATGAGGAAATCTCACAATCTGAGGAGAGAAAACATGAAAGGGCAATTTAGAGACAAGATAAAGCAACCAGGGCCACCTATGTCTAAGAGGAATTCTGGAAGATAAGGCTAGAAAAAAATTGGGGAAAGACAATAGTGGATGAGAGCATAGATGAGAATTTTTCTAGAATTGAAGACAAACCTGAGGCTTAAGATTGAAAAATAACACAAAATTCCAAGCAAGAAACATACACACATACACAGAGAGAGAGAGAGAGAGAGAGACCCACTTAGGAGAAATTGCAAAACATCAAAGATCAAAAGAAAATTTTAAAAGCAGCTGGAGAGAAATGACAGGTTACTTACAAAGAAAAGAAAACTTCATACCAGCATGCTTTTATAAGTCAGGAAGTCAGAAAGCAAGAGTAATAGCTTCAAAATCCAAGGGGGAAAAGTTACCATCAACCAATATATATATATATATTTTTATCCAGCAAAGTTCTTTATTTGTGAGTGAGGGCAAAAAGAGCCCATTTTAAAATAAACAAGATTAGGAGTATTTACAATTCACAGACTCACTGAAAGTACTATTACTGTATGTATTTCACACAAAAATCCTTAATACAATACAAACAAATCAGATTCATCAAGGTGTAAAAGCAATAATACATTACAACCAAGTGAGATTTATTACAGGTATGCACGGCTGGTTCAATATTTGAAAATTTATAAAGTAATCTACCATATGAACAGGCTGAAGAAGGAAAATCATATGATCGTGTCAACTGACAGTTAAAAAATATTTGATAAAATCCAACAACAATTCATGATTAAAAAAACACAAAAGACTGGGCACGGTGGCTCACGTCTGTAATCTCAGCACTTTGAGAGGCCAAGGTGGGCAGATCATAAGGTCAGGAGATTGAGACCATCCTGGTTAACACAGTGAAACCCTGTCTCTACTGAAAATACAAAAATTTAGCCAGGCGTGGTGGCAGGCGCCTGTGGTCCCACCTTCTCGGGAGGCTGAGGCAGGAGAATGGTGTGAACCCAGGAGGTGGAGCTGGCAGTGAGCCAAGATGGCGCCACCGCACTCTAGCCTGGGCGACAGAGTGAGACTCCATCTCAAACACACGCACACACACACACACACACACACAAAACTCCTAGCAAACTAGGAGTAGAGGTGAACTTTCTCACTTCATAAAGAGCATCTACCAGAAACCTACAGCAAACATCGTACTTTCCCTCTCAGATTGGGAACAACCAGGAGTTTCTGATCTTACCACTCTTAACATAATTCTGGACATTCTAGCCACTGCAATAGGCAGGAAAAAGAAATAAAAGGCAAGTAGTTTGGAAAGTAAGAAATAAAACTGTCTCTGTTTGTAAATGACATTATCTGCATAGGAAATCCAATGAATGTACCAAAACAAAACTCTCCTAGAAGTAATAAATGAGTTCAAGATCAACATACAAAATCCATTGCATTTCTATATACTAAGAATGAGCAAATGGAAGCCAAAATAAAAAAACACAGTACTATTTACAGTTGCTCCAGAGAACATGAAATACTTAGGTATAAATAAAACAAAACATGTATATGATCTGTATGTTGAAAATTACAGTATGCTGATGAAAGAAGTCAAAGACCTAACAACTGAAGAGACATACTATTTTCGTAGATAGGAAGATTCAGCCACATAAAGATGTCACCCCTCCCCCAAAAGATCTATAGGTTTAAAAATATTCCTATAAAAACCACAGCAAGGTTTTTTTTCTAAACATAAACAAGCTTGTTCTAAAATTTATATAAAAAGGCAAAGGAGCTTGAATAGCTAAAACTATTTTGACAAAGAAAAATGAAGTGGGAGGAATTAGTCCACCAGATTTTTAGGCTTCTTATAGAGCTACAATAATCAGGACTGTGTAGTATTGGCAGACACATAGATCAATGAAACAGAACAAAGAACCCAGAAATAGACCCACCCCAATACACCCACTTGATTTTTACAAAATCAGAAAAGCAATTCAGTGGAGGAAAGATAGCTTTTTTGGCATATGGTACTAAAGCAATGGAATAGCCATAGGCTCCCCCCAAAAACTTAAACCTGAGTCTCACACTTAATGCAAAAAGAAAAAAACTCAAAATAGATCATGAACTTAAATGTAAAATGGAAAACCATAAAACTTTCATATAAAAAACAGAAGATATTATTCAGGAACTGGAGCATTGTGAAGATTTCTTAGATGTGACGGTAGAAACATGATTCATAAAAGGAAAAATTGATAATTGGATCTTATTCTATTTATGTATTTATTTATTATTTTTTGACACGGAGTTTCGCTCTCATTGCCCAGGCGGGAGTTCAATGGCACAATCTCAGCTCACCGCAACCTCCACCTTCCTGGTTCAAGCGATTATCTTGCCTCAGCCTCCCTAGTAACTGGGATTACAGGTATGCACCACCATGCCCAGCTAATTTTGTATTTGTTTTAGTAGAGACAGGATTTCTCCATGTTGGTCAGGCTGCTCTCAAACTCCTGACCTCAGCCTCCCAAAGTACTGGGATTACAGGCGTGAAACCACCGCGCCCGGCCTATTTTTTTTTTTTTTTTTTTTGTGAGATAGGGTCTCACTCTGTCACCCAGGCTGGAGTGTAGTGGCACGATCTCAGCTTACTGCAACCTCCACCTCCCAGGTTCAAGCAATTCTCCTGCCTCAGCCTCCCACGTAGCTGGGATTACAGACATGTGCTACCACGCCTTGCTAATTTTTGTATTTTTAGTTGAGACGGGATTTCACCGTGTTGGCCAGGCTGGTCTCAAACTCCTGACCTCAAGTGAGTCACCCACCTTGGCCTCCCAAAGTGCTGGGATTACAGGCATGAGCCACGGAGCCTGGCCTGGATCTCCTTAACAGGATGAAAAGACAAGCTACAGACTGAGAGGAAATATTTGTAAACCACATCTGATGAAGGACCAGTATCTAGTATATGTAAAGAACTCTTAAAACTCAATAGTAAAAAAATCAAACAATCCAGTTAGAAATTGGACTAACTACAGAAAGAGACATTTCACTAAAGAGAATGTACAGATGATAAATAAGCACATGAAAATATGTTCAACATCATTAGCCTTTAGAAAAATGCAGATTAAAACCACAATGAGGTAGCACTACACATGTATCAGTATAGTTCAAATAAAAAAAATAGAGATAACACCCAATGCGGGCAGAGATTCAGAGAAAGTGGATTACTTTACATGGCTGGTGGGAATGTAAAATGGAATAGCCACTCTAGAAAGTAGTTTTGCAGTTCCTTTTATTACTTTTTTATTTTTTGAGACAGGGTCTCCCTCTGTTGCCCAGGTTGGAGTGCAGTGGCATAATCACAGTTCCACTGCAGCCTTGATCTCCAGGCTCAGGTGATCCTCCCACCTCAGCTTCCTGACTAGCTGGAACTAAAGGTGCATGCCACCATGCCCATCTAATTTTTTGTATTTATTTTAGACACAGGGTTTCACCATGCTCCCCAAGCCGGTCTCGAACTCTGGGGTCAAGCGAGAAGCCTCCTGCTTCAGCCTCCCAAAGTGCTGAGATTACAGGCATGAGCCACTGAGCCCACCCCTACAGTTCCTTTTAAAACTAAAAATGGGCCGGACTCGGTGGCTCACACCTGTAATCTCAGCACTTTGGGAGGCCAAAGCGGGAACATCACAAGGTCAGGAGATGGAGACTATCCTAGCCAACATATTGAAACCCTGTCTCTACTAAAAATACAAAAATTAACTGGGCATGGTGGTGTGTGCCTATAATCCCAGCTACTCGGGAGGCTGAGACAGGAGAATCTCTTGAACCCGGGAGGTGGAGGTTGCAGTGAGCTGAGATCACACCACTGCACTCCAGGATGGGCAACAGAATGAGACTCCGTCTCAAAAACAAAACAAACAACAAAGAAAACTAAAAATGGACTTGCCATAGGACCCAGCAAATGCAGTCTTTTGCATTTATCTCAGACAAATGAAAACTGTGTTCACCCAGAAACTTGTACATGAATATTACTAGCAGCTTTGTTTGTAAGAGCCAAAAGCTAGAAACTCCCCAAATGTCTGTCCTTCAGTGGGTGAATAGTCAAACTATGATACCTCCATACCGTGGAATACTACTCTGCAGCAACGGACAAACTGTCCATACACAATGACTTGGATGTACCTCAAGGGATTTATGCTCAGCGAAGAAAAAAAAAAAGCCAGTCTCTAAAGGTTACATGCTGTACCATTCCATTGATACAAAACACTGTTGAGATAAAATTGTAGAGACGGGGGACGGATTCGTAGATGCCAGGGACTGCGGATATAGGTGGGAGAGAGGAGTTTGAATACAAAGGGGTAGCACTTGGGGGCCTAGTTGTGATGATACAATGATCTGAATTGCGGTAGCAGTTACACACAGCTGTACATGTGATAAAATTGGATAGAGCAACATAAAATTAATAACAAATGCACACACACATACAAATACACGTGTATGTGTATCAACCTGAACAAGCTCTGTGGGTTGCAGCAATGCCAGTGACCCGGTTTTGTTATTGCCCTATAGTTACGTAACTGGGGGAGGGAAGGCAAACAGTGCCTGCGACCTCCCTCTACATTTCTTTGCAACGTTCTTATTATAATTTTTTTCAAGATAAAAATACGTATACTTCACTAAGAAGGATAATAAACCTAGAAGGAAAAAGTGAAATGTGAGAAGTAATGGTGAGAAGATAAATTGGTAAACATGTTGTTGGAAAATCTAAATAAGCATAAAGCATAAATCATGTAAGGAAGTTAAAAGTAAGATAAAATAAAAATACCTGGCAGAAACAATAAAAGACAAGAGAGAGTGATCAGAATGAAAGCATCCTAAAAATCCTCCTGTTTTCTAGAAAGAGACTGATATCCATGTACTTGAAATGTTTTTATGATTAAAAGGCAGAATGGTATCTAAACCTACGATGCTATTTTGTTATGAGGTATCTTTTACCGAGCGTCTGCCCTGTATCTGGAAATCTGCTAACATCACAATCTCCATTATAATTCTGAAAGGAAGTAGCTTTCTTCTCTTTTTATTGATGAGAAACAAATGCCAAACAGGGGTGAATAATGTATAGGTTAGAGCAGCAAGTGACAAAGTCAGTATTTGAACTCAGGGTTCTCTAACTCCTAAGCCTATGTTCTTTTAACCTCCCTGTCCCTTCCTGGGCATAATGAATACGGAAATAAATGCATTTTCTAAAAGGTATGCTGCAGTGTTTTGAAGATGAAGTAGTTTTACCTTTTATAGAATGAAATATGAAATCATCTCCAAACTGTGGGCACAAGAGAAAGCGTTCCTATCTTCCCTTTTCATTTGATTTCATTGACCAAAGTGTGGTCAAAACTGATTACAAAATAGAAAGCTTTCACATCCTCCCTTTCCTTTCATATCAGCTCCAAACAGTCACTGTGAAGCTGTTTGTCCCAGGAACCCATCATTCAGTGAGCTGTACTACTTGGAAGAATGACGATCAACAATTCACATTCAGATTTAGTGTTTTCTTCATTAAACTATGAGCATAGAAATGAAATTTTTGACATTGTCCCATATGGATGAGAAAAGAAAAAGTGGTATTTTGAAGATCAAAGATAACCATAAATCTATGGATGTCCTATATGATATGTAAATCTTATTTCTGTTTCTCCTGATGCTAAAATGATCTTGAATTCTAAATATGGAAAGGTGCATTCACACACACACACACACACACACACACACACCCCATACAGGATGAACATACACATTGCTAATGGGTCCTAGAAGAAGGCACTGGGGCTTAGTTGCACATGTTTGTTGACAGGTTTAAATAAAAGAAACCTGAATATTCCCCTCTGGTCTATCAGTCTTTTTCTCCTTTTAGCTAAAGCTCTCCAATTTATACAATTGAAAAGAGGGAGTACTTTTATCTTACCTGAAACATTTTGCGGCAAAAGCTTCTATTTACTGACTCATAAAAGATTTTATGCCTCATCTGTTGTACTTAAGATGACGATAGAGAATATACCAGAAAAAAACATTTGAAATGTGTTGCCTTCTGAAGTTAGAATTATAACCAGGTGTATTATTGAACAATCCTACTTTCCTTAATGTGTACAGATTTCAGCATTGGCAGGAAGTATTGAAGTAAACGCAAATAGAGCATTAAGCAAAATGTAGCCTCAAACTCTAAAAACATGTACGATTGCCACGCCTTTGTGTGAAGACTTCAGAATGATTTTGCCCAACTCTTTCATAATAGTTTCATCTGATGAAACAACAAAAGCACCTGTCACTGGGTGAGCTCACAGCCTTCTATAAAAACATCATGAACATTCTGATCCCAGAACTACCATCGCAGCTCTGTCACGGCATAAGCCAGAGAGACCCTGGGCAAATGTCTTATCCTTTCTAGACCTTAATTTTCTCATCTATAAAATCCTGACACATTTCCCAAGAAGTTTGAGAGGAAGACTGGCTTTATAGAAATGCTTCTGTACAGCAGGATGTAGCAATATTTTATCATTAGTGATGATAACACAGGAGACTATTTATTTTGTGCCCTTGATGAAGATAGCTATTGTTTTATTTTGGGGTGTGTGTGTGTGTGTGTGTGTGTGTGTGTGTGTGAGAGAGAGAGAGAGAGATGAAGTCTCACTCTGTTGCCCAGGCTGGAGTACAATAGCTCACTGAAGATACAATCGTAGTTCACTGAAGCTTCAAACTCCTGGGCTCAAACAATCTTCGTGCCTCAGTCTCCCAAGTAGCTGGGACCACAGATTCACACCATCAAGCCCAACTAATTTTTTTATTTCAATTTTTATTTTTTGTAGAGAAGCCTTCTGATTTTGTTGCCCGGGCTGGTTTCAAACTCCTGGCCTCAGGCGATCCCCTCACCTCAGCCTTCTAAAATCTTAGAATCATAGGGCGAGAGCCACCATGCCCAGCCAATAGCTATTCTTTCACCAAGATAAAACCAAAAGGAAAGTATCAGAAAGAAGGAACTCATCAAAACGAAGGCAGACATGGCCATAATATTCTAAAGCGTCCATGTCCAATTCCATTTTAGAGTCGGTGTTTTCCAAAGCGTGACCTTGATGGCAGTCCTTAACAGCACTCACCATTCCTATGGCCATAGTCATGAAGAGTGACCTGGTAGCCCCACCTTATCCAGGTGAACCCATGAAAAATGTCCACTTGTATATGGTTTATCGTGTTCTTAACAAAAAAGATAAAGAGGTTACTGAATTTTTTTGTTTACGATCCTAAGTTTTAAATGAATGGCCATTATATTTCTCAATGTTTTTATTGGTCTAGGTTTACCTTGAGCAAAATATTATTTACATATTAATTTTGAGAGGTCATATAGCATGTGGTTAACAGGATAGACTCTGAAGCCAGACTGCCTGGGATCAAGTGCTAGCTCCATCATCTACCATTGTGTGATGCTGGTCAAATCATCCAACCACTCTTTGCCCCAGTTTCCTCATCAGTAAATGGACATAAAAATAGGACCTACTTCATAGTGTTGCTGTGAGGATTAAATTAGTTAACTGTTCAGTATAGTGCCTGAACCATAGTAAACACTTCATAAGTTGGGGGTATTGTGGTTAAGCATTTCATAAAACCAATGTGGAAAAATAAATCATGACCTATCAGCTCACCCTCCGAATGTATATAGAACCTGACCACTTCTTACATCCTCTACTCCTAATCCACCATCACCTCTTGCTGGGACTTGTGCAGTAGCCACCTAATTGGTTCCCGTTTTGCCACCAGCAGTCTCAAGAGGGCAATCCAAGTAGTTGTTCCAACTCCTAAGTCACATCACACCTTTCCTCTCTTCAATATACCGCATGGCCCATCATTTCATTCAGAATAAAAGAGTACAAGCCTCTATTCATCCCCTTCCACCCTCCCCTCACCTCTCTGCTCCAATTCCTGGCATCTTGGCAGCTCCTTTAATAGCCTAGTTTATTGCAAACAACCTCAAGGCCTTTGGACTTTCTGTTCTTTTTTGCCTGATATGTTTTTCTCCTAGACATCTGTGGGAGAGTGGCTTCTCCTTCATTCAATGTTTATTCAAACTCCATCTTATCAGAAGAAGGTCTCTCTGGCCACAATCTCTGAACTGTCCTTTCCTTCCCTGTAAAATTTATCTCTAACCTGCCTTATTTCCCTATAGAGGACTAATAGCCACCTAACATAGTATATACTCATTTTTAAACTGACATATGGCCTGTTTCTTGCTAACCAGCATCGGAGGTGCATGAGACCAGCTATCTTGTTTTGTTCACTGCTGTTTGACAAGCTCCTAGTATGGTGCCTGCACATAGTAGATGCTCAATAAATATGTGTTGCATTAGTTAATGAACTGACATGGATGATACTGTAGTTTATATTGTACTTTCGAAACACTTTTACATATACAGTCTTATTTAATCCTTGGAAATAAGAATCAAAGGGGGCAAGTTTTTTTCTTTCCCCTATACCTATAAAGATTGGTTCAGATCCCAAAGGGGCTTCCACTTTTTCCAAAACCAAGAACCCTGATACCACTTTATTTTTGTACTTATGTCAATTATTACTATTTTATTTGATTGAGTTTACGTTGCATCATTTAATGTACTCTTGAGATAAGCAACAGCATGGATGTATCTCAAGATAATGATGCAGAATGAAAGAAGCCAGACTAAAAGAGTGTATACTGTATGATTTTACTTCTTCAAAGTTCTAGGAAATGCAAATGAATTTATAGTGACAGAAAGCAGATTAGTAATTGCTCAGCGGCTGGAGGAAGGGATTACAAATGGCCCAAAGGAACCTTTTAGGGTGATGCAGATATTCATTATCTTCATTTTAGTGATCGTTTCATAAGTATATCCATATATCAAAACTTACCAAATTTTACACTTTAGATATATGCAATTTTTAAAATTTTTTATTTTCATAGGTTTTTTGGGGAACAGGTAGTATTTGGTTACATGAGTAAGTTCTTTAATGGTGACTTGTGAGGTTTTGGTGCACTCACCACCCGAGCCATTTCACTGAACCCAATTTGTAGTCTTTTATTCCCTCACCCCTTTCCCACCCTTTCCCCCGAGTTCCCAAAGTCCACTGTAGCGTTCTTACACCTTTAAGTCCTCATAGCTCAGCTCCCATTTATGAGTGAGAGCATACGATGTTTGGTTTTCCATTCCTGAGATACTTCACTTAGAATAATAGTATCCGATGCTATCCAGGTTGCTGTAAATGTCATTTATTTGTTCCTTTTTATATGATATTCTGTTATATATATACACACACACACACACTCACAATTTCTTTTCTTTTTTTATTTTTTTAATTAATTACTTAATTTTTTTTTTTTTGAGACAGGGTCACATTCTGTCACCCAGACTAGAGTACAGTGTTGTGATCTTGGCCCACTGCAACCTCCGCCTCCCAGGATGGAAGCGATTCTCCTGCCTCAGCCTCCCGAGTAGCTGGGATTACAGGCACCCACCACCACGCCCAACTAATTTTGTATTTTTAGTAGAGACAGGGTTTCACTGTGTTGGCCAGGCTGGTCTCGAACTCTCAACCTCAGGCAGTCCGCCTGCCTGGGCCTCCCAAAGTGCTGGGATTACAGGTGTGAGTCACCATGACCAGCCTATACCACAATTTCTTTATCCACTCATTGATTTATGGGCATTTATGCAATTTGTCGTACATTATTTTGCTTAATAAAAGTGTTTTGAAAACAGAGATACTTTGCCCAAGGTCACACACATTCTTCTGCAAATCTTGACTGCAGTCCATGTCTGTGGATTCCTGGTGTGTCCTTCCGCTTCCAGTGTTGCTTACCAGGCGGGTAATGAGGCTCAGGCTTTTAACAGTCATGATACCCATTTAGAATAACGGGTATTTATGTATTGCTCTGTGCTGAAAGGAGAACTTTGATTTTACAGTTTGAAGGTGTTCTCTATCAGTTTTATATGGCTCTATCCCTTAAATTTAGTGAAAATCAAGTAGCCAACATTGATTGAGGAACTGCAGGTTAATAGCACTTTTATATGAACAAATTGAGATAATTGAATGATTTGACCGAGGTCATCAAGAACAGCAGCTTTGGCACAGGAATCAGAAACTGGATTTGCCCTTGCATTTTGTTTTTCAGCATAAAAGCTACATTTCTGTTCTCTCCATCCTTTATGGGCAAATTGTAACTTTTTCCCCCCCAAAGCCTAAAATAATCTGTTTCTCACAGTCTTTCGTGCGTGTCTTGTTTTTCTCGCTTGTGGATAAGGCATACTAAATGCCTCCTGGCACACACAACAGTGTTATGTTCTTTCTTTTCTCCCAGTTCACCACATAAGAGAGGCACCACCTATTAAAAACAATATCCAGAGACCTGAAGTCAGCAAAGATATCAGAATGTACTGTGCATGTCAGATTAAGGCTGAAATTCCAACTATAGTGTTTAAATGGGGACTCACTTTAATTAATAAATTTGGTTCTGACACTGCAGTTGCTCTTCACTTGATCAGTATTTTGCCATTCAGATGGACAGGTTTTTTTAAAATTTACTGCTGTGTGTGACTGAGTGCCTACTTAATACTCATTGACACAAGAGTATTCAAAGAGAAGTCAGCCTAACTCTCAAGTAGACAGAATAGAACAGACACACATGTGTTTTGCAATCGCAAGGAAGGTATACTAATTTTGAGATACTTGAGATTTGGGGTTTTAAAAATAATTAATGGATCTTTATATTTCAGCTTTACGTTTATTGATTTATCCCTTTTATTGTACTTACATTCCCAAGACCCTTGGCTGATTAATTTACAATTGTGGTTTTAAATACATTTTGATACTAACTGCTACTTACAGGATATACTTGGTGAATTCTTTCATATATTAACATTACTCTCTGGTATATCTATTATGAGAAATTGTGTGTTTGTGTATGCATATGTGTGTGTGTGTGTACATATACACACATATACACACAGATACATAAATTTTCTTAAATTGAGACATCGTTTTCTATTATATTTGCAAGTATCACTAAAGAATCTGAGTCACGCCTTTTCTGGCAGAGAGAGAGAACAATGGAAAATTAAAACTCCAACATGACTTTTTTCTTAATTTGTGTCATGCCTCTCATCTAAATGAACACTAGTACGTTTCCTTGGGTCTTGCTGTACATTGAAAGCTTTTAGTTTTTCTTGGGATTTTGGAGACTAGATACGATCAGTAGGAAATCGCTAATGGGAATTGATCCTTTTGATTCCAGCCAAGCATACCGCAGAGGTCACAGAGGTAACATCCAACTTGTACAGAAAACATGACTTATAAAACTGGAGCAGTCATCGCTGAGGGTGGGTTAGTAATGTCTGCAGAGGAACAGCCCTACCTGTGCTGCCAGACTCATCAGTGTAACCAAAAGTTGTGTTTGCAGAATTCTAAAAGAAAGATCCTGTGTGATTTTTATGTTTGTTATAATTTTCCATTAAGATTGTAAGAATACCACAAAAATGTTTGGTCCAAAAAAAAAAAAAGAAAAGAAAAGAAATCTGAATCTTCTAAAAATATTTCTATTATTACTGGTGGCATTTGAGCTGTGTCTTATCTGACATGCTTGTCAGTCTTCAGCAGTCACTTGGGACTATTTCGAGATTGGATGACCTGATGTTTCAGCTTTAATGCCACATACTTTACTCAATCCCCCTCAAGCTACTGGCCTACGTTGACAAAATGACGAGAAAGGGATTATCTAAAAGTACTGTTTCCAGTTATTCTCCTTTGATTTCTCTTGGACCCATCCATTGATGCCTTCAATCCCTCCACTCCACAGAACTCAGGTCCAGGTCACAGATGACTCCATGGGTTAACCAGTCTTCTTTCTCTTGACTGTCAACACATCACATGGTAGGCCATGTCCCATCCTTAAGACACACCCTTCTCTTAGCTTCCTGGACATCTCTTCCTTTCAGCATTCATGTGACCTCACTGGCTGGTCCTCCTGGGTCTCTTTTGTTGGTTGCATCTCATTTTCTCATCCATAGATATTGCCTTCTGCCCTAGACCTCATTGCTTCTCTATATTCATGCCATCAGTGTGATCGGATCCTGCCCCATGGTGCCAAATGTCAGCTATAGGATGATGACCCCT
The DNA here is from genome assembly GCF_047675955.1 of Chlorocebus sabaeus. NCBI lineage: Eukaryota > Metazoa > Chordata > Mammalia > Primates > Cercopithecidae > Chlorocebus > Chlorocebus sabaeus. Next base: position 24,425,777 of record NC_132912.1, read on the forward strand.
GTAGCCTGGATGTGTCCTCTGAAATCCAGATTAGTAGTTCAGATCATCTACTTGACATCTCAACCTCAACAAGTCAAAAAATGAACTTCTTATTTCTTCCAATAAAAATATATCCTCCCACAGTTTTCCCCGTCTCAATAAATTACAACCCTGTTATGCTAGTTGCTCACAACAAAACCCTTTGCATCTTTACTCATCTTTTGATCTCATTTCATATCTAATCTGATGAGAAATCTCATTCACTCTTCTTCCAAAATATGTGCACAAATCCAGCCACTTCTCACCATTTCTATCTAACCTATCAAGTCCAACTCACCATAATCACTTTCCTGGATTATTGCCTTAACTCCTGGTGGTCTCTTGATTTTAGTCCTTGTCCCTTGTAGTTAGTTCTTTTTGAGATGGAGTCTCGCTCTGTCACCCAGGCTGGAGTACAGTGGCAAGATCTCAGCTCACTGCAACCTTCACCTCCTGGGTTCAAGCGATTCTCCCGTCTCAGCCTCCCAAGTAACTGGGACTACAGACCTGGCTAATTTTTGTAGTTTTAGTAGAGACAAGGTTTCACCATTTTGGTCAGGCTGATCTCATACTCCTGACCTCAGGTGATCGACCCACCTTGGCTTTCCAAAGTGCTGGGATTACAGGCGTGAGCCGCCATGCCCAGCCCCGTAGATAATTTTTAACAGAACAGCCCTAGCCATTGATCTCATCTTGTCACACCTCTGCTCATAATCCTCTGTTGCCTTGCAGCTCAATCAAGAGTACAAGGGCCTCCACCACCTGACCACTTGCCACCTTTCTAACCTCATCTCTTTCCATTTGTCATCTCACTCATTTCCCTCCAAACACAGTAGTCTCTGCTGTTTCTGGAACACATCCAGCAGGCTTTCATCTCAAGAAAACTTGCTTTTCCCTTTATCTCCTTCCCCCAGATATCTACAAGGCTCGCTTCCACACTTCTTCCAAATATCTTCACATCAGCAGGATGTGCAACTACTATGAATAAAATAGCAATCCACCCACTTCCACACCACTGCTCTCTAGTCCCCACACCCTGTTTTGTCTTTTTCCCTGTGTCTTGGCACACTCTACGCTTACTTGTTTATGAGTTTATTGTCTATCGACATCAATAGAAGCTATGATCTCTGAGCTTACCATCGTATCCCCTCCTTTTAGAAGACTGAGGTACATGGTGGTACTCAATAAATATTTCTAGAGTAAATGAAATGCATCTTTTACCATACCCATTTTGTTTAAGTGTTAAGTTTAATGCAGTACTGTTGCTCTGTAAATCTAAAACAGTCCAACAGTTCTCTATTCCTGAAGAATTTATTTAAGGATCAAGATAATAGTTCAGTCTACTTTGCTTTAGTTGTTTCTCCTTGCATAAGCACGCTGCGTAGGTTGAATTATCTTGTCCTGTGGAAAACGGACACAGACTATTATTCTCCCTTTTGTTTTTCTTGTTATATAAGCATAATGTTTATATATGAGCTGAATTGCTATTATAGAAGGTAAAGCTGACAGAATGCACAGATGCCGGTAAGGGAAGCAGATTCCTTCCACCCAGGGTAGGTGCTCAACTTGTTTAATGCGTGTTATGATTGGGGGTAGCTGAGTATGATGACTTTGCTTGGTAAGTTCTTAGGTAACAAAGCAGATGAGAGTGGGGACCTGTAGGATTGATTGCTTTTTTCGCAGTGCTTTGAGTTGGAAAGCCAACAATTGTCGTTTTGATCATGAGGTATTTAGGGGGACTTCTACCTCTGTACGTAATGAGGAGAGAAAGGTGATTTATGGTGAATCTTGAAGCAGGAGTTGTATTTTACAGTTGGTGATGGGAAGATCTGGGGACACGGATCCATCGGAGGACGGGCACCTTGTCCTTGCGGACTCGCTCCACCCACCACTCTCAGAGCTGTTCAAATGGGGCCCTGCATGCTTTTGCCACCCTCAGACATTTGTTCTTTATTGTGTGATCTTGTGGTTGGCAACAGAAGCGACTCTTAAAAGGCAGCGCCAGAACTTCAAAAGGAAATGGTGAGGAGGAAGTAGCCATGTGTGATGTCTCTTAAATGCCTCTTTAGAAGGTATCAGAGGAGAACAAAAGGTAAAGGTACAACCAAAAAGTCCTCTGGAGTTTTTTAAGCATGGATTGGAAAGTTAGGTTTATGAAGCCTAGCCTTGGAGATTTAAGTCATGGGAATGAGTGCCCCCAAGATGGCTGCTCTTAAACTCCCTGCATGGTTGGAGGCCAGGCAGTTCAGGGCAGCATGGTAGCCTGATCTCTTTTTTTTATTATTATTATTTTTATTTTTGAGACAGAGTCTCGCTGTTGTTGCCTGGGCTGGAGCACAGTAGCGTGATCTCGACTCACTACAACCTCCAACCTCCAGGTTCAAGTGATTCTCTTGCCTCAGCCTCCCGAATAGCTGGGATGATAGGCACCTGCCACCACACCCAGCTAATTTTTATAGTTTTAGTAGAGATGGGATTTCACCTTGTTGGCCAGGCTGGTCTCGAACTCCTGACCTCAGGTGATCCACCCACCTTGGTCTCCCAAAGTACTGATTACAGGCACGAGCCACCACACCCAGCCACCTGATCTCTTGTCACCCTCCTTGCATCTGCACTTCCAGTAGCAGTGACTCTTCTTTCCCACTTGCTCTTGGGGCAAAAATAATAATAATAATAATAATGGTAAATAAAGATACACTTTACAAACATTAGATAAGCCTTACCAACACATTGTAAAAACCCCCTTCATTACCAGAACACATGCCACCAAATGACCTAGATCTGAACATGAGGCCAACAGATCGGTCTCAACCCCCTTCCGCCTTTGCTTGAGACTCACACACTCTTGCACACTCACACACAAGACCGTGATCTGAGCACCCATCCGCAGCCTTAGAGAATTAGGCCCTTTTCACTGCCATCTCTCTGGACCCTCAAAAGCAGGAGCTCCCTCAGGAACCCCTTTATTGCTCTGGCCAGGGCTGAGAGAAGGACATTCCAGTTCTCCCACAGGGGTAGGGTGTGTAAAGGCAGAAGACACAGACAAGACTGCCTGCAGCTCCACACCCTCTGGCATGGGCCTGAGGACATGGGAGGAGCTGTGCTGGGAACAGCAGGGAGACCCAGGGAGGGGAGTGGGCAGAGAGCCAGGGACTAGCCTAGGAAGGGATGATCCGGCTGGCTGCTGGCTTCAGGCTGCAGTCAGGGCTGGATTTGCCTGAGAGTGTCCCCAGGGCAGCTGTATCCTGTCACAGGGGAGAGAACTTTCCCAACAACCCTAGGAAAGCCTATTGAAAGCTTTCAGCAGTGAACCAGACAGTGAACAAATAACAACATAATTATTACCTAACAGTAATAGGAAAACTTTAGAGCTTAAATGGTAACAAAAGTTGTTCACCAATATATAAACCTTGGATACCCTAAAAGCTCAGCATGATTCAGTTTTTGCTACTAGCATAAAACCAAAAATAAAGTAATCAAATCCCTACAGAAGTAGAGGGTACTCAGGTATCCACCTCCGTAGCACTACTTAAGAAATAAAAATAAAACAACCTGTTCATAGAGTGGACAGCACAGCAACTTGAATGCCAAACGGCGGAGAAGGTCCTGTTCCTGGTTTTGATGCTGATGCTTAGGAAACACCCCTTATCTTTCTGCATCACACATAAGCCTGCCTGGGGCAAGAATCCAGAGGCTTGTATACACCCATGTCTAAATATTTTTAAAGGTATAAATCAAGCTAACAAACTGTTAGATAAAATATGTTCTATCCTCATACTCTGACAAATTTACCTTTGTGATGACCAAGGATGCCAGATTTGATTTTAGACTTCTCTGAGCCCTCATAGTTGTGGGCTGGATCATGTGATCAGGAAGGGTCCCCCCCATATCCCAGCCTGCAGCAAGCGGCCTTCCCTCCTCCTCATCCTCCCTCTGGCTCCCTTCTGCTTTGCAAGGAGGCTGAGGCACACGCAAGTGATTTTCCTGAACTACATGGGCAGGTTCCCTCCATGTACCCTGCAAACAGCATTCTTTAGTCACCCCTCAGTATATGCCAATGTCAGGTCAGGACTGGGGGACAAGGACTCCCTTCCCAGACTCCTCCTCCATTCCACAGTTTGACCCTATTCCTTCAGGATTTACACCCCTAATCCCTGTACCTCCATCAAGTCAATCACAAGGATTTAGGGAAGCTGATCATTTCTGTGAGAGCTGACAATGGATGGATTAGGTTCCTGTATGTTTTCAGGTCACGTAAGAGATACAGCAAGTCTTTTGTTTTTTTTTTTTTTTTTTTAAGAGCTCCAAAATGAAGGCCAGCGTGATATGAATTTCCTCAAACTGCCCACACAGTCTTTCTCCCCACCCTCTGGGGAAAAAAATCTGAGCCTCCCCCTCAGATACCTAAGAAGAAGCTGAGAAAAAACTGCCCAGAAGAGGAACAGCTGCTGAGAGCCCGCCTCACCCTCCCTGGCTGGCTGTATTTCCAACTTTGTTGCCTTCTTCAGTAGATCTGGGGAACGAAAAAGCAAGGAGTGAAATTTGAGTGTTCCCGAATCTCTCTCCATAGCTGCCTATGACCAGTGTTACCTTTTGATTGAGGCAGTCACACTTGACGGCCACATGAATAAATGCGCCCCTAAGTATGAGGGGGGCAAAGAGCAATCATTCACAGACTGATGGGGATTGTTTCCCTAAAATATTCCCCTGAGATGGCCGGGCGCTGTGGCTCACGCCTGTAATCCCAGTACTTTGGGAGGCCGAGGCGGGCGGATCATGAAGTCAGGAGATCGAGACTATCCAGGGCTAACACGATGAAACCCTGTCTCTACTAAAAAAAAAAAAAAAACAAAAAAAAACAAAATTTAGCTGAGCATGGTGGCGGGCGCCTGTAGTCCCATCTACTCGGGAGGCTGAGGCAGGAGAATGGTGTGAACCCGGGAGGTGGAGCTTACAGTGAGTTGAGATCGTACCACTGCACTCCAGCCTGGACGACAGGGCGAGACTCCATCTCAAAAAAATAAATAAATGAATAAAATAAATTCCCCTGAGCTGCTAGAGAGGAGGTGATTTCCACCAGAGCATAGACTGATGCGGATTATAATTGCTGGGACAGGGAACCCCCGTGGAGGGCTGGACATTGAGACACAGTGGAGAGGAAGGAGACCATGGTGTGGTGTCTGCGAATGAGAGTGAGGAAAAGGAAGAGGTGGGAAGAAGTGGTACCCAAGGATAAGGCTTTGTGGAATCTAAGCATCCCACATTTACTATTTTTAAAAATGAACTTGAAAAAGTAGGGTGTCCATCCTATGAAGTGGAATCCCAGAGCCACAGGTCTGCTAACATTTGTTTATATTTGTTGTCAAAGAATAGCTTGATTTTTTTTTTTTTTTTTTGGTCATTAACATAACTTAAATGGAATAAAAGTATAAAGGAACACCATGGTCTCCCCTCCCCTCCCCTCCCCTCCCCTCCCCTCCCCTCCCCTCCCCTCCCCTCCCCTCCCCTCCCCTCCCCTCCCCTCCCCTCCCCTCCCCTCCCCTCCCCTCCCCTTCCCTCCCCTTCCCTTCCCTTCCCTTCCCTTCCCTTCCCTTCCCTTCCTTGTCTTCTCTTCTTTTTTCTTTTCTGAGACAGTGTTGCTCTGTCACCCAGGCTGGAGTGCAGTGGTAAGATCATAGCTTACTGCAACCTTGATCTCCTGGGCTCCAGGGTCCTCCTGCCTCAGCCTCCATAGTAGCTGGGACTACAGGCATCTGCCACCACATGCGGCTATTTTTTTTACTTTTTGTAGAGATGTTCTCACCATATTATTCAGGCCAGTCTTAAACTCCTAGCTTCAAACGATCCTCCTCCCTCCTCGGCCTCCCAAAGTGCTGGGAATACTGGAGTGAGCCACTGCACCCAGCCAACACTGTTCTTTTTCACTTGAAAGTAGTTTCCCCTGGAAATTCCTGGGATCCCGACTTCTGTTTACCAGAGTGGAAAAGCTAATCAACTTGATACTTCCCCAGTATCTTTCTCCCCCAACTTAAGGACCAAACAGGTTGTACCTTTTCAAAAAGAATATTTTTTCCCAATAGTAGAAAATAAATCTTGAACAATAAAATTTATATACTTCACATTGATGATTTTTAAATCTACATGCAAATTATATAAAAATTAGCATTTCATGCTGAAAACTTTCTAAAGATATATTCACTCCTCTGTAATAACTACTGGTTATCACTATGTAAAATACCAATACTTTAGCACACAAGAAAAATTTTAGATTAACTCAGGCAGTTTCTCACTAAAGTCCATAATCTCTGTGCCTAAATCTGCTAATCACTGTGACTGAAGAAAATGCAGGAAGTATAAATCTCCCAGGGGGCAGTGTTTATAACCTTTTTTGAAAAGAAATTACACCCAGAATTTTTTTGATAGTTTGAAAACATGCACTGGAAACTGTTTCATATCCCTAAAAGGCCGCCTTTTTTTTTTTTTCCTGGGGCCATGATTATAGAACTTTTACATTTTTGTTCTTATCTTTAAGAACATCTCTGCTGGGCACGGTGGCTCACGCCTATAATCCCAGCACTCACTTTGGGAGGCTGAGGCAGGCAGATTACCTAAGGTCAAGAGTTTGAGACCGTCCTGGCCAACACGGTGAAACCCCATCTCTATTAAAAATACAAAAATTAGCTGAGTGTGGTGGCGCGTGCCTGTAATCTCAGTTACTCGGGAGGCTGAGGTAAGAGAATCACTTGAACCCAGGAGGCAGAGGTTGCAGTGAGCCAAGGTCACACCACCACGCTCCAGCCTAGATGGCAACAGAGCAAAACTTAAAAAGAAAGAGGGAAGGGAAGGGAAGGGAAGGGAGGGGAAAGGAGGGAAGCGGAGGGGAGGGGGGTAGGGGGAGGGGAGGGAAGGGAAGGGAAGGGAAGGGAAGGGAAGGGAAGGGAAGGGAAGGGAAGGGAAGGGAAGGAAGAAGGAAGGAAATGAAAAAGAAAAAAAAAGACAGAAAATCTCATTCTTTATGACCTTTGCTCTTTGCTTTCTATAACCACTCATCACAAGCTAAGGGAAACTTACAAAATCCCATAACTACATCCAGATTTGGCCTCCTGAGTCAGATGTGTGGGAGGGGAACTATTAAGACAGCTCTCTTTTGTCACTTTTAAAATGATTTTTCTTTAATTTTTTGAATGGAAAAAATACAGAAAACATAATATAATAATACCATAAAGAGATGTTAGTGTCTGTTTAATGTCTGAGAGGCAGAATGTTACAGTGGTGAAGATGATTAGCTAGGCAAGTCACACAACTTACTTCTCTCTGCCTCAGTGTTCCTCATCTGTGAGATGGGGATAATAGTAGTGACCTCATAAAGAAGATTAAATGAATTAATATGTGGAAGAATTTGGATCAGTGCCTGGCACATAGCAAGTGCTATATAGGTTTTTGTCAGATTTTAAAGAGAAAAACATGTTTCCATAATTGCTTGAACCCTCTTACACTTTTAAAGTAAAATATTATAAAAGCCCCGTACTTTCTTTCCCCGTCCTTTCCCAGAGCTAACCACATGCTGGAGTTGGAGGGTGTAACTGCCATGCGAATTTTGGCCTTCCGCTATACTCACAATGTATATTATTGGTTTGTATGTTATAAAGCTTTACTTCAATAGGATCATACTGGATGTATCCTTTTATAAGTTTCAGTGTTCACTCAGCATTATGTTTTTGAGATTTGTCTATGTTGATAGAGATGGTTCTGGTTCATACTTTGTTACTACTGTTAACTGTTCCATTGTATGAATAAACCACTGAGAACAAGCAGATGAGCTCCATGGAACAAGTGCCCACCTGTGGCATTTTCTCTGTGACAGTCAGCTTAAAAGACTTAGGTAGGTATGGGAGGCAACTCTTCAGCTTCCTCAGGTGTTTGATAGTGATTATGCAAATTTACACTCTCACCAGGCTGTATTTTCCCACGTCCTCACCAGTACTTGAGGCTGTTAGATTTTCTGACTTTTGCCTACGTGATGGGGATAAAATAGTATGTGACAGTTTTCATTTTTATGTCCATAATTATTAATTTATTGGCCACTGGAGTTTCCTTCTCATTGAATTGCCTATTTATATTCATTTTCGAATATCCATTATTGTCCATTTTCTTATTGGTTTATAAAGGTTCTTTAATTATTCTGAATGCTAATCCTTGGTAGAGGATGTGAGTTGTAAATATCTTCTTTCTGACTGTGGTTTGTCTTCATTACTTTGTTTACAATGCCCCCTGTAGTTCAAAATCCTCATTTCAATGTAGTCTAATTAGGCAGTATTTTCCAGTGCAGTTTCTGATCTTTGTTTCTTTTTAAAGTCCTTCCCTGTACCAATACACCGGGAGACACCACCATGTGGCATTTTTATTTTTTGTTTATTTGAAGTTTTAGAGTTGAGCTTCTCACATGCATCCATGTGAGAATTGATTTTACTTCTCACATGGAATTGATTTTACTTATGGTGTAAGAAAGGGATGTATTTTTTACTTTTTCCGTATGGAAAACCAATTTTCCTGACACTATTTATTGAACAGTCATTTCTCTATGGGTTTGTATGACCACTTCTGACATATATCAGGCTCTCACAAATCCTGTGTCTTTGTCTAGGCTTTCTGTTTCGTTACGTACTCCTGTTTGTCCTATCCCTGTGCCAAGTCACACTGTTTTAATAGTGCTGATATCTGGCGGAACAAGTACCCCTTCCTATTATTATTCCTCAAAAAATTGCCAGATTGATGTTATAAGTGTTTTTTATTTGTTTGTTTTTTGTGTTTGTTTGTTTGTTTTTGAGGTGGAGTCTTGCTCTGTCACCCAGACTGGAGTGAAATGATGTGATCTTGACTCATTGCAACCTCATGCCTCCTGGGTTTAAGCAATTCTCCTGCCTCAGCCTCCCCAGTAGCTGGGACTACAGGCATGTGCCACCACACGCAGCTAATTTTTGTGTTTTTAGTAGAGACAGGGTTTTACCATGTTGGTCAGGCTGGTCTCAAACTCCTAACCTCAGGTGATCCACCCGCCTGGGCCTTCCAAAGTGCTGGGATTACAGATGTGAGCCACCACGCCTGGCTGTAAGTGGCATATTTTTATTAAAATGTATTCTCTATTTTTTCTAGTATTTCAGGCTGCTGTCGATCCTATATATTGATCTTGTATCATTCAGTCATATTGAATAGTTGTAATAGTGTATTTACAGGTTTCCTTACATTATTATATCATCTATGAACAAGTACTATTTTGGTTATCTCTTTTTAATCCATATTCCTTTTATTTCTTTTACTTATATTAACCATGCTAGTGAGTTCCTCAGATGCAGTGACAGCAAAAATTCAAATTTTAAAACAATTCTTCTAACATTTCATCATTAAGCCTGATACTTGTTTGAGGTTTTTGCTGAACATAAGAACATTCTTTTTAATTTTTAAATTACTGGATTTTAAGAAAGTTATGAATATGTGTTAGATTTTTCTTAACATTTAGCTGACTCTGTTAAGATGAGTGTATGGTTCTTTTATTTATATTGCAGAAAATTTTAGGGCTAGACTGTCTAATGTTATACCAGCCTTACATTTCTGAGATAAATTATTTTGGATCATGATGCGTTTGTTCATATATTGCTATATTTGCTTTACTATTATTTTATTTAGGGCTTTGCATTTGAATGTAAAATCCCTTCTTATTATATGTATTTGTCTGTTCTCACGCTGCTAATAAAGACATACCTGAGACTGGGTAATTGATAAAGAAAAGAGGTTTAATGGACTCACAGTTCCACATGGCTGGGGAGGCTTCACAATCATGGCAGAAGGCAAATGAGGAGTAAAGCCACGTTTTACATGGTGGCAGGCAAAGAGAGAGCGTGTGTAGGGGAACTCCCTTTTATAAAACCATAATCTTGTGAGACTTATTCACTATCACAAAAACAGCACGGGAAAGCCCCACCGCATGATTGTTACCTCCCATCAGGTCCCTCTCATGATATGTGGGAATTATGGAAGCTGCAATTCAAGATGAGATTTGGGTGGGGACACAGCAAAACCATATCATTCTCTTTTTCTAATACCAAGGTTTGTACTAGCCTTATAATATGAATTGATATTATAATATTTGATTTAAACCACAACTCACATTAAGTGTTAGAGAGAATTCAGTTACAGTTGTAGCATATTCATAATTAGAATAGTATTCCTCACAGCATTTTCTTATAATATTTTCTCCCTTAATTGTTGAGTAACCTTTGAGATGAAAACAAGGACTCGATTGATGTTGCTACAAGTTCTGTTGTGACTTTGTATAATAGCTTCTTCATGGACAAGTTTCTAAATATCCATGCAAAGGGACAAGAAGACCTATTTGGAATGACCAGGACCACAGCACTGGAAATCAGCATCTTTCACACAGTCTGAATTACAGAAGTCATCAATCTTTCTTTCAGCCATTTTTTAGAGAAATGCCTTGGGATGCTCATTCAATGATATTAACATTTCACTTGAATCCCAATTGCACCAATTTGTCTGAAACAAAGCAAAGTTAAAGGGGTAAGCCCCAGGGCTTTCTGTGGAGAATGAATGCCTCCTGCAGAACTCTGCCCAGTGACTGCCATCTGTCAGGTGGTTATGGGGAGCAAGACTCTCTCACGTATTACTTACTATTGATTTAACTTTTTTTTTTTTTTTTTTGAGGCAGTCTCACCATGCCACCCAGGCTGGAGTGCAGTGGCAGGATCTGGGCTCACTGCAAACTCTGTCTCCCGGGTTTCACGCCATTCTCCCACCTCAGCCTCCCAAGTAGCTGGGACTACAGGTGCCCGCCACCACGCCCAGCTAATTTAGTTTTTGTATTTTTAGTAGAGATGGGGTTTCACCGTGTTAGCCAGGATTGTGTCGATCTCTTGACCTTGTGATCCGCCCGCCTCGGTCTCCCAAAGTGCTGGGATTACAGGCGTGAGCCACTGCATGGCCTAGATTTAACTTTTAACATGTTTTTTCAGGGTGCTAACATAGGTTTCTCCACACTTATGAGTCTTTAAAACCCTTTTTTTTTTTTTTTTTTTTTTTTTTTTTTTGAGTCAGAGTCTCAGTTTGTCACCCAGGCTGGAGTGCAGTGGCACAATCTCGGCTCATTGCAGCCACTGCCTCCTGAGTTCAAGTGATTCTCCTGCCTCAACTTCCCAAGTAGCTGGGATTACAGGCACACACCACCACGCCCAGATACGTTTTGTTTTTTTGTTTTGTTTTGTTTTTTTGAGAGGCAGTCTTGCTCTGTCACCCACGCTGGAGTGCAGTGGCACGCTCTCGGCTCACTGCAACCTCCGCCTCCTGGGTTCCAGCGGTTCTCCTGCCTCAGCCTCCTGAGTAGCTGGGGCTACAGGCATGTGCCACCACGCCCAGCTAATTTTTGTATT